>NC_141534.1:173012500-173347500 GCF_021556685.1 Rattus norvegicus | reverse complement strand
ACCTAAATCAGAATAGCCATCATTAAGGGTACAAATGACAACAAATACTGGCATAGGTAAACATGGCTTGAAGTTCTATTTCTTTCTTGAGTCTTTGTGTAATCTAGTTTTCAGAGTCTTCATAGAATAAATTAGTTCCTTCTATTTCTATTTTATAGAATAGTTTGGGGGTTATTGGAATTAGCTCTTCTTTGAAGGTCGGATAGAATTCTGCACTAACACCATTTGGCCCTGGGCTTTTTCTTGTTTTTTACAGAGGAGGTTGGAAGATTTTTAATGACTACTCCTATTTCTTCAGGGGTTATGGGACTGTTTAGATAGTTTAACAGATCCTAATTAACATTTGGTACATGGTATCTCTCTAGAAAATCATCCATTTCATCTAGATTTTCCAGTTATGTCAAATATAGGCTCCTGTAGTAAGATGTGATTTTTTTTCATTTCCTAAGTTTAAGTTATTTGTCTTTTTTGTTTCTGATTTTGTTAATTTGGATACTGCCTCAGTGTCTTTTAGTTAGTTTGGCTAAAGAATTATTTATCATGTGGCTTTCTTCAAAAACTAGTTCTTGGTTTTCTAGATTCTTTATATTTTTTCTTTGTTCCTAATTGGCTAATTTCAGCCCTGATTTTGACTTCTACTTCTCTCATATATGTTGGCTTCTTTTTGTTCTAGAGCTTTCATGTGTACTGTTAAGTTACTAATATAGAACCTCTCTCAAAGCCTCTGTAAGGCAAAGGATACCATCAGTAGGACAAAACAGCAACCTAAGGATTGAGAAAAGTTCTTCACTAACACTACATCTGATAGAAGGCTAATATCCACAATATATAAAGAACTCAAGTAGGTAAACTCCAAAGAAAACAGATAACTAAACTAAAAGGTGTGGTACGATGATAAAAAGAATTCTTCGCAGAAGAATCTTTATTGGATGAAAAGCACCTAAAGAAATATGCAAAATCCTGAAGTCATCATGGAAATGCAAATCAAAATGGTCTTGAGATTCCATTTTACATAAATCAAAATGGCTAAGATCAAAAACTCAAGTAACAGCAAGGATGTAGAGAAAGATGAGCACTCCGTTATCGTTCCTGAGCATATACGCAAACAATGCTTCACCATACAAAAAGGACATGAGCTCCACTACATTCATAGCAGCCTTATTTACAATAGCCAGAAATTGGAAGCAACCCAGACGTCCCTGAACTGAAGAATGGATGCAGAAAATGTAGTTCATTTATACAAAGGAATACTATTCATATATTAAAAATGAGAACATCATCAATTTGGCAGGCAAATGGATGAAACTAGGAAATTTCATCCTGAATAAGGTAACCCTGACCCAAAGAGAAATGTATGGTATGTACTCATGGATATAGGAATATCAGCCAAGAAGTTCAGAATATCCACGATACAACCCACAAACTATAAGAAGTTTAACAAGAAGGAAGCCCCAAGTGTGAATGCTTCAATCTCACTTCAGAGGAGGAACAAAATAATCACAGGAGGTAGAGGTATGGAAGGACCTGAATGGAGAGGGAATGGAGATGGGAAATGAATGCAGGATCAGGTATGGGTTCAGGAGAATAAATGAAAATGAATGGGGTTAGGGTGGGAGGAAAGGCTACAAAGTCCCAGACACTGGGGCTTTTAGGACTTAAGAGAGATAATCTGAGCCAAAATGCCCAGGGATGGAACCTGTAGAGATTAACTCCAGTAGACAGACAGAGACCCAATGAAGGGATGGGATCACCAAACTATCTTTAAATTTTGACCCACAATTGTTCCTGTCTAAAAGAAATGCAGAGACAAATTTGGAGCAGAATCTGAAGGAAAGGCCCTCCAGTGACCAATCCAACTTGGGATCTATCCCATGGGCAGCTACCAAACCCTGACACTATTACTGATGGTGTTCTGTGCATGCAAACAAGAGCCTTACATGGCTGTCCTCTGAGAGAGTCTACAAAGAGCTGTTTGAGACAGATGCAGATACTTTTGCCCAACCATTGGTAACCTCTATGGAAGAGTTAGGGGAAGGGTGAAAGGACCTGAAGAAGAAGGCAACTCTAATATAAAACCAACAGTGTCATCTATTCCAGACCTGTGGGGGTACCCAGAGTCTAAGCCACCAATCAAAGAGCACACATGTGCTGGCCAAAGCCCCCTGGCACATATGCAGCAGAGGACTGCCTTGTCCGGCCTCAGTGAGAGAGTATGTTCTTAATACTGTAGAGACTTAATGCCTTAGATAAAAGGGGTGCTTGGAGGAGAAGGGATACCCTTTTAAATGTGAAGGGGTAGTGTGATGGGGTAAAGAACTCTGAAGGGAGTTCTTTTGAGGGCAAGCAACATTTGGAATGTAAATAAGTAAAATTATTAATTAAAAATGAGCTATAAATCTGAACAGAAAAATTATCAAATGAAGAAATGCACAAGATAAAATCTATATCTGGCATCATTATAAGACCAAGAACCTCAACATGTCATGGACCCTAAGAAAACAACTAGTACTTCTACAATGCTGCTAAATGATATTAAGCTGACTATTAATGACATTTGACCAATGAATTAATGCATCTATCTGTCCTCATCTGAGAAGCATTTGTTTGCCATAGATGGTGATTAACACAAAGAACCACAACTGGACAAGGTGCCGAGAATAAGAGGCTGCAGAATCATCACCTTGGAGGGTAGCATCTATATCACACAATCTCTCACAGGGCTCAGGGATTACTGTGGAGAATGAGAATAAAGATTGTAAGAGCCAATAGTGGAATATAACTACAAGAAAACACTATATGCTGTTCACAACAGGGAAGTTCCACATCTGAACTCAGAAAAGGCCAGTACAAGCCCCAAAATGATTCAATCCCAACATGGGAGAGGATTTCAGCACCCAAAGCTCCAGTGAAGTAAGTGGTTAGCTACTAGGATGAAGAGACTCTCTTTAAGAATATATAGTATCTGATAAGTCAACCACACTACAGTGAAATATCAAACATCTAAAATTATTTGGGAAGTATAAATCATTCTTGAAGGGTTAATAAAAGGCACACAAAGTTAGGTTATTAGGAAAGGGGAAACATCTGAGTAGAGCTGAAGAGATGGAGTTGAGTATGAGGAAACCACACTTTAAGAAATTGTTTTAAGATATTTTTTAAAAAAATACAAAAGTTTAATAAACACATAAAAAGTGTTCATCATTTTAAATGACTTAGAAAATGCAGCCAATAACTATTGTATGATTCCATCTCACCCTACTCAGAATGGTCATCATCAGGAATACAAATGGAACTCTTATACACTTTTGATGGGAATGTAAACTAGTACACTACTTAGAAATCAGTCTGGGAGATTTCTCAAAAATATCTAAATAGAACTAACATATGATACAGTTCTATCATGCCTGGGCATAGTCCCAAAAGGCTCTATGACCTACAACAGACAGATTTGGAACCCATGTTCATTGCCATTTTATTAATAACAGCTAGTAAATGATATCAGTCCTGATATCTGTCAACATACAAATGGATACAGAATATGTAATACATATGCACAATAGAATTACTCAATGAAAAGAAAAATTGAAATATGTAGATAAATGGTATCGAAATGTTATGTGGGAGTAACTCAAACCAAGAAAACAAGCACAGGCTATTCTTACATACAAGGGGAAACCTAAGCTTCAAATGTTTGTTTTGGGTGTTTAACTTGGTGCACAAGTAAAATCTATGTATCCTAAAAATGTCCATTGTGGAAATTCTTTAAGATAGAGTAGAAAACCATCATAGATAAGATGAAGATGAAGATAAAGAAGTGGAATATTGATAATGGGCAGGCTTAAACAGGAAGGGACAAATACGGATAAGGGAAATGGACAAGTCAATGGGAGTTCAACCTAAAGGAAAGATTATAAAAACGACATATGGAAACCTACTATTTTGCAACAAAAATTTGGAGATATAATTAGAGGTGGTAGTAGACACATCTGAAACAAAGAAGGGAGATTTGTGGGATTAGATTTTTAAGCAAGATGAGTATGGAGAATGGGAATATAGAGTGTTTAGGTTAATGAAATATAATCTCAAAAACTCTTATGAAACCCCATCATGCTATAAGCTCACTCCAAAACACATGTTCATACAAGAAATTCTAATGGAGTTACCTTTAATGGGTAGGTAGTGGTGTTGTGTTGTTCTTAGAAGACAATTGTCATTAAAATCATACTGCCAGGCCTAGGATACCTTCCCACAAATTATTGGTCAGTAGGGTTCAAAGATCTCCAAATTAATGCAGGTCATTTTTATTGCTCTCTGTTACTAACCACAAATTATGTAATAAAAAGTATTGCTGAAGACACCATAGTATTGACTGAAGAACACAGAAAAATCTCAAACAGATCAAAAACTATCTCCAATACTGTCTAGAGAGTAATAGAATGTATTAAGAAGAGTTCAGGATGGAGAAAAACCTTAAATGATCTTACCTACTGTTGGACTATGGATACCATAATACTGGCATTGAGGAAAGACAGAATAGATCCATTAGTGATATGACTGTGAGTGACCAACCATTCTATTATTTTTGAGTTCTGACTCACAGATTGTAATTCATGCAAACATTATACTCTAAACATGCTCTAATGTTCATGTCTGAAGATGGAAGGAGCCCTAGGGTAGAACTTAGTATTAGTATTTCAAAACATAATTTTATTGTGAAATTGCCTTCTAAACATTTGTGTTTACAGTCATAAAAATGGGTTGGCCTCAGCTTTGGTCACAGAAGTTTCTTTTCACAGTAGGCAGAAGTCAATGAAGAAAGTAATAAGTGGTGAAAGGACTGGAAAAATGTGATAATGAGTGCTCAGTTCTAAATGGAACCTCTTTATTAACCTCAATAACAATACTCGGGGAAAATTATGGATAAGAAGAATAAAAGAATGTAAGAGCCAATGAATAGGAAGTGGGATGTGAAATGCAGTACTCTGGACACAATACAGCATGTACTCATGAACTTTCAGAAACTATAGTTACTTGCACAAAATTGCAAAATCCCAATTCACCCAAAATTCAAGCCTAGAAAGGCAAGGAGTTCTCAAGTTCTTACCTCTCACTAAGAAGTTTCTTGCCACTTGATAACTTATAAGGGTAAGACAATCATTCTTCTTTGAAGACGTGGAAACTGGTAAGGTCCTCATTTCCGTTGGAAAACCACATACTCATGTACATAGGGATAGCACTAATTGGTTTTAAATGGTTATAAATAAGAGAACATGGTATATTGGTGAAACCATGAGGAGCTGGAGGAAGGAAATTGAGGACATACATTTTATTGAATACATTCATAAAATTTTAAATGAAAAAATTTTAACAATTAAAATGTTTTATCTTTCTCATTTTTGTTAGTTCTTTAATTTTTAGTGAGTTCTTTAATAATTATGAACAATATCATGTATTCTCCTTCTCTCTATTACTCCCAGATCCATCCCTTCTTCTCCCCCTCAAAACCCATCAAATACAGTTGGTATTTCCGACAAGCTCTTAATGTGTGGCCTTCCCATGGATTATGGTCAACCCACTAAAGGCTACACCTTTAATGAAAACTGACTCTATATTTCCCAGCAGTCATAAATTACCAATAGGTATCTAGCTAGCACTGGAGCTTCATACCTAACTCCCCTCCCAATGCTTAGATTTTGTCTGTCTTGATCTTGACCAAGTCCTGTATATGCTACCTCAGCTGCTGCAAACCCACATGTACAACTTCCCTACTGATTCCAGGAAACACTATTTCCTTGTGGAGATCTACTTCTGGTTCTAATAATCTTTCTATACTTTCTTCCATAATGATCCCAGAGCCTTGGAAGAAGGTAAGTGATTCCTTTAGAAATGACCACACTGTATTCCCTTACATTTTGTCCCTTGACCATTTTTAGTCTGTGTGTTGTCATCAACTACAAATAAAGCCTTCTCTGATGAGAAACTCATCAGAGTATAATGATAATTCACTGGAAGTTGGTTTAATACTCTGCTCATTTATAGTACAGTATAGTAAGTTTTACCCTAGGAATTGTGATCTATCTAGCCACAGGTTCTTGGCTATGATATTAGGAACAGAGACTGATTTTAACTTGTTATATGGGTTTTAAATCCAACTAGAAAATGTTTGGTTACTCTAAAGACATTGCTTATTTATTGCCTGAGTGGGCATGTCTTGCCAGAATGGTCATTATATCCTATAGGGGTCACACATCAGTAGGATTGATGATTTAAACATGCTTTTGGAGAAAATTATATGGACATACTGAATCTACATAATTCCTATCATTACTCACTCCTTAGACATGCAGTTTCATTTTCTAAGCATTTCTAAGACATATCTCCATTGTCCTATTACTGTCAATGACAGGCTATTGTCATCTATATGTGTTTATATAGTGGATATTTTGTCTCTGAAAGCACTTAATTGATTTTCATTAATATTGACTTTCTATAACTCTAATATTGAATGGATTTCTTTCTATTTTCATGCTTAATAAAAAGAAAATGTAACCCTTTCTTTGGCCATCACTCATGGCACCAAGACATGAACCCATACAGAAATTGTGCTAGACTACTAGAAGACAATGCAAATATCCCATAACTACAACTACCTAGAGAAGCCATGCTGAATTGAAGCAATATATGAAAAGCAGCATTCCACAAATATTGAGAAGAGAACATTAGGTTCGGGAATAGAAGGATGATCAAAAAGGAAACTTGTAGTTCTCTACAGTCACATTTTTTTCATTTGGAACTACATAAATACTTTGCAAAGTCTGGTGAGGTCGTGGTGTTCAAGGGTGTCCTTAATCTCATCAGATTGGAGGGAAAGGAAACTAGATCCTACATCCAAGGGGAAGAGAAACCTAGAGCCTCAAAGCTCATTTAGTGACAGAAGACTTCAGGAAAGGAAAGCCAGAAAGCACACCCAAGAGGACTCATTAATTTTTTTCAGAGACAAACATTTTCAAGGAGGTCATTTGAGATAAGATATAAGTCCATCTAAAAATATCCATAGAATGATGAAGAGAGAGGTTCTTGGGAATAGAGAACAGGCCCCAGGGATATTCAATAGCACTACACAGGGACCTTTGAGCTTTTGATTAACTTTCCTACTTTCCTAACCACGACTTTGATATTGACAGCAGAAACATGGTAACCTCAGTGTGATACACAAGAACAGTCTGAAGACTAATAGGAAGCTACAGCATCTGGCTCACTCCATGTAAGTTATTTCAGTTGACTGTTTCTAATAATTCTGCTCAGGTGTGAGAACAGGAGAGACATTTTGTTGCTGCATTTGACACTAACCAAAATTTGTTAGCTGCTTGGCTGACGCCATGTTCATTTCCAGAGATGTTTGCAGATGAAAGGAGTTAATAACGCATCCTTTACACCTGACAAGATGGGTTTATAATATACTGTACCAATGTAGGAAAACTTAAATCCCAAACTTTTGAAGGAACCACATCTCTCCTCCATGTTTGTGATGAAATATCCTCAGTTGAAAAACAATCCAATGTGAAGCCAGGATCCTGGCAGCTAGGATTCCTACCACCCAAGGTAAGGAATTTTATCTCCTTTAAAGACATCTGTGTAGCTTTTAAGTATTTTGAGTCAAGAAAGAGTCCATAGCAGTAGTTAAGTTGTAAAACTGTCATTTCTCAGCCTTTCTAGTGCTTTAAATCCGTGACTTTGTCAGTCTATCTACTTTTGTTTTTTGAACATGAAAAGAGTATCATTAGGACCAATTGATTCCATGTCATAGTCTAGGCTTGAACAATACCTTCCTGGAAGGAACCTCAGCATAGACCTTTAGACCCTGTAGATGTTCCTGGTTTCTGATAATACCTGTAAGATAGATGAATGCCCCCAAGTTTTACCTGATTTAATGAGATACTTGTTACACATACTCATATCTATTAATTCTCAAATAGTGATGGCACCAAGACAAGACAATGAAGACTTAAAATATTAACATAAATATGCCAAGGTGATTCATTTTCACATTCTCTTTAACTTCATACTCTGAGTTGGCTTCATCTGTCCTATTCCATGCTGTACAGCAAGGCTCTTTTCAATCTTAGAAGCTTCCCCATACTAGTTCCTCCATGGTTTTTAATTCCATACTACGATATCAGCTTCCCAAAAAAGGAAGCTTTCCTATCCCTGTTCCCTTCTATCTAGTGTGAATGTCCTTTACTTAAGGGAGAAAGGTGAATATTAGGATCAATGACTGGATTATGATGGAATTGTTTGGACAGATTTCAGCACAGGATACTTACTACTTTGTGGGATTTTACCATATCACCTAAGCATAAGCAGAACTGTTTTTATATGAAGTGCAGAAATATTTTATTTCTGTGCCTTTGCATACACACTTTGTACAATAATGTTTTTAAAAATGTTCAAATTGACCCTAAAGGTTTAACTGTAAACCCCCGATATTTTCTCAAACTTAATTTTCTATTTAGATGGCAAACATATTTTTAGGCTCATGGAAAATGTGAAGCTTTAAAATAGGTAATTATGGTGGACAATCTTGCATTCATCCAATAGATTAACTATAAAAAATGTGGACTTACAGAATATAGAAAATGATCTAGGGAGGTCCCACGCCCGCGGATCCCGGGCCCGCAGCAGCTCTCTACTCCCAGACCCTGTGGGAAAGACACCTCGCCACCTGATCAGGTGGGCACTCCTGGGGCTGCGGAGCGGAGGAGACTGCCAACGCTGCCCACCCCTGCCCACATCCCTGGCCCAAGAGGAAACTGTGTGGGGCCTCTGGGCTCCTGTGGGGGGGGGGGCAGGAGCGGCAGGACCCCTGCCTGGGACACCGCCGGAACCTGAGGGAGGCAGACCGGATGGACAGTTCTCTGCACCCAGATCCCGTGGGAGGGAGAGCTGAACCTTCGGACAGGCGGGTGGGCCTGGGAGACCAGAGGAGACTGCTCTCTGTGCATACATCTCGGACGCCGGAGGAGAACACCGGGGGCCATCTGGAGCCCTGGTGCACTGAGGCTCCCGGAGGGGGCGGCGCGGGTCTTCCTGGTTGCTGCCGCCGCGGAGAGCCCTTGGGCAGCGCCCCGCGAGCAAGCTTGAGCCTCGGGACCACAGGTAGGACCAGCTTGTCTGCTGCAAGAGAGCTGCCTGGTGAGATCGGGACACACAGAGGCAGAGTTAATCTAGGACCAGGCACGTCCTGTGTTTGCCGGAGGTCCCACGCCCGCGGATCCCGGGCCCGCAGCAGCTCTCTGCTCCCAGACCCCGTGAGAGAGAGACCCAACCGCCTGGTCAGGTGGGCACTCCTGAGGCTGCAGAGCGGAAGAGACCGCCAACACTGCCCACCCCTGCCCACATCTCTGGCCCAAGAGGAAACTGTATAAGGCCTCTGGGCTCCCGTGGGGGAGGGCCCAGGAGCAGCAGGACCCCTGCCTGAGACACCGCCGGAACCTGAAGGAAACAGACCGGATAAACAGTTCTCTGCACCCAAATCCCGTGGGAGGGAGAGCTGAACCTTCAGAGAGGCGGACACGCCTGGGAAACCAGAAGAGACTGCTCTCTGTACATACATCTCAGACGCCAGAGGAAAACACCAAAGGCCATCTGGAACCCTGGTGCACTGAAGCTCCCGGAAGGGGCGGCACAGGTCTTCCTGGTTGCTGCCGCCGCAGAGAGCCCTTGGGCAGCACCCCGCGAGCAAACTTGAGCCTCTGGACCACAGGTAGGACCAACTTGTCTGCTGCGGGGGGGCTGCCTGGTGAACTCAAGACACAGGCCCACAGGAACAGCTGAGGACCTGTAGAGAGGAAAAACTACACGCCCGAAAGCAGAACACTCTGTCCCCATAACTGACTGAAAGAGAGGAAAACAGGTCTACAGCACTCCTGACGCGCAGGCTTATAGGACAGTCTAGCCACTGTCAGAAATAGCAGAACAAAGTAACACTAGAGATAATCTGGTGGCGAGAGGCAAGCGCAGGAACCCAAGCAACAGAAACCAAGACTACATGCCATCATCGGAGCCTAATTCTCCCACCAAAACAAACATGGAATATCCAAACACACCAGAAAAGCAAGATCTACTTTCAAAATCATATCTGATCATGATGCTGGAGGACTTCAAGAAAGACATGAACACACTTAGGGAAACACAGGAAAACATTAATAAACAAGTAGAAGCCTACAGAGAGGAATCGCAAAAATCCCTGAAAGAATTCCAGGAAAACACAATCAAACAGTTGAAGGAATTGAGAATGGAAATAGAAGCAATCAAGAAAGAACACATGGAAACAACCCTGGATATAGAAAACCAAAAGAAGAGACAAGGAGCTGTAGATACAAGCCTCACCAACAGAATTCAAGAGATGGAAGAGAGAATCTCGGGAGCAGAAGATTCCATAGAAATCATTGACTCAACTGTCAAAGATAATGTAAAGCGGAAAAAGCTACTGGTCCAAAACATACAGGAAATCCAGGACCCAATGAGAGGATCAAACCTAAGGATAATAGGTATAGAGGAGAGTGAAGACTTCCAGCTCAAGGGACCAGTGAATATCTTCAACAGAATCATGGAAGAAAACATCCCTAACCTGGAAAGGGAGATGCCCATGGGCATACAAGATGCCTACAGAGCTCAAAATGGATTGGACCGGAAAAGAAACACCTCCCGTCACATAATAGTCAAAACACCAAATGCACAAAATAAGGAAAGAATGTTGAAAGCAGTAAGGGAAAAAGGTCAAGTGACATGTGAAGGCAGACCTATCAGAATCACACCAGACTTCTCGCCAGAAACTATGAAGACCAGAAGATCCTGGACTGATGTCATACAGACCCTAAGAGAACACAAATGCCAGCCCAGGTTGCTGTATCCTGCAAAGCTCTGGGTTAACGTGGATGGAGAGGCCAGGATGTTCCATGACAAGGCCAAATTTGCACAGTGTCTTTCTGCAAATCCAGCACTACAAAGGATAATAGATGGTGAAGCCCAACATGGGGAGGCAAGCTGTACCCTAGAGGAGGCGGGAAGCTAGTCATCTTGGCAACAGAACAGGGAGAATGAAAGCACACAGACATGACCTCACATCCAAGTGTGAATATAACAGGAAGCAATAACCACTATTCCTTAATGTCTCTCAACATCAATGGCCTCAACTCCCCAATAAAGGGAAATAGATTGACAAACTGGATACGCAACGAGGACCCTGCATTCTGCTGCCTACAGGAAACACACCTCAGAGACAAGGACGGACACTGCCTCAGAGTGAAAGGCTGGAAAACAACTTTCCAAGCAAATGGTCGGAGGAAGCAAGCTGGAGTAGCCATTCTAATAGCGAATGGAATCAATTTTCAACTAGGGGTCGTCGGAGAAGATGGGGAGGGACACTGCATGTTCGTCGGGGGAGGAATCCACCAAGATGAACTCTCAATCCTAAATATCTATGCCCCAAATACAAGGGCACCTACATATGTAAAAGAAACCTTACTAAAGCTCAAAACACACATTGGACCTCACACAATAATAGTGGGAGATTTCAACACCCCACTCTCATCAATGGACAGATCATGGAAACAGAAATTAAACAGAGATGTAGACAGACTAAGAGAAGTCATGAGCCAAATGGACCTAACGGATATTTATAGAACATTCTATCCTAAAGCAAAAGGATATACCTTCTTCTCAGCTCCTCATGTTACTTTCTCCAAAATTGACCATATAATTGGTCAAAAAACGGGCCTCAACAGGTACAGAAAGATAGAAATAATCCCATGCGTGCTATCGGACCACCACGGCCTAAAACTGGTCTTCAATAACAATCAAGGAAGAACGTCCACATATACTTGGAAATTGAACAATGCTCTACTCAATGATAACCTGGTCAAGGAAGAAATAAAGAAAGAAATTAAAAACTTTTTAGGATTTAATGAAAATGAAGGTACAACATACCCAAACTTATGGGACACAATGAAAGCTGTGCTAAGAGGAAAACTCATAGCGCTGAGTGCCTGCAGAAAGAAACAGGAAAGAGCATATGTCAGCAGCTTGACAGCACACCTAAAAGCTCTAGAACAAAAAGAAGCAAATACACCCAGGAGGAGTAGAAGGCAGGAAATAATCAAGCTCAGAGCTGAAATCAACCAAGTAGAAACAAAAAGGACCATAGAAAGAATCAACAGAACCAAAAGTTGGTTCTTTGAGAAAATCAACAAGATAGATAAACCCTTAGCCAGACTAACGAGAGGACACAGAGAGTGCGTCCAAATTAACAAAATCAGAAATGAAAAGGGAGACATAACAACAGATTCAGAGGAAATTCAAAAAATCATCAGATCTTACTACAAAAACCTATATTCAACAAAACTTGAAAATCTTCAGGAAATGGACAATTTCCTAGACAGATACCAGGTACCGAAGTTAAATCAGGAACAGATAAACGAGTTAAACAACCCCATAACTCCTAAGGAAATAGAAGCAGTCATTAAAGGTCTCCCAACCAAAAAGAGCCCAGGGCCAGACGGGTTTAGTGCAGAATTCTATCAAACCTTCATAGAAGACCTCATACCAATATTATCCAAACTATTCCACAAAATTGAAACAGATGGATCACTACTGAATACCTTCTACAAAGCCACAATTACTCTTATACCTAAACCACACAAAGACACAACAAAGAAAGAGAACTTCAGACCAATTTCCCTTATGAATATCGACGCAAAAATACTCAACAAAATTCTGGCAAACCGAATCCAAGAGCACATCAAAACAATCATCCACCATGATCAAGTAGGCTTCATCCCAGGCATGCAGGGATGGTTTAATATACGGAAAACCATCAACGTGATCCATTATATAAACAATCTGAAAGAACAAAACCACATGATCATTTCATTAGATGCTGAGAAAGCATTTGACAAAATTCAACACCCCTTCATGATAAAAGTCCTGGAAAGAATAGGAATTCAAGGCCCATACCTGAACATGGTAAAAGCCATATACAGCAAACCAGTTGCTAACATTAAACTAAATGGAGAGAAACTTGAAGCAATCCCACTAAAATCAGGGACTAGACAAGGCTGCCCACTCTCTCCCTACTTATTCAATATAGTTCTTGAAGTTCTAGCCAGAGCAATCAGACAACAAAAGGATGTCAAGGGGATACAGATCGGAAAAGAAGAAGTCAAAATATCACTATTTGCAGATGATATGATAGTATATTTAAGTGATCCCAAAAGTTCCACCAGAGAACTACTAAAGCTGATAAACAACTTCAGCAAAGTGGCTGGGTATAAAATTAACTCAAATAAATCAGTTGCCTTCCTCTATACAAAAGAGAAACAAGCCGAGAAAGAAATTAGGGAAACGACACCCTTCATAATAGACCCAAATAATATAAAGTACCTCGGTGTGACTTTAACAAAGCAAGTAAAAGATCTGTACAATAAGAACTTCAAGACACTGAAGAAGGAAATTGAAGAAGACCTCAGAAGATGGAAAGATCTCCCATGCTCATGGATTGGCAGGATTAATATAGTAAAAATGGCCATTTTAACAAAAGCAATCTACAGATTCAATGCAATCCCCATCAAAATACCAATCCAATTCTTCAAAGAGTTAGACAGAACAATTTGCAAATTCATCTGGAATAACAAAAAACCCAGGATAGCTAAAGCTATCCTCAACAATGAAAGGACTTCAGGGGGAATCACTATCCCTGAACTCAAGCAGTATTACAGAGCAATAGTGATAAAAACTGCATGGTATTGGTACAGAGACAGACAGATAGACCAATGGAATAGAATTGAAGACCCAGAAATGAACCCACACACATATGGTCACTTGATTTTTGACAAAGGAGCCAAAACCATCCAATGGAAAAAAGATAGCATTTTCAGCAAATGGTGCTGGTTCAACTGGAGGTCAACATGTAGAAGAATGCAGATCGATCCATGCTTATCACCCTGTACAAAGCTTAAGTCCAAGTGGATCAAGGACCTCCACATCAAAGCAGACACACTCAAACTAATAGAAGAAAAACTAGGGAAGCATCTGGAACACATGGGCACTGGAAAAAATTTCCTGAACAAAACACCAATGGCTTACGCTCTAAGATCAAGAATTGACAAATGGGATCTCATAAAACTGCAAAGCTTCTGTAAGGCAAAGGACACCGTGGTTAGGACAAATCGGCAACCAACAGATTGGGAAAAGATCTTTACCAATCCTACAACAGATAGAGGCCTTATATCCAAAATATACAAAGAACTCAAGAAGTTAGACCACAGGGAAACAAATAACCCTATTAAAAAATGGGGTTCAGAGCTAAACAAAGAATTCACAGCTGAGGAATGCCAAATGGCTGAGAAACACCTAAAGAAATGTTCAACATCTTTAGTCCTAAGGGAAATACAAATCAAAACAACGCTAAGATTTCACCTCACACCAGTGAGAATGGCTAAGATCAAAAACTCAGGGGACAATAGATGCTGGCGAGGATGTGGAGAAAGAGGAACACTCCTCCATTGTTGGTGGGATTGCAAACTGGTACAACCATTCTGGAAATCAGTCTGGAGGATCCTCAGAAAATTGGACATTGAACTGCCTGAGGATCCAGCTATACCTCTCTTGGGCATATACCCAAAAGATGCCTCAACATATAAAAAAGACACGTGCTCCACTATGTTCATTGCAGCCTTATTTATAATAGCCAGAAGCTGGAAAGAACCCAGATGCCCTTCAACAGAGGAATGGATACAGAAAATGTGGTACATCTACACAATGGAATATTACTCAGCTATCAAAAACAACGACTTTATGAAATTCGTAGGCAAATGGCTGGAACTGGAAAATATCATCCTGAGTGAGCTAACCCAAACACAGAAAGACATACATGGTATGCACCCACTGATAAGTGGCTATTAGCCCAAATGCTTGAATTATCCTAAATGCCTAGAACAAATGAAACTCAAGACGGATGATCAAAATGTGAATGGTTCACTCCTTCTTTAAAAGGGGAACAAGAATACCCTTGGCAGGGAAGAGAGAGGCAAAGATTAAAACAGAGACTGAAGGAACACCCATTCAGAGTCTGCCCCACATGTGGCCCATGCATATACAGCCATCCAATTAGACAAGATGGATGAAGCAAAGAAGTGCAGACCGACAGGAGCCGGATGTAGATCGCTCCTGAGAGACACAGCCAGAATACAGCAAATACAGAGGCGAATACCAGCAGCAAACCACTGAACTGAGAATAGGACCCCCGTTGAAGGAATCAGAGAAAGAACTGGAAGAGCTTGAAGGGGCTCGAGACCCCATATGTACAACAATGCCAAGCAACCAGAGCTTCCAGGGACTAAGCCACTACCTAAAGACTATACATGGACTGACCCTGGACTCTGACCTCATAGGTAGCAATGAATATCCTAGTAAGAGCCCCAGTGGAAGGGGAAGCCCTGGGTCCTGCTAAGACTGAACCCCCAGTGAACTAGACTGTTGGGGGGAGGGGGACCATGGGGGGAGGGTGGGGAGGGGAACACCGATAAGAAAGGGGAGGGGGGAGGGTGATGTTTGCCCGGAAACTGGGAAAGGGAATAACACTCGAAATGTATATAAGAAATACTCAAGTTAATAATTAAAAAAAAAGGGTGAACAAAAAATATCCATAGGAGGGGATATGGAGCCAACATTTAGAGCAGAGACTGTTGAACAGCCATTCAGAGCCTGCCCCATATGTGACCCGTATATACACAGCCACCAAAACTAGATAAGATTGATGAAGCTAAGAAGTGCATGCTGACAGGAACCGGATATAGATCTCTCCTGAGATATACAGCCAGAACTTGTCAAATACAGAGGTGAATGCTAGCAGCAAACCATTGAACTGAGAACAAGACCCCCATTGGAGGAAACAGAGAAAGGATTGAAAGAGCTGAAGAGGCTTGCAACCCCATAAGAACAACAATGCCAACCAACCAGAGTTTGCAGGGACGAAGCCACTACCCAAAGACTATACATGGACTGACCCATGGCTCCAACTGCATATGTAGCAGAGGATGGCTTTGTTGGGCACCAATTGAAGGAGAAGCCCTTGCTCCTGCCACAGATGGACCCAGTATAGGGGTTTGTTGGGGGGAGGAACTAAGGTGGGATGGATTGGGATGGTAACACCCTTATAGAAGAAGGAGTGGGGAAAGTTATATGGCTAGGAAACCTAAAAAGTGAATAACATTTGAAATGTAAATAAAGAAATATCTGGGGGTTGGGGATTTAGCTCAGTGGTAGAGCGCTTGCCTAGGAAGCGCAAGGCCCTGGGTTCGGTCCCCAGCTCCGAAAAAAAAAAATAAAAAAAAAAATATATTTCAAAAAGAAATATCTAAAAAAAATAGAGAAACAAACAAAAAAAGAAAACTAGAGTTAGACATTGAGACAGATTTTTAGTTTTTTGACATTGTGAATTTTAAGCTAAAAATCATTCTTAATTAGTTAAATCTATATAAAAGGTATACTTCAGAAGATAAACTAGGTTAGTAGTACTTTGGTTCTAAATAGGCTATTTTATAACAAGGGTTTAAATTGTGTTTCAGCCAAAGAAGTAGAATAACACAGAATTTAATTAAGGACACACATAAAATGTAGGAAAAATTTCTTCATTATTCCACCATTTTTTATTCAAATGTCTTATCCTTCCCAGTTATTTACCCTTTAGTTAGCATAAGTATAGGTTGGGTTACAGATTTTACTGTTTATAAGTTGGCAGACATAATGCTTATGTCAAATACCTTGGTATACTGAGAAGTTCTAGACAGTTTTATTGGCCACTAGAGATTAAAACAAAAAGTCAGTATATTTCCAAATGTACTCATAGATTGTCAAAAAGAATATCAATAATAAATTATATTTTGAAAACATATCACTTTTGATCTTGACAATCATTATATTGGTGTATCAGATAAAATAATAAAAGACCAACAGCATTGTTCAGGGTGTTGAGTTACCTCAGTCAACTGACTAACACCTTTGGATTGAACCAAAATGAAACCTTTCAAAACTGACTTTTATGACCTTGATAGCCTAAAACTTGAAAAGTAACATAAGTGGCTCTGGTACACTAAGCCAACCAAAACTTGGAATTAAGGAAACATATTTTTATGAAGCACAGGGGAATGTGAGGGGAGTGTGACAGAGAAGGATGTGAATACATAGCAGTTCTATGAAGTAGTGAAAGGACAGTATTTCTGTTTTAGGAAAAAATTCGTATTTCCTTCTACCAAGATCATGTGGATAGTGTTTTCTCTAAGACTTCATAATTCAGCAGAACATTGTAAAATAGTCTGAAGTACACACGGACTTGAAACTGGGTGTCATTTAAGTGTAACATCTTTATGGTGTCCCAGGTTTGTTGAAAGCAAACAACAAGGATTATCTTAGTTACAGTGACAAACCAGATAATCTGCACGTTTCTGCAGCAAAGGTTTAATATATCTAATTTGTGAAAGTTAAAATTCTTGCTAATCTTTCCTGTCACTGTCGAGGGCTGGGAGTTGTCACCTATTCAGTGAGTTCTGTGGAGTAGGGAGACTGATGTACAATAGGTAAAAGTTATCAGCACAAACATCAGAATAAAATGATCATTTGGAACAAAAAGAAAAAAGAAAATGATCTAGACAGTTTGGTGCATGCTTAAAATGCTAGCTCTGAGGAAGTTAAAGCAAAATTTTCTTGTGACCAACTTGGACTGTATAGAAAGCACAGCACACACCTTTAATACCAGTGCTTGGGAGGCAGAGGCAGATGTCCACCTATGGGTTTGAGACCAACCTGGTCTACAGAATGTGTTTCAGGACAGCCAGGATTACACACAAGAAAAAAGAAAAGAAAAGAAAGAATAATAAAAAACAAAAAGACCAAAAATTTGGACAAGCAATGAAAGTAATTTATTAAAGCCACACCACTATATCAATTGGGAATCTCATATTTAAAATATGTCATTTCATAGAGAAAACAGGAATGTTAAAACTACCAAATTTATACCAAAAATGATGGGATATTTTATTAATTGTAACAAAAAGATAAATAGAGGAATACCTCAGATTATTTCTTATATAATATTTTCATCAGGTTATAATCTATTTTAAAATTATTACTACAGTATATGATCTTCACTTAGACAAAACTTTCTTCAAGATATAATTTTCAATTCAAATTTTGGAAACCAAAAAGGAAAGCTATTCACTAATGGGAAAGATGTCATTTTTTACTGGAGTCCTGTTGGGCATACTAAGTGAACTATGATTTTACAAAAGCAGAATTCATATTACCAAAATAGTGTTGAAGCATTTTATTTTGGCTTTTAAAGAAATGATACAGAATGGAGTCCTGGAACACCACATTGGGAAGTACCTTCATCCTGGTGGGAATTCTGGATGATAGTGGCTCTCCTGAACTGCTCTGTGCTGTAATCACAGCCCTGTACATGTTGGCTTTGGCCAGCAATGGGCTGCTGCTCCTGGTCATCAACATGGATGGACAGCTCCACATACCCATGTACCATCTGCTTGGGCAGCTCTCTCTCATAGACTTCTTTTTCACATCGATTATTACTCCCAAGGCTATCATGGATTTTCTGCTCAAAGACAACACCATCTCATTAGAGGGTTGTGCCCTGCAGATGTTCCTGGCACTGACACTCGGTGGTGCAGAAGACCTCCTTCTGGCCTTCATGGCCTATGACAGATATGTGGCCATTTGTCATCCTCTGAACTATATGGTTTTCATGAGGCCAAACATCTGCTGGCTTGGAGTAGCCACATCACGGATCCTGGGATTCCTGAGTGCTCTAGGACACACCATCCACACAATGCAATATCCCTTCTGCAAATCCCGGAAGATCAGACATCTATTTTGTGAGATCCCTCCATTGCTGAAGCTGGCTTGTGCAGACACCTCAAAATATGAACTCATGGTTTATGTGACTGGTATGGCCTTCCTAATTCCCCCACTTGCTACAATCCTGACTTCCTACATATTAATTCTTTTCACAGTGCTCAATAAGCCTTCAAATGAAGGAAGGAAGAAAGCCCTTGACACCTGTTCTTCCCACTTAACAGTAGTTGGTCTGTACTATGGGGCTCTTACAGTTATGTATGTCCTACCCAGTTCCTATCTTAGTCCCAAACAAGAGAACATCCTCTGTTTTCTACACTGTCGTGACCCCAGCTCTAAACCCTCTCATTTACAGTCTGCGGAATAAGGAAGTCACTGGGGCCTTGAGGAGGGTCTTGGGTAAGTGGTTTCTGCCTACACAGTCTACATTTTAGGGGATTCTATTGGGTATCTGCTAGACTAAATTCTTTCTCAATGTCAGCACATTTCTGTTATAAATGATACTCTCCCAATGCCACAAAAAATGAATTTTTTTCTAGAGAAGCAGAGAATATGTGTCCTCGATAAAAGTTTTTTAAATTTTCTCATCATTTGGCTTCTTAGAAGAAGAGATTCACTATTTAAAAGTATACATTGTCTTTAAAAGTTGGTCTCTGTTTCCCAGTGTAGCTGTTTTTGAAGGTCTAAAGGATAGTCAAACAAGACTACTCTGGTCTTGTGTCCATACTGAACCTAAAAATCATAGAAAGTAATCTTAAGTGGGTTTCTCAGAGATCAAGAGGAGAGGATTTTTTTTAGGCCTGCACAAATTTGAAACCAACTATTCTTGGTAAAATATAAACCAACACAGATAGTTTTGTCTAAGGTCCAGTTAACATACCTCTACACCATGTTTTCTCTTCCGGAATCTCCTTGTACGTTCTCTCTTCCTCTCCCTGTAAACATCAGCTTTTATGAGAAGCCTGAGAGATGACTTTTCTTGAATTTGTATGTGTGTGTGTGTGTGTGTGTGTGTGTGTGTGTGTGTGTGTGTGTGTGTGTGTTTCTGAGAGAGAGAGAGAGAGAGAGAGAGAGAGAGAGAGACTTAAGTTTTGTACAGGGTGATAAGAATGGATTGATCTGCATTCTTCTACATGCTGACCTCCAGTTGAACGAACACCATTTGTTGAAAATGCTATCTTTCTTCCATTGGATGGTTTTAGCTCCGTTATCAAATATCAAGTGGCTATAGGTGTGTGTATTCACTTCTGGGTATTCAATTCTGTTCCACTGATCTATCTGCCAGTCTCTGTACCAATACCATAGAGTTTTTATGACTATTGCTCTGTTATACTGCTTAAAGTCAGGGATGGTTATTCCCCCAGAATTTTTTTTATTGCTGAGTTTTCACTATCCTAGGTTTATTGTTATTCCAAATGAATTTGCAAATTGCTCTTTCTATCTCTCTAAAGAATTGAGTAGGGGCCTGAGACACCACTGGAACCTGAAGGGACCAACCGGATAAACAGTTCTCTGCACCCAAATCCCATGGGAGGGAGAGCTAAACCTTCAGAGAGGCAGACATGCCTAGGAAGCCAGAAGAGACTACATTCTGCCCACATTTGTGACTCCAGAGGAAAACACCAAATGCCATCTGGGACCCTGGTGCACGGGGGCTGCCAGAAAGAGCGGCGCAGATTCTCCTGGTTGCTGCCCTCATGAAGAGCTCATAAGCAACACCCCACAAGGAAACGTGAGCCACAGGATTACAGGTAAGAACAACGTTTCTGCTCTAAGTGACCTGCCTGGTGAATGCAGGACACAGGCCCACAGGAACAGCTGAAGACCTGTAGAGAGGAAAAACTACACGCCCGAAAGCAGAACATAACGGGCTGAAAGTAAACAGGAAAACAGATCTACAGCACTCCTGACACACAGGCTTATAGGACAGTCTAGCCACTGTCAGAAATAGCAGAACAAAGTAACACCAGAGATAATCTGATGGCTAGAGGCAAGCACAGGAACCCAAGTAACAGAAACCAAGACTACATTGCATCATCGGAGCCCAATTCTCCCACCAAAGCAAACACTGAATATCCAAACACACCAGAAAAAAAAAGATGGAGATTCAAAATCATATTTGATCACGATGCTGGAGGACTTCAAGAAAGACATGAGGAAATCCCTTAGAGAAACGCAGGAAAACATAAATAAGCAAGTAGAAGCCTATAGAGAGGAATCACAAAAATCCCTGAAAGAATTCCAGGAAAACACAATCAAACAGTTGAAGGAATTAAAAATGGAAGTAGAAGCAATCAAGAAAGAACACAGGGAAACAACCCTGGATATAGAAAACCAAAGGAAGAGACAAGGAGCCGTAGATACAAGCATCACCAACAGAATACAAGATATAGAAGAGAGAATTTCAGGAGCAGAAGATTCCATAGAAATCATTGACACAACTGTAAAAGATAATGTAAAGCAGAAAAAGCTACTGGCCCAAAATATACAGGATATCCAGGACTCAATGAGAAGATCAAACCTAAGGATAATAGGTATAGAAGAAAATGAAGACTCCCAGATCAAAGGACCAGTAAATAACTTCAACAAAATCATAAAAGAAAACGTTCTTAACCTAAAGAAAGAGATACCCATAAGCATACAAGAAGCCTGCAGAACTCCAAATAGATTGGACCAGAAAAGAAACTCCTCCTCTCACATAAGAGTCAAAAAACCAAATGCACAAAATAAAGAAAGAATATTAAAAGCAATAAGGGAAAAGGGTTAAGTAACACGTAAAGGCAGACCTATCAGAATCACACCAGACTTTTCACCAGAGACAATGAAAGCCAGAAGATCCTGGACTTTTGTCATACAGACTCTAAGAGAACACAAATGCCAGCCCAGGTTACTGTATCCTGCAAAACTCTCAATTAACATAGAGGAAGAAACCAAGATATTCCATGACAAAACCAAATTTACACAATATCTTTCTACAAAACCAGCACTACAAAGGATAATAAATGGTAAAGCCCAACATAAGGAGGCAAGCTACACCCTAGAAAAAGCAAGAAACTAATCGTCTTGGCAACAAAACAAAGAGAAGAAAAGCACACAAACATAACCTCACATCCAAATATTAATATAACAGGAAGCAACAATCACTATTTATTAATATCTCTCAACATCAATGGTCTCAACTCTCCAATAAAAGGCATAGATTAACACACTGGATACGCAATGAGGACCCTGCATTCTGCTGCCTACAGGAAACACACCTCAGAGACAAAGACAGACACTACCTCAGAGTGAAAGGCTGGAAAACAACTTTCCAATCAATTGGTCAGAAGAAGCAAGCTGGAGTAGCAATTCTAATATCAAATAAAGTCAATTTTCAACTAAAAGTCATCAAAAAAGATAAGGAAGGACACTTCATATTCATCAAAGGAAAAATCCACCAAGATGAACTCTCAATCCTAAATTTCTATGCCCCAAATATAAGGGCACCTGCATACGTAAAAGAAACCTTACTAAAGCTGAAAGCACACATTGCACCTCAAACAATAATAGTAGGAGATTTCAACAACCCACTATCATCAATGGACAGGTCATGGAAACAGAAATTAAACAGAGACGTAGACAGATTAAAATAAATCATGAACCAAATGGACTTAACAAATATTTATACAACATTCTATCCTAGTGCAAAATGATATACATTCTTGTCGGCTCCTCATGGAACTTTCTCCAAAATTGACCATATAATTGGTCAAAAAACAGGCCTCAACAGGTACAGAAAGATAGAAATAATCTCATGCGTGCCATCAGACAACCACGGCCTAAAGCTGGTCTCCAATAACAGTAAGGGAAGAATGCCCACATATACGTGGAAGTTGAACAATGCTCAACTGAACGATAACCTGGTCAAGGAAGAAATAAAAAAAGAAATTAAAGACTTCTTAGAATTTAACAAAAATGAAGTTTCAGCCTACGCAAACTTAAGGGACGCAATGAAAGCTGTGCTCAGAGGAAAACTCATACCTCTGAGTTCCTGCAGAAAGAAACTGGAGAGAGCATATATTAGCAACTTGACAGCACACTTAAAAGCTCTAGAAAAAAAGAAGCTAATATACCCAGGAGAAGTAGAAGGCAGGAAATAATCAAACTCAGAACTGATATCAGCTAAGTAGAAATAAAAAGGACCATACAAAGAACCAAGAGAACCAAAAGTTGGCTCTTTGAGAAAATCAACAAGATAGATAAACCCTTAGCCAGACAAACGAGAGGACACAGGGAGTATGTCCAAATTAACAAAATCAGAAATGAAAAGGGAGACATAACTACAGAATCAGAGTAAATTCAAAAATCATCAGATTCTACTACAAAAGCCTATATTCAACAAAACTTGAAAATCTGCAGGAAATCGACAATTTCCTAGACAGATACCAGGTACTGAAGTTGAATCAGGAACAGATAAGCCAGTTAAACAACCCCATAACTCCTAAGGAAATAGAAGCAGTCATTAAAGGTCATCCAAACAAAAAGAGCCCAGGTCCAGACGGGTTTAGTGCAGAATTATATCAAACCCTCATAGAAGACCTCATACCAATATTATCCAAACTATTCCACAAAATTGAAACAGATGGATCACTACCGAATACCTTCTACGAAGCCACAATTACTCTTATACCTAAACCACATAAAGACACAACAAAGAAAGAGAACTTCAGACCAATTTCACTTATGAATATCGACACAAAAATACTCAATAAAATTCTGGCAAACCGAATTCAAGAGCACATCAAAACAATCATCCACCATGATCAAGTAGGCTTCATCCCAGGCATGCAGGGATGGTCTAATATACAGAAAACCATCAACGTGATCCATTATATAAACAAACTTAAAGAACAGAACCACATGATCATTTCATTAGATGCTGAGAAAGCATTTGACAAAATTCAACACCCCTTCATGATAAAAGTCCTGGAAAGAATAGGAATTTAAGGCCCATACGTAAACATAGGAAAAGCCATATACAGCAAACCAGTTGCTAACATTAAACTAAATGGAGAGAAACTTGAAGCAATTCCACTAAAATCAGGGACTAGACAGGCTGCCCACTCTCTCCCTACTTATTCAAAATAGTTCTTGAAGTTCTAGCCAGAGCAATCAGACAACAAAAAGAGATCAAGGCGATACAGATCGGAAAAGAAGAGGTCAAAATATCACTATTTGCAGATGATATGATAGTATATTTAAGTGATCACAAAAGTTCCACCAGAGAACTACTAAAGCTGATAAACAACTTCAGCAAAGTGGCTGGGTATAAAATTAACTCAAATAAATCAGTTGCCTTCCTCTATACAAAAGAGAAACAAGCCGAGAAAGAAATTAGGGAAACGACACCCTTCATAATAGACCCAAATAATATAAAGTACCTCGGTGTGACTTTAACCAAGCAAGTAAAAGATCTGTACAATAAGAACTTCAAGACACTGAGGAAAGAAATTGAAGAAGACCTCAGAAGATGGAAAGATCTCCCATGCTCATGGATTGGCAGGATTAATATAGTAAAAATGGCCATTTTACCAAAAGCAATCTACAGATTCAATGCAATCCCCATCAAAATACCAATCCAATTCTTCAAAGAGTTAGACAGAACAATTTGCAAATTCATCTGGAATAACAAAAAACCCAGGATAGCTAAAGCTATCCTCAACAATGAAAGGACTTCAGGGGGAATCACTATCCCTGAACTCAAGCAGTATTACAGAGCAATAGTGATAAAAACTGCATGGTATTGGTACAGAGACAGACAGATAGACCAATGGAATAGAATTGAAGACCCAAAAATGAACCCACACACATATGGTCACTTGATTATTGACAAAGGAGCCAAAACCATCCAATGGAAAAAAGATAACATTTTCAGCAAATGGTGCTGGTTCAACTGGAGGTCAACATATAGAAGAATGCAGATCGATCCATGCTTATCACCCTGTACAAAGCTTAAGTCCAAGTGGATCAAGGACCTCCACATCAAAGCAGACACACTCAAACTAATAGAAGAAAAACTAGGGAAGCATCTGGAACACATGGGCACTGGAAAAAATTTCCTGAACAAAACACCAATGGCTTACGCTCTAAGATCAAGAATCGACAAATGGGATCTCATAAAACTGCAAAGCTTCTGTAAGGCAAAGGACACTGTGGTTAGGACAAAACGACAACCAACATATTGGGAAAAGATCTTTACCAATCCTACAACAGATAGAGGCCTTATATCGAAAATATACAAAGAACTCAAGAAGTTAGACCGCAGGGAGACAAATAACCCTATTAAAAATGGGGTTCAGAGCTAAACAAAGAATTCACAGCTGAGGAATGCCGAATGGCTGAGAAACACCTAAAGAAATGTTCAACATCTTTAGTCATAAGGGAAATGCAAATCAAAACAACCCTGAGATTTCACCTCACACCAGTGAGAATGGCTAAGATCAAAAACTCAGGTGACAGCAGATGCTGGCGAGGACGTGGAGAAAGAGGAACACTCCTCCATTGTTGGTGGGATTGCAGACTGGTACAACCATTCTGGAAATCAGTCTGGAGGTTCCTCAGAAAACTGGACATTGAACTGCCTGAGGATCCAGCTATACCTCTCTTGGGCATATACCCAAAAGATGCCTCAACATATAAAAGAGACACGTGCTCCACTATGTTCATCGCAGCCTTATTTATAATAGCCAGAAAATGGAAAGAACCCAGATTCCCTTCAACAGAGGAATTGATACAGAAAATGTGGTACATCTACACAATGGAATATTACTCAGCTATCAAAAACAACGAGTTTATGAAATTCGTAGGCAAATGATTGGAACTGAAAAATATCATCCTGAGTGAGCTAACCCAATCACAGAAAGACATACATGGTATCACTCATTGATAAGTGGCTATTAGCCCAAATGCTTGATTTACCCTTGATCCCTAGAATAAACAAAACTCAAGACAGATGATCAAAATGTGAATGCTTCACTCCTTCTTTAAATGAGGAAAACGAATACCCTTGGCAGGGAAGGGAGAGGCAAAGATTAAAACAGAGACTGAAGGAACACCCATTCAGAGCCTGCCCCTCATGTGGCCCATACATATACAGCCACCCAATTAGACAAGATGGATGAAGCAAAGAAGTGCAGACTGACAGGGGCCAGATGTAGATCGCTCCTGAGAGACACTGCCAGAATACAGCAAATACAGAGGCGAATGCCAGCAGCAAACCACTGAACTGAGAATAGGACCCCCGTTGAAGGAATCAGAGAAAGAACTGGAAGAGCTTGAAGGGGCTCGAGACCCCATATGTACAACAATGCCAAGCAACCAGAGCTTCCAGGGACTAAGCCACTACCCAAAGACTATACATGGACTGACCCCGGACTCTGACCTCATAGGTAGCAATGAATATCCTAGTAAGAGCACCAGTGGAAGGGGATGCCCTGGGTCCTGCTAAGACTGAACCCCCAGTGAACTGGACTGGGGGGGGAGGGCGGCAATGGGGGGAGGGTTGGGAGGGGAACACCCATAAGGAAGGGGAGGGGGGGAGGGGGATGTTTGCCCGGAAACCGGGAAAGGGAATAACACTAGAAACGTATATAAGAAATACTCAAGTTAATAAAAAAAAAGAAATACTCAAGTTAATAAAATAAATAAATTAATTAATTAAAAAAATAAAGCTAGATAGGATGTAATAACATGAATAGCTCAGTAAGTTGGAAACAAAGAGAAAGTCATGGATACTAATCTACAATCTTCATAATTATGTGTGTTATTTAAAATTTATAAGATTTTAGATTACAATATATGTGAAATACTAAAATGTTTGAGAGCACAGATATTTTTAAAATCTCTTTGAGAGAATATCAAAGAAGGAAATCCCACATTGTACAGTACTGTACCACTGAGCTATGCCCACTCTGTATTTTCTTAATTGGATTATGCCATAAGACAGTGAGAATTTCATAATGAAAAATTTACCTCCTTCTTGCCATAACGGTAATGTTAATTAAAGTATGCATATAATGAGAATATAAAATAAACAAGTAGTTTTTCTAGAAATTTAAAAACAGGATAGCATCGAACAATTGTCAGAAAATAATTTCTTGATTTAGTCAAATAAATATTTACTTCTCTATATCTGATGTATACCACATTGTATTTTGATAAACAGTGAAATAAATACTATAGTCCAGCATGTAAAGATAGTAATCTTTCAATAATTTTGTAAAGTAAGTTTTATTATGATATTACACTAACAAATGAAGCATGATACACATTTATAGTAAATAGCATGATGTATTTATAAACACATATATTAGAAAATTATTAAATAAAATATCTCTACAGGTGTATAATTTTATATACATGCCTTTTTATGAAGAGAATATTTGAAATCTATTCTGTTTACTACTTACAAAATGTAATAGCATATTTATACTAAAAAAGAAAGAGAGAGATTTTTTTTGAAATTTTGTGATTATATCTTAACCCAGTCATAATGGTCATATTGATCTAGTGCAAACTAGTGAAACCACCATGGAAAACAGTGTCTGAGTTCCTCAAAGAGTTAGAAGTATATCTACTTCATGATCCAACTAAAACATTGTTGGGATATAGCCAGACATGTGTCCTTTTACTGTAGAAAGTATTGTTGATACATGTCCATTGTTGTTTTGAGTGATGTAACTCAGACCCAGAAAAACAAATGCTGCATGTTTTTCTTATATTTGTATTGCATGATATTTGCGATATTTCACATTGTGAACCCTGAGATTGTATACTGGAAAAATATTTCACTAGTTGTGGTGTGTCTCATCATTAGCACACACCTTTAATCCAAGAGTGTTGCAGGATATTTGATCACACTATGAGATTGTGCATTGAAAAGCCCTGTCTGTAGTTGTTGTGTGGCTCAGTCCTTGCACACACCTTTAATCCAAGAGCTTTATGTTTATTGTAAAGATGATTGAATAAAGTTGACTGTAGGTCAAGAAGTGTAGCAAGCAACCAGTTGACATGGAGTGGAAGTGGGAAAAAAACCATAGAGAGTGAGAATTCAGGAGGACAGATAGAGATGCATAGGAAGTAGAAAGGGGGCATGTTCACTTGGAAGTGGTTTAAAACCAGTGTGGAGAAGGAGAACTTGGTTTTTCCTTCTGGGACATTAGTTGGAGAGGAAGGTCAGCTGAGGGCTTTCTCTGCCTCTCTGAGCTAGCATGCTCTCACTACAGTTTAAGGCTCGTGATTCTTCATTTGATAAAATCAAATCTTGAGATTTTGCTTGAAAAATAACGTGTGGATGCTAAATTTGCATCCATTGATATGCATATTTAAAGTACAGTACCACAGAAGTCAGGAAACTAATAGTGGACCATTGGAGAATGCTTTTAAAAGAAGAGAGTTAAAACATAGCTAGTATAAAGGATGAATGGGAATAATATAGTAAGAAAGATTATTACTGTATAAACATTCTAAAGCATACATAAACATATGAAAAAACGTTTAAAGTCACCATATAGTGGGCACAATGACTTTTTAGACAATGTAGACTATCAAATAAAAGTACCAGCTCCAGGAATGTATTACCTCTTTTGGAGTTGTTGGTTAGTGGGGTTCACAAACATTACAAATTATTTCCAATGCTATTGGTAACCCTCCAGAACTTAATAGTAAGACCCTGTTACTAAAGACACCATATATTTGAATGATAGAGCAAGGAGAAATCAAACTGATATGTATCTGAAAGTTTCATATCTGCTCTGGGTTTTTAGAGTTCTGAAAGTTAAAAATTCTATAGTGATACATAAAGTAAAGCCTTTATGTCTGGCTTTAAGTGCATTGTATAGTGAAGTCTTTGAGTGGAATATTTTAACAAAGCCATTGCTATGTTCTGGTCAGTCAGTGGTGGTCAATTATTTTGAGACTGTTTGAACCTTGAAGAAGTGATGTACCTCTAAAGAATTTGTATTTGGTGCTACATGAAAAGATGCAGCTGCACCAACCTTGGCCCTAAGACACTCCTGGCAAACTTGAAATTCTTACTTTTGATTATGGCTACTCATGGTCAAAATGGCCTTGATTTGCGTGTGTTTTGTATTCTTGTAGGCAACAAAGACAAGATGACTTTGGTGTGTAGAACCTTTCCCAACCCCAATTAACTTTGTATAAAGTTGGAATAAAGTAACTGGGGTGAAATAGTTGGGTGTCAGTCTTTTCCAAAAAGGCTGAACCCCTCTGTTCCTTCAGGACAGAAATGAAGGCCTAGAATCTTGGTGTGCTTCTCTCTCTAATATGTCACCTAAAACTGACATCAATCAATAAATTCTACTGGGAAGAAAAGTTACCATTAGTCTTATCAAAAGGTTAACTCTGTAAACTATAACATGCCTGGCATGGTATCTCTACTGCTTCAGTAATGACCCAAATTCTATGGGAGTATCCAAAAATTTCTGCTTGGATTTAAGGCCTACTCCACATCATGAAAATATGCCTGGCATGGTTGATAAGGCTATAAATACAATATCATGTACAACATAGGTTATATGGGAAAACCTATAGCTAGTACTCAACTAAATGGACATAATTTTAACCCAACTACTAAAAATGTACCTTTAAACCCATAAATAAGTATATCTTTCAGCATCCTAAGAGAAGCTTCTTGCAACAGATGGCAATTAATATTGATAATATTAATAATAGGACAGTGTTCAGAGAAAAGAGATTGTAGAGTTCTTAGTCACAAATGAAGCATCTATATCTCATTCCTTCTTCCAAGGTCCAGAAATCATCTCAGAAGAGGGAGCAGAGAGAGTGAAAGCACAAGTAGAGGAGATTAGGGCTACAGAATGCTATTATTCAGACATAACGTAACTATTGCACTCAAGAACTCAGCAGCTGCAGAAGATCAACCCAGCAAAAATTTCAACATAGATGACAAAAACACTCATGAGGCTTTTGATGCTGAACTATTAACAACTGGTTTCTCCTGAGAGGTAGGAGAATCTCTCAATTTTCTTTGGGGATGTGTCAACTGGTAGCCAGTTCATTCTACATTCAATGACCAAACCCCCATTTATATTTGGACAGCAATTAATATACTCAATGGGTTATTATAAAAAACAAGATGGCATTGGGTTAGGAGACAGATTTGGGGGTGGTACTTCTGAAGGAGTGGTGAGAAGAAGCAAGGAGTGGAATTGATCATATTTCATGTTTGCATGTATGAAATTTTCAAATAATAAATGAAAAACATTTTAGGCACCAGTACACTTGGGGTGTTACAAAAACTTTTGGGTTCTTTTAACTTTGGTGTTTATATTACATGATTGTATTTGTCAAATCTTACAAAGCTGTAAACTAAAAACAGACTGGTTTTACTGTATTTAACTTAGCCTTTTTGAAAACAAAACAGAAATAATAATATTAACAAATGATTATGATGCTTTCATGCTTGGCTTCTGTACCTCAGTAAATACTATAATGAACTCTTATTCTGTGTGATCATTTTTATGGCTTTACACTTTTTAAAATATAAATGTGGGTAGACAGTTCAGAGTAAGAGCACTTGCTGGTTTTCAAATGGACTTGAGTTCTGGTCCCAGTTCCCACTTCACACCTGTCTGTAACTCCAGCTTCAGGAACTTCTGACCTTTAAATGGAGCTTCATTGAAATGAACATAGGTCCAAACAGACACAAGCTCATTCACATAATTTAAAACAGTTCATCTTTAAGATTATAAATATAAATAGTTTTGGATTTCAGGAGTTAAATATTACAATTATTAAATATTTTTGAGCTCAGCAAGGCTCCTTATACATCATACATCCAATAGATATTACTTTTCTTCATCTACAGTTATTTAACTGAGAGTCTTTGGAGAGAGTTCTGTTTCCTTTTCATTTAATTTCATTCACTTATGAAAGTTCAGCTATGCCCTAGGAGTCTATGTGAGCAGTTTTATTTCCTCAACATTTAAAACCCATATCTTTCTCATCTATTTCTGACATTCAAAAACAATTGTCAACTAAATATGTTTACATAATCCACAGCCTTTCTTTGTTTATGGGAACATTTGAAAGATGTTAATGAATATTGACTCTTTATAACTCTAGTATTATGCAGATTTATTTTTAATTTATCACCTAATACTTGGAAAATGGAGCTTTCGTTTTTCTAACCACCACCAAATTTAAGACATGAACAGACATAGAAGCTGTCCTAAGTCTCTAGATGTTAAGGAAGAGAGACTCTCATATCTACAAATTTCAAATGGAATAGCCATAAGGGAGTTGGAAATCATCCATAGAGGAACATAAAAAGGGAAGTAGAGTTCTAAAAACCCTGAGAAATTGGCCTAGTTTCTCAGTTGGAGAAATGACCATGAGGATATCCATGCACATCTATTCAATTAGAAATGAAAAAATTGACTGCCAGTGTTTCCTTAAGGTTACAAAAAAGACTAGAAAAGATAGCTAATGTGTGCTTATAGTCTCAGCACTTGGGAGGATAAAGAAGTTGGATCCTGTATTCAGAGAAAGGCCCAGAGCTCATTTAGTTACAGAAGAACTTCTGAAAGGAAAAGCCAAGAAACTGCCCCAAGAGAATTCATTAAATTTTATTTTCCTAGACCAGTATCTCCAAGGGAAGCTTTTCTTCTGGGAGATAAGTCCTTCTGAAAATTTTCACAGGAGAAAAAAAAAGAAAAGGTCCTGGGCTCAAATGACCAAACAGAATCTCCTCAAAAAAAAAAAAAAAAAAACTCTAGCTTACTCAGCCCTCAGATACATTTAGGTGAGGCTCAAAAGCATCCTTTGGATATCTCTCCTAATTTCAAATTTCTATATGCTATTTTTATCTTTGTTGCCAGAAAGAAACAAGAGTAAATAAACATGAGAATCTGAACCCAAAGGCAGTCAAGTAATTGACACAAAGAAACATTCCCTCAATTTAGCCTATGTGAAAGCAATTTCTACAAATTCTCACACTTAGAACCAGGAAAAATATCTTACTTCATACTACATCACCCAAAGGTGCTTAACAGTCAGGCTGAATTTACTGCTACATCTAGTATACATCTGCTGATGGAGGAAAGACAGGAACAGCCCTAACAACTAATGTTGGATGCACTTGGACATACTTCACTAACAGCAAAAATAATTAAGTAATACCAAAACAGCTGCATCCTCTGTCTTGAAGCTGTCCAAGTGTAGCTGGAGAAGTCAAGCAGGAGGCTTCTCAACAGGCAAGGTAAGAATTTCATTTCTATTTTATTGAAATGTGTAGTCTCTAAGTGTGGCTAATCAAAACACAGAATCCAAAGCCAACCCTAAGACCTTGAGCTGCTTTGTCAGATTTGCTACATCTTTGGGCTCTATTGCCCTTCCATATCTTTTAAGTGTTACAGTGCTAATGGTACCCAGAGTAGTCAATGGACACTAATGAAATATTAATGTACATATGCCAAGATACGGGTGAATGATCTCTGTAAGGACACTTGACTTCCACATCTTTATTATCATGCTCTGAGTTGGCTTTAGTGGTACTGTTGCATGCAGATCGCAGGCTCCCATAGTTCTGACACTACTACTGACTTTGTTGGATTCACTGTAATATTGGGTACCATGCACCAATCAGATTTTTCAAAATAGAAAGACTGGTCTCATTCCTGTTCCTACATAGTGCAATTACTCTCGACTTGCAAGAGGGAAACTGGAACACTGACATTTAAGGCTATATTTGAATATGATTTGGGGGTTATAGCACAATATAAAATAGCTATTTTAGTTGTTTTTAATAATTCCTTATGAGAAAAATACAGACTAATTTTCTAGGAAAGGATGTTATATTTCTTAGTCTTTATAGTTATACAATAATTTGATAAAAACATAGATGTTCAAATTAATTCCAAAATTTTAACTCTAATAGCAACATTTTCTTAAATATAATACTACATAATTTTAGAGAATTTGTATTCCTTTCTGGGGATCATGGAAAAAATGGGAAACTGAGCAAAAGAGATAACAGGGGGAAAATATGATTTCCAATGTGATTAGCCACAAACAGATGTGGACGGATGGGATGTAGAAAATGAGCCTTAAATAGACTGGATAGATAGATAGATAGATAGATAGATAGATAGATAGATAGATAGATAGATAGATAGATAGATATGCATAGATCTCTGTGTGTGTGTGTGTGTGTGTGTGTGTGCTCACCCACATGTGTAACAATAACAGTTAAAGAATAAGATGTCATGAATTTAAGAGACAGTAGGGAACATGGAAAAAGTTGTGGGGGAGAATGAGCGTAAACACAGTATTCATGCATGAAATTCTCAAAATATATAAATTAAACTTCAGAAAGAATTTTAAAAGATTGAAAAATTTGAAAATCAAGAAGCAAAGCTATTCACTAGTGTAAAAGATATAGGAAGTCATCATGGGAATCATAAAGGGCTTCTAATATCACAAAACTAGAGCCCATATTAGCCCAAGTTCACAGAGCCTGGGCCATCTGTTTCTAGGCAGGTAAGCAGACCACAAAGAATGGAGCTCTGGAACTCGACCTTGGGAAGTGGCTTCATCTTGGTGGGGATTCTAGATGGCAGTGGCTCTCCTGAACTGCTCTGTGCCACAATCACAGCCTTGTACTTCTTAGCCCTAACCAGCAATGGACTACTGCTGCTTGTCATTACCATGGATGCCCGGCTCCACGTGCCCATGTATCTTCTACTTGGACAGCTGTCTCTCATGGACCTACTTCTCACTTCAGTTATCACTCCCAAGGCTGTTGTAGACTTTCTCCTCAAAGACAACACCATATCCTTTGGAGGTTGTGCCCTTCAGATGTTTCTAGAACTGGCACTAGGTACTGCAGAGGACCTTCTTCTAGCCTTTATGGCCTATGATAGGTATGTAGCTATTTGTCAACCTCTAAACTACACAATCTTAATGAGTCACAAAGTCTGCTGGCTCATGATAGCCACCTCATGGATCCTGGCATCCCTCAGTGCTCTAGGATATAGCATCTACACCATGCAGTATTCCTTCTGCAAATCTCGTATGGTCAATCACCTGTTCTGTGAGATACCCCCATTGCTGAAGCTGGCCTGTGCAGACACATCCAGATATGAACTTATGGTTTATTTGATGGGTGTGATTGCGCTACTTCTTCCTCTTGCTGCCATCCTGGCCTCCTACTCACTAATTCTGTTCACTGTGCTCCACATGCCCTCAAATGAGAGCAGGAAAAAAGCCCTTGTCACCTGCTCTTCCCACCTGACTGTGGTTGGGATGTGGTATGGTGGTGCTTCCTTCATGTATGTTCTACCCAGTCCCTTCCACACCGCCAAACAAGACAATATCAGCTCAGTTTTCTACACGATTGTTACTCCAGCTCTGAATCCCCTCATCTACAGCCTGAGGAATAAGGAGGTCACTGGAGCTTTGAAGAGAGTCCTGAGGAAACGATTGTCAACACAGCCTAACCTCTAGGTAGCTCTAGCAGGTCCCTTTTAAACTTAATTCTTCCAGAAAGTCAGAATTCTGTTGTGAATGAAACATTTCTGCTAAATCCTAGAGTAAGAAGTATGTCTTTTGGCAGAGAAGCATGGAATGACAAGGAAGTGTGGGGTCCTTTGGAAATGCTTTGTGAATATTTTCAGGAGATATTGGAGAATCTAGTGACTTGTCATATATGGACACAAAGACCAGGTTTTTGTCCAGGTAGTAAATGGCATTTAAATGTTCTAAAGTGATTGGAAATTGGAAAATTTTGTAGATAATAAAGTATAATTGTAATGAGAATCAGATTATATTTCAAGTATGTGATTCAAACAACAACCAGGAAAAATTCTTGAGTTTTGTATACTGTTTTAGAAAAAAAATTAATCACAGTTTTGCTGAATGTTGAATTAACATCAGCCTTCATGATGATTTGATAGATGTCATCCATGGAATATGGGGTGTGTGTGTGTGTGTGTGTGTGTGTGTGTGTGTGTGTGTGTGTGTGGTACAGATTTCCTTTCTCCATTTTATTTTTAGTGATGGGAACAGAACTGAACCAGACATTTATATTTCTTTTTTATGTTAATAGTCAATGCTTTTCCAATTTTTCCCAACATATCTTGAAATATATCAAAAAATGCCTAGGGTCCATATGATTAATATGTGCATCTGCTTTAAACATTGTACAATGTGTCATGTGAAAAAGCATCATCTAGTTACTCATGAATATGCAAAATTTCAGAAGTTTTGTATCCATAAATTTCTGGTTAGAATTACCATCTTTGAGAAATGACAACAAACACTGCCTTGGATGTGGTATGAGGGACACTATACAGTAAGGTGGAAATGCTAATGAATGTAGCCTAGATGTAATCTATGAAAATGAGTCTAGATATTTCTCCAAAATATGAATAGAACTAATATATGACCCAGTGATGGCACCTCTGGGCATATAACTAATGGACTCTACATCCTACCATAAAGACTCTTGAAAATTTATGTTCAGTGCCACCTTATTCACAATAGAAAACAGAATCCCGGTAGATGTTCATTAATGGAAGAATGAATAATCAAAATTTAGAATGTATATACTATAGAAGTTTGTTCAGCTGAAAAGAAAAATGAAATAATGGATATGGTAGTTAAATTGATGGAACTGTAAAAAAAATTATACCAAGTGAGGTAACACAGATACAGAAAAAAAGGGCATATGTTCTCTTTTATCTGTGGCTCCCAGCTCTCAATCCTTACTTCATGTGTTTTACCTAGAGTATTTGTAAAGCTAGGAAACTAGAAAGGGGACATTGGCAGACACGCTGTAGGCAGTGTGGTTTGGCAGAACATGGTGATCTGAAAGTAGAAAGATAAGAAATTAGCGGGAGGAAGGTTAAAGCAGAGAAGTAGGAAGATGGAAGTGAGGGAAAGTTGAAAAGTGTATAAAATGTTGAAACCTAGTGTCTTGTAAAAGTATCAGTGAAAAATAGAATTTATAAAAGTGTTTCAAAGGATAAATAAGTTTAAATTGGAAGGATAGCAGGAATAAGCAGTGTAACTTATTTTCTTGTTAATTTAATGATCTTACTAAGGGAGGTCATGTTGTGTTTATAAAAATTGGATAATTATGTCATGCTCATGTTTAACTCAGAGGATGTATTATAGCAATTTATTGATAACGCTAAATAAAATTATTTTAAGTTGCTATCACAAAACCTGAATATAGAATAGTGCTTACCAGATGCTGGAGAAAGATGGTGAGGGACAGGATCAGGAAAGTATTGATCATCATTGATGGGTACAGAGTTGCAGTCACGTAGCAGCAACAGCTTCTGATGTGATGTGGAACAGTAGTGTGGAAATGCATAAAATTAGTGTGCAGTGCTTCTTAAAACCAAAAATCAGGATTTTGAAAGTTTTAACCATAAGTCAATAATAAATATTTGAGAGGATAAGTATTTACTCTGATTTTAAGGTTATTCAATGTATACTTATATAAAAAAATAACACAGACCAATACCAACTCATACAATATCATGCATTTTTGTAGTACATAAAATAAGTAATGATTTCTTTCTAAAATCAATACAAGTCACTATACTAGAAATAAGTCAAGTTCATGTAAAATCCCAGAGATAATCCCTATGTACAGGTAGTGGATGTCTATCATTTTTGATGCAGGCACTCACTTAACTTAGTGTTCATGTAGAAGTTTGTTTCATCTGATGGAGGCGCACAGGCATCTTTTCTCCTTATGGTAGACTTACAGGTACTGTAAGGTAGCTAATGTGGCAGCCTTACAAAGCAATGGGAGAGAACACAAGGGCTGGAACTCAGTGCATCTCATCTTCCTGTTAATTTTAATGTGAATGTAGCCTTTTAGAATTAAGGTCTGAAAGCTATAAATCCACTCTAATACCACATTTATTTTACAGCATTGTTGTTAGGACTAAATAACACCTCTAAATAGCTTCAACTAGATGTCTGGAATATAATGACTATATCATCCACCTTAACAGTTCTAAGACCAGATTGCCCTGGAAATTGGAAATTGTCGTATATGACATCACTCATATGTTTTCTAGTGTAACTTGGTGTCATCATTATAAATATGTAATGATGTTTTATACGTGTGCTTGTGTGTATAGTAATCAAATAAATTACTGTCTTAGATATATCACTAATATTTCTCATATATAGAGTTATTAAATGAAGCTTAAAATCAACTGCACACTCTTTATATTAAAAGCAAAAATATTTTTTAAAATTCTAGACATTTTTAATTTATTTTTACATTGCAGTTTTTACTGATGTATTCATTATAATATTTAAATCTCTTAATTTAATTTGCATAATTTATAGTTTGTTCATTTATATCTTTATAGCTTCAAGATTGAGGAAATAAATATTTGATTTTAATTATAGAAGCAATTTCTTTTTAATTTCTCATTTAATTTTTTAATACCTATAATTGGAATTTTTTAAACAATTTTTTTTAAGTTTTATATTTTCTTTTAATAATATTTTATTCTTCAACTATTATTTTCCATGATTTATTTAGGAAGAATTTTTATATTTTATAGATTTTTCTGGTTTGTTTTATTATTTACTTTTATTTTTCATAATTTAATTTATAAATTTATAATTTAATCTGATGTGTAAACATAGTGGGAATAGAGCTAGAGAGTGGTTAAGAGCAACTGCTACTTTTAGAGAAGATCCCTGCTCTGTTCCCACAAGACAATTCACAGTAACCTTTAACTCCAGTTAAAGGTTATCCAATGCCCTCTTTTGGCCTTCCTGAACAAAAGGCATGCACATGGTGCATTTGCATACATTCAGGAAGTCACTAGTAGATATAAAATAAAAATAAATAAATCTTTTTAAAAATGTATGGACTTTTGTGTATTTTTTCAATTACCATGTTCTTCTTAGTCTTATATGTAAATCACTCTTCCATCTCCCATTAATTTCTCCCATTTCTTCAGTTTGTGCTCTCTTGAGTTACCTACTAGACTACAGTTGCACATTTAAGAGAGAAACTCTCATAGTTCTAATATCCCCCTCCGGTCTTTTCGTCTTTTCTTTCCTTTTTCTTTCTTTCCTTCTCCTTCTCATCCTCCTCCTCCTCCTCCTCCTCCTCCTCCTCCTCCTCCTCCTCCTCCTCCTCCTCCTCCTTTGTTTTATTTTTTTAGACAAGGTAGCACTGTGTACCCCTGGCTGAGCTAGAACTCACTCTGTAAACCAGGCTGGCCTCACACTCACAGAGATCTGCCTGCCTCTGTCTGCCTCTGCCTCTGCCTCTGCCTCTGCCTCTGCCTCTGCCTCTGCCTCTGCCTCTGCCTCTGCCTCTGCCTCTGCCTCTGCCCCTGCCCCTGCCCCTGCCTCTGCCTCTGCCTGCCTCTTCCTCTTCCTCTTCCTCTTCCTCTTCCTCTTCCTCTGCCTCTGCCTCTGCCTCTGCCTCTGCCTCTGCCTCTGCCCCTGCCCCTGCCCCTGCCTCTGCCTCTGCCTCTGCCTCTGCCTCTGCCTCTGCCTCTGCCTCTGCCTCTGCCTCCTGGGTGCTGGGATTAAAGGTGTGCTCCTCCACTATTGGTTATTTGGAAGTTTCTCATTGTGCACCCTGATCACACTCAGTTACCATCCTTTTCCCACCCTTGTGACCTCCTTCTAAAATGGAGGAGAAGTAGAAGGAGGAAGAGGAGGAAAGGGAAGGGGAAGAAGAAGGAGGGGGGAGGAAGACAAGTCCACTTTGGAATATATTGACTGGAGTATAATCTAATTTCCAATGACCAGCCTCTGAAATCCTTACCTGTACCCCTGACAGAAACCATCGATTGTGACAGCATCCTTATCACAATTTTTAAGAGTTTTATTCAGTAGCTTCCTGTCCAGGCTCTTGGTTTTTTTAATAAAGATATTTAATTTTATTATCCTCAATGTAAAAATGCACTGGCAATATGATTGTATGTTGAGATTATAAATTAATTTGCAATGCAGGCAACTTTTATAAACCTCCACATGCCTACCAAAGCAATGAATTATGTTGTACTTTCTAAACCTACTAATGCTCCCTTTTATATTATGTCACACTGCCATACCTTTGGTTTCATCCTATAACATTGTTTCTCACTTCACTTAAGACAAAACTTTCAGCCACAGACCCCCTTCCCCTCTCTCCAAGTCTCCCATCCCCTTCATCTATCTATACTTGAGTAGCTTAGGGTAATTTTATACATTCCAACTGCCTAGCAACTGTTAAATTCCACTAGCATCTGGCTCGCAATTTCTCTGATTGTCCCAAATTTTTCTTAACATAATTTCTTCCTGAGATGGTTTCTTTCGTTGTTCTGTACAACTGAACAAATTACAATACTGATTGCCCATCACAGACAAGGCCTGCCCCACACTCCTCTTTTAGTTACTGAAACCTTTCTCCAGAATCCCCACAAAAAGCAAACAACCACAAAGGGGATTTCATTTTTTAATAATTTTTAAAAGTTATTTATGTATATACATTTTCATTAATTTATGTATTAATTTTACATCCCAATATCATCCACCTCTTTTCCCAGTTTACCTCTCACACAGCTCCCCAACTCCTTCTCTGAGAAGGGAGAGGACTCCCAAGGTATCACTACACCTTGGCACATTGAGTCACTGCAGGGGACTAGAACCATCCTCTACCACTGAGGCCAGACAACATGGCCCAGTTAGGGGTATAGGATATACAAGTAGTCAGCAGATTCAGGGACAGCCTCTGCTCTGGTTGTTGGGGAGATTTGCATGAATACTAAGCTGCACATCTGCTTGATATGTATGGGGAGCCTAGGTTCAGTCCACGCCTATTTTTTGGTTGATGGATCAATCTCTGGAAGTCACAAAAGGTCCAAGTCAGTTGACTTCGTTGATATTCATGTGGGGTACATGTTCTTCTCAGAACCCTCAATTATTCCCCCCAATTCTTCCATAAGACCCTCTGAGCTTCATCTAATATTTGGCTGTGGGTCTCTATATCTGTTTGCATTGTCTCCTGGGTGGAGTCTCTCAGAGGACAGTTAGGCTAGAATCCTGTCTACATTCATACTATAGTATCATTAGTAGTGTCAGGGTTGGTGCTTGCCCATGAAATGAGTTGGGCTAGTCATTTTTTGGCCATTCTCTCTGAATTTGCTCCATATTTGTCCCTGAAAATCTAGTAAGCAGAACACATTTGGAGTCCAAGACTTTGTAGATGGGTTTCTGTTCTTGTCCTTCCACTGGGAATCCTGCTTTGTAGTAGTAGATGGCTGGTTCAGGCTCCATATACTCCGAACAGGAAGAGTTTCAACTAGAGTCATCCCCATAGAATCCCTATGTCCTCCCTACATTCTGGGTCTCAGGCACAATCTACAGATGCATTCCCCATCCCAGCCCACTGCCAATTTAAGTTCTGTCTTCTGAGGAATATTCAAGCATCCTCCTTTGAGTCCTCCATGTTTTTCGTCTTCTTTGGTTCTATGGATTGTAGCATAGTTATCCTGGATTTGATGGCTAATATCCACTTATAAGTGAGTATATATCATGCATGTCCTTTTGGGTCTGAATCACTTCACTTAGGACAATATTTTCTAGTTCCATCCACTTGTCCACAAAATTTGTGACATCCTCGTTTCTAGTAGCTGAGTCATATTCTGTAAATGACACATTTTCTTTTTCTACTCTTCAACACATCCTGGTGAGGATATGGAGCAAAGGGAACACTCCTCCATTGCTAGTGGAAGTGAAAACTTGTACAACCACTCTAGGAATAAGTTTGGTGGTTTTTCAGAAAATTGAGATTAGTTCTATCTCAAGACCCAGATAAACCAATCCTGGACAAATACCCAATAAGAGGCTCCACCAGCCCCTAAGAACTTTTGCCCAAATATGTTCATAGCAGCTTTATTCATAATAGACAGAAGCTGGAAACAACTCAGTTGTTTCTCAAAGGGGATTTGTACACTTTCTCACTGCTGTGTGTACTCAATTCCAAATAAGCTCTGTTCTCATTCCATTGGCCCGTTATTGAACTATACAAATAATCAACAAAACCAGGAGCTGTTTCTTTGAGAAAAATCAACAAGATAGATAAACCCTAAGCCAGACTAAACAGAGGGCACAAAGAGAGTATCCAAATTAGGAAAATCAGAAATAAAAAGGGAGACATAACAACAGAATCTGAGGCAATTCAAAAAATCATCAGCTCCTACTATAAAAGCCTATACTCGAGGGTGGGCACTCCTGAGGCTGCAGAGCGGAAGAGACCACCAACACTGCTCACCCCTGCCCACATCCCTGGCCCAAGAGGAAACTGTATAAGGCCTCTGGGCTCCCGTGGGGGAGGGCCCAGGAGCGGCAGGACCCCTGCCTGAGACACCACCAGAACCTGAAGGAAACAGACCGGATAAACAGTTCTCTGCACCCAAATCCCGTGGGAGGGAGAGCTGAAACTTCAGAGAGGCAGACAAGCATGGGAAACCAGAAGAGACTGCTCTCTGCACACACATCTCGGACGCCAGAGGAAAAAGCCAAAGACCATCTGGAACCCTGGTGCAATGAAGCTCCCGGAAGGGGCGGCACAGGTCTTCCTGGTTGCTGCCCCTGCAGAGAGCCCGTGGGCAGCACCCCACGAGCGAACTTGAGCCCTGGGACCACAGGTAAGACCAACTTTTCTGCTGCAAGAAAGCTGCCTGGTGAGCTTGGGACACAGGGAAGCAGAATTCCTCTAGGACCAGGCACATTCTGTGTTTACTGGAAGTCCCACATCCGCGGATCCCGGCCCGCAGCAGCTCTCTGCCCCCAGACCCTGTGAGAGAGAGACCCAACCGCCTGGTCAGGTGGGCACTCCTGAGGCTGTAGAGCGGAAGAGACAACCAACACTGCTCACCCCTGCCCACATCCCTGGCCCAAGAGGAAACTGTATAAGGCCTCTGGGCTCCCGTGGGGGAGGGCCCAGAGCAGCAGGACCCCTGTGCCTGAGACACCACCAGAACCAGAAGGAAACAGACCGGATAAACAGTTCTCTGCACCCAAATCCCGTGGGAGGGAGAGCTGAACCTTCAGAGAGGCAGACAAGCCTGGGAAACCAGAAGAGACTGCTCTCTGCACACACATCTCGGACGCCAGAGGAAAAAGCCAAAGACCATCTGGAACCCTGGTGCAATGAAGCTCCCGGAAGGGGCGGCACAGGTCTTCCTGGTTGCTGCCCCTGCAGAGAGCCCGTGGGCAGCACCCCACGAGCGAACTTGAGCCCTGGGACCACAGGTAAGACCAACTTTTCTGCTGCAAGAAAGCTGCCTGGTGAGCTTGGGACACAGGGAAGCAGAATTCCTCTAGGACCAGGCACGTTCTGTGTTTACTGGAAGTCCCACATCCGCGGATCCCGGCCCGCAGCAGCTCTCTGCCCCCAGACCCTGTGAGAGAGAGACCCAACCGCCTGGTCAGGTGGGCACTCCTGAGGCTGTAGAGTGGAAGAGACCACCAACACTGCTCACCCCTGCCCACATCCCTGGCCCAAGAGGAAACTGTATAAGGCCTCTGGGCTCCCGTGGGGGAGGGCCCAGAGCAGCAGGACCCCTGTGCCTGAGACACCACCAGAACCAGAAGGAAACAGACCGGATAAACAGTTCTCTGCACCCAAATCCCGTGGGAGGGAGAGCTGAACCTTCAGAGAGGCAGACAAGCCTGGGAAACCAGAAGAGACATGTCTCTGCACACACATCTCGGACGCCAGAGGAAAAAGCCAAAGACCATCTGGAACCCTGGTGCACTGAAGCTCCCGGAAATGGCGGCACAGGTCTTCCTGGTTGCTGCCGCTGCAGAGAGCCCGTGGGCAGCACCCCACGAGCAAACTTGAACCTTGGGACCACAGGTAAGACCAACTTTTCTGCTGCAAGAAAGCTGCCTGGTGAACTCAAGACGCAGGCCCACAGGAACAGCTGAAGACCTGTAGAGAGGAAAAACCACACGCCGGAAAGCAGAACACTCTGTCCCCATAACTGACTGAAAGAGAGGAAAACAGGTCTACAGCACTCCTGACACACAGGCTTATAGGACAGTCTAGCCACTGTCAGAAATAGCAGAACAAAGTAACACTAGAGATAATCTGATGGCGAGAGGCAAGCGCAGGAACCCAAGCAACAGAAACCAAGACTACATGGCACCATCGGAGCCCAATACTCCCATCAAAACAAACATGGAATTTCCAAACACACCAGAAAAGCAAGATCTAGTTTCAAAATCATTTTTGATCATGATGCTGGAGGACTTCAAGAAAGACGTGAAGAACTCCCTTAGAGAACAAGTAGAAGCCTACAGAGAGGAATCGCAAAAATGCCTGAAAGAATCGCAAAAATCCCTGAAAGAATTCCAGGAAAACATAAATAAACAAGTAGAAGCCCATAGAGAGGAGACACAAAAATCCCTGAAAGAATTCCAGGAAAACATAAATAAACAAGTAGAAGCCCATAGAGAGGAGACACAAAAATCCCTGAAAGAATTCCAGGAAAACATAAATAAACAAGTAGAAGCCCATAGAGAGGAGACACAAAAATCCCTGAAAGAATTCCAGGAAAACACAATCAAACAGTTGAAGGAATTAAAAATGGAAATAGAAGCAATCAAGAAAGAACACATGGAAACAACCCTGGATATAGAAAACCAAAAGAAGAGACAAGGAGCTGTAGATACAAGCTTCACCAACAGAATACAAGAGATGGAAGAGAGAATCTCAGGAGCAGAAGATTCCATAGAAATCATTGACTCAACTGTCAAAGATAATGTAAAGCGGGAAAAAGCTACTGGTCCAAAACATACAGGAAATCCAGGACTCAATGAGAAGATCAAACCTAAGGATAATAGGAATAGAAGAGAGTGAAGACTCCCAGCTCAACGGACCAGTAAATATCTTCAACAAAATCATAGAAGAAAACTTCCCTAACCTAAAAAAAGAGATACCCATAGACATACAAGAAGCCTACAGAACTCCAAATAGATTGGACCAGAAAAGAAACACCTCCCGTCACATAATTGTCAAAACACAAAACGCACAAAATAAAGAAAGAATATTAAAAGCAGTAAGGGAAAAAGGTCAAGTAACATATAAAGGCAGACCTATCAGAATCACACCAGACTTTTCGCCAGAAACTATGAAGGCCAGAAGATACTGGACTGATGTCATACAGACCCTAAGAGAACACAAATGCCAGCCCAGGTTACTGTATCCAGCAAAACTCTCAATTAACATTGATGGAGAAACCAAGATATTCCATGACAAAACCAAATTTACACAATATCTTTCTACAAATCCAGCACTACAAAGGATAATAAATGGTAAAGCCCAACATAAGGAGGCAAGCTATACCCTAGAAAAAGCAAGAAACTAATCGTCTTCGCAACAAAACAATGAGAAGAAAAGCACACAAACATAACCTCACATCCAAAAATGAATATAACGGGAAGCAATAATCACTATTCCTTAATATCTTTCAATATCAATGGCCTCAACTCCCCAATAAAAAGAAATAGATTAACAAACTGGATACGCAACGAGGACCCTGCATTCTGCTGCCTACAGGAAACACACCTCAGAGACAAAGACAGACACTACCTCAGAGTGAAAGGCTGGAAAACAACTTTCCAAGCAAATGGTCAGAAGAAGCAAGCTGGAGTAGCCATTCTAATATCAAATAAAATCAATTTCCAACTAAAAGTCATCAAAAAAGATAAGGAAGGACACTTCATATTCATCAAAGGAAAAATCCACCAAGATGAACTCTCAATCCTAAATATCTATGCCCCAAATACAAGGGCACCTACATACGTAAAAGAAACCTTACTAAAGCTCAAAACACACATTGCACCTCACACAATAATAGTGGGAGATTTCAACACCCCACTCTCATCAATGGACAGATCATGGAAACAGAAATTAAACAGAGATGTCGACAGACTAAGAGAAGTCATGAGCCAAATGGACTTAACGGATATTTATAGAACATTCTATCCTAAAGCAAAAGGATATACCTTCTTGTCAGCTCCTCATGGTACTTTCTCCAAAATTGACCATATAATTGGTCAAAAAACGGGCCTCAACAGGTACAGAAAGATAGAAATAATCCCATGCGTGCTATCGGACCACCACGGCCTAAAACTGGTCTTCAATAACAATAAGGGAAGAATGCCCACATATACGTGGAAATTGAACAATGCTCTACTCAATGATAACCTGGTCAAGGAAGAAATAAAGAAAGAAATTAAAAACTTTTTAGAATTTAATGAAAATGAAGATACAACATACCCAAACTTATGGGACACAATGAAAGCTGTGCTAAGAGGAAATCTCATAGCGCTGAGTGCTTGCAGAAAGAAACAGGAAAGAGCATATGTCAGCAGCTTGACAGCACAACTAAAAGCTCTAGAACAAAAAGAAGCAAATACACCCAGGAGGAGTAGAAGGCAGGAAATAATCAAACTCAGAGCTGAAATCAACCAAGTAGAAACAAAAAGGACCATAGAAAGAATCAACAGAACCAAAAGTTGGTTCTTTGAGAAAATCAACAAGATAGATAAACCCTTAGCCAGACTAACAAGAGGACACAGAGAGTGCGTCCAAATTAACAAAATCAGAAATGAAAAGGGAGACATAACAACAGATTCAGAGGAAATTTAAAAATTCATCAGATCTTACTATAAAAACCTATATTCAACAAAACTTGAAAATCTTCAGGAAATGGACAATTTCCTAGACAGATACCAGGTATCGAAGTTAAATCAGGAACAGATAAACCAGTTAAACAACCCCATAACTCCTAAGGAAATAGAAGCAGTCATTAAAGGTCTCCCAACCAAAAAGAGCCCAGGTCCAGACGGGTTTAGTGCAGAATTCTATCAAACCTTCATAGAAGTCCTCATACCAATATTATCCAAACTATTCCACAAAATTGAAACAGATGGAGCACTACCGAATTCCTTCTACGAAGCCACAATTACTCTTATACCTAAACCATACAAAGACACAACAAAGAAAGAGAACTTCAGACCAATTTCCCTTATGAATATCGATGCAAAAATACTCAATAAAATACTGGCAAACCGAATCCAAGAGCACATCAAAACAATCATCCACCATGATCAAGTAGGCTTCATCCCAGGCATGCAGGGATGGTTTAATATAAGGAAAACCATCAACGTGATCCATTATATAAACAAACTGAAAGAACAGAACCACATGATCATTTCATTAGATGCTGAGAAAGCATTTGACAAAATTCAACACCCCTTCATGATAAAAGTCCTGGAAAGAATAGGAATTCAAGGCCCATACCTAAACATAGTAAAAGCCATATACAGCAAACCAGTTGCTAACATTAAACTAAATGGAGAGAAACTTGAAGCAATCCCACTAAAATAAGGGACTAGACAAGTCTGCCCACTCTCTCCCTACTTATTCAATATAGTTCTTGAAGTTCTAGCCAGAGCAATCAGACAAAAAAAGGATGTCAAGGGGATACAGATCGGAAAAGAAGAAGTCAAAATATCACTATTTGCAGATGACATGATAGTATATTTAAGTGATCCCAAAAGTTCCACCAGAGAATTACTAAAGCTAATAAACAACTTCAGCAAAGTGGCTGGGTATAAAATTAACTCAAATAAATCAGTTGCCTTCCTCTATACAAAAGAGAAACAAGCCGAGAAAGAAATTAGAGAAACGACACCCTTCATAATAGACCCAAATAATATAAAGTACCTAGGTGTGACTTTAACCAAGCAAGTAAAAGATCTGTACAATAAGAACTTCAAGACACTGAGGAAAGAAATTGAAGAAGACCTCAGAAGATGGAAAGATCTCCCATGCTCATGGATTGGCAGGATTAATATAGTAAAAATGGCCATTTTACCAAAAGCAATCTACAGATTCAATGCAATCCCCATCAAAATACCAATCCAATTCTTCAAAGAGTTAGACAGAACAATTTGCAAATTCATCTGGAATAACAAAAAACCCAGGATAGCTAAAGCTATCCTCAACAATAAAAGGACTTCAGGGGGAATCACTATCCCTGAACTCAAGCAGTATTACAGAGCAATAGTGATAAAAACTGCATGGTATTGGTACAGAGACAGACAGATAGACCAATGGAATAGAACTGAAGACCCAGAAATGAACCCACACACCTATGGTCACTTGATTTTTGACAAAGGAGCCAAAACCATCCAATGGAAAAAAGATAGCATTTTCAGCAAATGGTGCTGGTTCAACTGGAGGGCAACATGTAGAAGAATGCAGATCGATCCATGCTTATCACCCTGTACAAAGCTTAAGTCCAAGTGGATCAAGGACCTCCACATCAAACCAGACACACTCAAACTAATAGAAGAAAAACTAGGGAAGCATCTGGAACACATGGGCACTGGAAAAAATTTCCTGAACAAAACACCAATGGCTTATGTTCTAAGATCAAGAATCGACAAATGGGATCTCATAAAACTGCAAAGCTTCTGTAAGGCAAAGGACACGGTGGTTAGGACAAAACGACAACCAACAAATTGGGAAAAGATCTTTACCAATCCTACAACAGATAGAGGCCTTATATCCAAAATATACAAAGAACTCAAGAAGTTAGACCGCAGGGAGACAAATAACCCTATTAAAAAATGGGGTTCAGAGCTAAACAAAGAATTCACAGCTGAGGAATGCCGAATGGCTGAGAAACACCTAAAGAAATGTTCAACATCTTTAGTCATAAGGGAAATGCAAATCAAAACAACCCTGAGATTTCACCTCACCCCAGTGAGAATGGCTAAGATCAAAAACTCAGGTGACAGCAGATGCTGGCGAGGATGTGGAGAAAGAGGAACACTCCTCCATTGTTGGTGGGATTGAAGACTGGTAAAACCATTCTGGAAATCAGTCTGGTGGTTCCTCAGAAAATTGGACATTGAACTGCCTGAGGATCCAGCTATACCTCTCTTGGGCATATACCCAAAAGATGCCTCAACATATAAAAGAGACACGTGCTCCACTATGTTCATCGCAGCCTTATTTATAATAGCTAGAAAATGGAAAGAACCCAGATGCCCTTCAACAGAGGAATGGATACAGAAAATGTGGTACATCTACACAATGGAATATTACTCAGCTATCAAAAACAACGAGTTTATGAAATTCGTAGGCAAATGGTTGGAACTGGAAAATATCGTCCTGAGTGAGCTAACCCAATCACAGAAAGACATACATGGTATGCACTCATTGATAAGTGGCTTTTAGCCCAAATGCTTGAATTACCCTAGATCCCTAGAACAAACGAAACTCAAGACGGATGATCAAAATGTGAATGCTTCACTCCTTCTTTAAATGAGGAAAAAGAATACCCTTGGCAGGGAAGGGAGAGGCAAAGATTAAAACAGAGACTGAAGGAACACCCATTCGGAGCCTGCCCCACATGTGTCCCATACATATACAGCCACCCAATTAGACAAGATGGATGAAGCAAAGAAGTGCAGACCGACAGGAGCCGGATGTAGATCGCTCCTGAGAGACACAGCCAGAATACAGCAAATACAGAGGCGAATGCCAGCAGCAAACCACTGAACTGAGAATAGGTCCCCCGTTGAAGGAATCAGCGAAAGAACTGGAAGAGCTTGAAAGGGCTCGAGACCCCACAAGTACAACAATGTCAAGCAACCAGAGCTTCCAGGGACTAAGCCACTACCTAAATACTATACATGGACTGACCCTGGACTCTGACCCCATAGGTAGCAATGAATATCCTAGTAAGAGCACCAGTGGAAGGGGAAGCCCTGGGTCCTGCTAAGACTGAACCCCCAGTGAACTAGACTATGGGGGGAGGGCGGCAATGGGGGGAGGGTTGGGAGGGGAACACCCATAAAGAAGGGGAGGGGGGTGGGGGATGTTTGCCCGGAAACCGGGAAAGGGAATAACACTTGAAATGTATATAAGAAATACTCAAGTTAATAAAAAAAAAAGAAACAAGAAGAAAATAAATTAAAAAAAAGAGCAGATCATATAGATCTAGGAATAGTGCATTGTGTGTGTAGTGTATAATTTCTTATGCAAACCATAGTCTGTAGAGCTTTGGCAATGAATTTGTATTTTCTAAACCACACAGTCTATGATGTTTTGTTGCAGGATCTAAACAGATTAGAACATATTTTATCCATCAATGATTAGTGCTAAAAGTAAACGAAGTATCCTCATCTCCCTTACTAATACTTATCCTTGGCAATTTGTGGATAAATACTAACTAAATGAATAAAAAATGAAGGCATTTTTGCTTAAGGTAAAGATAAAACGTTCAATAAGCCTGTGAGAATATAAGTTGATATTTCATTTGAAGTGAGATTTGGGAATAATTTTATTCATCAACCATGTCTTTCAAAATATATAAGGGAAGAATCAGAGATGTCAAAAATTTGCTTTCTCCAGACAGATCCACCACTCTACTTTGTTAAAGCAAGCTACTGGCCAATATCTGAAAATTTAAAATCAGAATCACTATCTTGGCACATAATTATATTGTTGCATATTGTCCAATATGTGATAACTTAATACAGAATTAACGTGTCTTGATATAGAAATTCATATAGCAATAAACAAATACGTGAAAAATAAAAAGAAAGCCTATACTCAACAAATCTGGAAAGTCTGGAGGAAATACACTATTTTCTAGACAGTTACCAGGTACCAAAGTAAAATTGGGATGAGATAAACCATCTAAACAGTCCCATAAACCCTAAATATATGAAGGCAGTCATTAAGTCTTTCAACCTAAAAAGCCCAGGACCAGATGGTTTTAGTGCAGAATTCTATCAGACCTTCCAAGAAGACCTAATACCAATACTCTTCAAACTATTCCACAAAAGAGAAACAGAAGGAGGAAAGCTAGCCAAAATAATTTCTACACTATATAGACTAGCTCCTTTTTATAGTTTTCCTTTAACATTTCAGCAATACTGACACTGTTGACCTCTGTGTCTAATCTTTACCCTTTTCTCTCAGTTGCTAGCTTTCATCCTCTTCCCATCCACTCCATTAACTTTTGTGAGCCCTGTCTCTTTATGGATGTGGAAGTTCCCAGGATACTAGTGTAGACTCCTTTCTTCTCACCTAAGAATGGTCCTTGGATTATTTCTAACTTCAGAGGTTAATATAACATTTAAAATACTTGATGAGAAAGCCAGAACATATGGTTAAATCAATGTTGTTTATCTCATCACATATCTTTTTTAATGAGAATTTCAAACATATAAATGTACTCTCAATTCATCTCTTGCTAATCTTGTCCACTACACATACCAAATCATGGCAGTGTTCCCAAGGATGCAAAATATATTGTTTCTGACTTTTATCAAATTTATGGCACTAGGTATGAATGTCATCCTGTGGTGTGGAACTCAAATACAATCAGAAATCAGTTGGTTACACTCCAGTCATAAGAGTCATGTCATTGTCATATCAATTGGAACATCTTATCTCATAAGTCAAATTTAAGGGTTTTTTTGTTTCTCATTTAAAACTTTTTGTAAAACATTTATAAATAAATTTATAGAAGATGAGAAAATAAAATATCACAATTTAATACAACTTTAAATATAAATAATTAAAATGAATGAAAGGGTCTTCTTTCCTGTATTTGTTTCTGCCTTCTGTATCCATCGATAAGTTTTAAACACAGATGTTTCTGTGTCTTCTGTTTCTTGTCTTATGGAGAAAACATTATGTTGTAATTCTACAGTCTTTATAATGAGGGCAAAGATCAAGATCTTCATTAATGTAACCCCTTTGCAAACATGTCTGAATAGAAGGAAAATCAACTTGCCAGAAATTCTCTGTTGTGTTCGGTAGAGTGCAGCAAAATCAGGGTCTTGAGCAGGAAGCAAACTCCTTTCCTCTTTTGTCTGTTGGCAAATTTGCATGATAAATTCTGTATTTATTACATATGTTCCCAAGCAATTTTCTTCTTTCCTTTTCACAAACTACCCCAATATGAGAAAAATGTATGCTAGTCTCTCTGTGCTGCAATTATTACAACTTGTGAATACCATGACATGTTTGTCCCCAGTACACAATCCACATTTCTTCTTCATTACTCTGTTCAAGTGCAGTCAGTCATTTAGCTTGGTACGTTTTTCTTGTTCAGCTGTTCTTCTCATCTGCTTAGGAGTCTCTTATTCTTCGCTGAGAACAGTTTGCAGGTTAAATATTTGCCATATTAAGACACTTTAATTTCTTTTTTTTTTAATTTAGAGAATACTTTATTAGTTTTTGTAATCAAACCCACGTAGATAAGACCTTACATATTTAATACAGTGTGTTACCCCTGTACAAATGGAAAAAACTTAAGTTCAACATTTCTAGACCAATATGGCTGTTAATTTCTGTACAGTGCCAACTCAACACAGTAAACGGGGATACTTTTTTCCAAAGTTGACAGCACAGCTAAAGTTTCAAAAAATTCAAATTATATATCTGTATATATATATTTATATTTATATAAAAAGACCAATAATAGCAGTGTGTTATGCATCAACAGCAGCAACAGCTTTTCCAGGTTCTGCAGTCATCTGAACAAAACTGTAGAAACATCCAGCACACTCCATTAAAAAAAAAAGTAAAAAAACAAAACCTGAGAAAACAGCACAGTTCTGTTACTCTTGTGGTACCTGGCACCATTTTTTTTAAATTAGCTTCTCAATCATCATCTGGAAAGAAAACATTCTGAGCAACATTATTAAAAACAGCTCTGATAAAGCACGGTCACTACTACGTATCATAAAGCAGGTACAAGCTATTTTACATCCACAGAGGTATGATACAGTACTGTCCTACATCTATAATACTAGAGGATACAATTTAAAAGGCATTATTTGAGACTTGATTCTACTTTTCCAGCAGAGGGCCTAAAGGATGGTGTGACACAGCTTTGTAAAGAAACATACTCTAGACAGGATTTCCTTTCACTAGTGGCACACTTCGAAGGATTCATTCTCTCCATGAATGTCAGCTAAAACCGTTATTAAAAAAATGAAATATCCCTAGAACAAAACAGTATAACCACCGGATTCACATGAAGATGACCTAGTGGAGACAAGCTGGACCTCACCTTACCAACAAGCTATCAAATCTGATATGTTTAAACAGTGAGACCTCCAAGGAAGGAGATGCCAAGTAGTGCTTCAAAGCTTCGGACCACAATCAAACACAGCATCCTTTTCAACAGAAGCAGAAGCTCATCTGAATATGCTCAAGGATGCTGACATCAACATTTAATCATCTCCTCACTCATCCAGGAAGAAGGGGAGATCAGTTACTACTGTACTTTATTGTGTTCAACCAAATCACCATGTTACAAAAATAGCAAGCTGCCATAATAAAAAATAAGGCTCCTCTATCCAGCACCAGATAGCATCATTTTACTTTCAAGCCTAGAAATTGCACACTTGTATATAAACCAACCGAAGATGAGGATTGAGAGTTCATCTTGGTGGATTTTTCCTTTGATGAATATGAAGTGTCCTTCCTTATCTTTTTTGATGACTTTTAATTGAAAATTGATTTTATTTGATATTAGAATGGCTACTCCAGCTTGCTTCTTCTGACCATTTGCTTGGAAAGTTGTTTTCCAGCCTTTCACTCTGAGGTAGTGTCTGTCTTTGGCTCTGAGGTGTGTTTCCTGTAGGCAGCAGAATGCAGGGTCCTCATTGCATATCCAGTTTGTTAATCTATGTCTTTTTATTGGGGAGTTGAGGCCATTGATGTTGAGAGATATTAAGGAATAGTGATTATTGCTTCCTGTTATATTCATATTTGGATGTGAGGTTATGTTTGTGTGCTTTTCTTCTCTTTGTTTTGTTGCCAAGATGATTAGTTTCTTGCTTCTTCTAGGGTATAGCTTGCCTCCTTATGTTGGGCTTTACCCTTTATTATCCTTTGTAGTGCTAGATTTGTAGAAAGATATTGTGTAAATTTGGTTTTGTCATGGAATATCGTGGTTTCTCCATCTATGTTAATTGAGAGTTTTGCAGGATACAGTAACCTGGGCTGGCATTTGTGTTCCCTTAGGGTCTGTATGACATCAGTCCAGTATCTTCTGGCCTTCATAGTTTCTGGCGAAAAGTCTGGTGTGATTCTGATAGGTCTGCCTTTATATGTTACTTGACCTTTTTCCCTTACTGCTTTTAATATTCTTTCTTTATTTTGTGCGTTTGGTGTTTTGACAATTATGTGACGGGAGGTGTTTCTTTTCTGGTCCAATCTATTTGGAGTTCTGTAGGCTTCTTGTATGCCTATGGGTATCTCTTTTTTTAGGTTAGGGAAGTTTTCTTCTATGATTTTGTTGAAGATATTTACTGGTCCTTTGAGCTGGGAGTCTTCACTCTCTTCTATACCTATTATCCTTAGGTTTGATCTTCTCATTGAGTCCTGGATTTCCTGTATGTTTTGGACCAGTAGCTTTTTCCACTTTACATTATCTTTGACAGTTGAGTCAATGATTTCTATGGAATCTTCTGCTCCCGAGATTCTCTCTTCCATCTCTTGTATTCTGTTGGTGAAGCTTGTATCTACAGCTCCTTGTCTTTTCTTTTGATTTTCTATGTCCAAGGTTGTTTCCATGTGTTCTTTCTTGATTGCTTCTATTTCCATTTTTAATTCCTTCAACTGTTTGATTGTGTTTTCCTGGAATTCTTTCAGGGATTTTTGCGATTCCTCTCTGTAGGCTTCTACTTGTTCTCTAAGGGAGTTCTTTATGTCTTTCTTGAAGTCCTCCAGCATCATGATCAAATATGATTTTGAAACTAGATCTTGCTTTTCTGGTGTGTTTGGATATTCCGTGTTTGCTTTGGTGGGAGAATTGGGCTCCGATGATGCCATGTAGTCTTGGTTTCTGTTGCTTGGGTTCCTGCGCTTGCCTCTCGCCATCAGATTATCTCTAGTGTTACTTTGTTCTGCTATTTCTGACCGTGGCTAGACTGTCCTATAAGCCTGTGTGTCAGGAGTGCTGTAGACCTGTTTTCCTGTTTTCTTTCAGCCAGTTATGGGGACAGAGTGTTCTGCTTTCGGGCGTGTAGTTTTTCCTCTCTACAGGTCTTCAGCTGTTCCTGTGGGCCTGTGTCTTGAGTTCACCAGGCAGGTTTCTTGCAGGGGAAAAGTTGGTCCTACCTGCGGTTCCAAGGCTCAAGTTTGCTCGTGGGGTACTGCCTAAGTCCTCTCCGCTGTGGCAGCAACCGGGAAGATCTGCGCCGCTCTTTCCGGGAGCCTCCGTGCACCAGGGTTCCAGATGACGTTTGGTGTTTTCCTCTGGCGTCTGGATGTGCACAGAGTGCAGTATCTTCTGGTTTCCCAGGCGTGTCCGCCTCTCTGAAGGTTTAGCGCTCTCTCCCACGGGATTTGGGTGCAGAGAACTGTTTATCTGGTCTGTTTCCTTCAGGTTCCGGCGGTGTCTCAGGCGCAGGGGTCCTGCCGCTCCCGGGCCCTCCCCTACGGGAACCCAGAGGCCTTATACAGTTGCCTCTTGGGTCAGGGATGTGGGCAGGGGTGGGCAGTGTTGGTGGTCTCCTCCGCTCTGCAGCCTCAGGAGTGCCCACCTGTTCAGGCGGTGAGGTCTCTCTCCCACGGGGTTTGGGAGCAGAGAGCTGCTGCGGGCCTGGATCCGCGGGTGTTGACACTTTAATTTCTAAAGTGTGACTTCTATATATTAGTTAACTAAAATGATAGGTTTTATAGTCAGGCAAGCAAATCAAGTATTGCACAATGCAGCTAAAATGTTGACATGGCTCATCAATATTTCTTTTCTGGTTTCATGAGATCTATGAAAGCTTGGTAAAATACAACTATTTTCTCACTACTTGGGAAGCTGAAGAAGGTAGATCCCATGTTCAATAGTGAGAGAAACCTAGGCCTTACAAACTGTCTAAGTGATAGAACACACCTGGAAAGCCAGCCAGGAAACAAATTCTAGAGGATTCATTAGCTTAATATTTTCTAGGCCAACATTTCCAGAGGGTGCTTTTCAGCTGGGAGATAAGTCCCTCTGAAGAGAAGCACAAGAGAAGAAACTGAGGAGAGTATGGGATCAGAAGACAAAGAACAGTGTTTCTGGATGAGACCCTTGCTTACTCTGGATGCAGAGACACTCAGATGGAGAGTAAAGAGGCTCTTTTATCAACTCTTTGAATTTCTACTTCCCTTCTGTAACTTTGATTTTGTTAAAAGACAGCAGAAAGGATAAAGAAACCTGAGCATAAGGATCCAAGAACAATCTGAAAAGTGACAGGAAGCCAGAGGGACTCCACCCATGCAAGCACTCAAATAGAAGCTGTCTCTACCAATCCACTGTAGAAGTGGCACTAGAAAAGATACTATCTTGATCCATAGGAAACTAACCAAAGGCTGTTGGTTATGTGGATACCTGCACTGCTATTTCTAGAACACAACTGTAGATGAAGGAAAGAGTAGGACATTTCATACACTCTGGTTGTACATCACAAACCTAGGAAACAAAGAAATTAATCACTGCTGAAAAATGTTACACTTGCACCCCACATTTGACTTGCAACTGAAGAGAAGCTAGTGTACTCAGGCAGCTAGGATTATCACCAACTGAGGTAAGGAATTTGTCTCTCATATAATGTAACATGAAGTCCCCTAAGCATACTATGGCAATAAGTAGAGTGTATATCAAAACATAAAGACTTAAACTACAATACAAGACCCACTGTTGCTCTAGGTTCCATTGCCCTTTCAGTCTCAATATTTTAGAGTTTTTTAATATCAAGAGATAATCAATTAGGACTGGTAATGATTATAGTGTTACAGTCTAGAGCTAAGAATTATTTCCCAGTCAATAATATCAATATTTGTCTTGAGAATTTTTATCAAATACAATTTCAGTCAAGAAACTTTGATATAAAGAATGAAAGCAATCATGTGGTTGGAGTCATTTTGGTGTCATAAGGGGTTCCAATACTACAAGCTAGAGTCAATATTAATAAAATTTTTACCAAAATATCTTTTTCTAGGCAACCAAAGAACCTGAAAAAATGGAGTTCAAGAACTCAACTTTGGGAAGTGGCTTTATCTTGGTAGGAATCCTGAGTGGGAGTGACTCTCCTGGACTGCTCTGTGCAACAATCACAGCCCTGTACACACTGGCACTGACCAGCAATGGACTACTGCTCCTTCTCATCACAGTAAATACCCGGCTCCACGTGCCCATGTACCTTCTACTTGGGCAGCTCTCTCTCATTGACCTTCTCCTGACTTCAGTCATTACTCCCAAGACTGTTATGGATTTTCTTCTGAGAGACAACACTATCTCCTTTGGAGGCTGCGCCCTTCAGATGTTTGTGGAATTAGTACTGGGTGGTGCAGAGGACCTTCTTCTAGCTTTTATGGCCTACGACAGGTATGTGGCCATCTGTCATCCTCTGAACTACATGATACTCATGAGTCCAAGAGTCTGCTGGCTCATGGTGACTGCATCATGGATTCTGGCAAGTCAGATGGCCCTGGGTTTTGCCATTAATACCATGCATTATTCTTTCTGCAAATCGAGGCATATCAAACACCTCTTATGTGAGATACCTCCCTCGCTGGAGTTGGCCTGCACAGACACCTCTAGTTATAAGCTTGTGGTTTATTCGGTAGGTGTGCTCATGTTAATTCTCCCTCTTACTGCCATCTTTTTCTCTTATGCACGGATTTTGTTCACTGTACTCCACATGCCCTCAAATGAGAGCGGGAAGAAAGCCCTTATTACCTGTTCTTCACACATGACTGTTGTGGGCATGTACTATGGGGCTCTCATAGTCATGTATTTCCTACCAAGTTCCTACCACAATCCCAAGCAAGACAATATCCTTTCTGTTTTCTACACAATTGTCACCCCAGCTTTAAACCCACTTATCTATAGCCTGAGGAATAAGGAGGTGACTGGGGCTCCGAGGAGAGTCATGGGAAATACTTGTCATCACCCCATACAATAAAGGTAGTACAAAGTATCTTTCTTCCAAATTTAATTACTCCTCCTTATCAGAAGACTTCTGCTCTGAAATACTCTTGAAAAGAAACTGGGCACTAAAAAACATGTATCTTGTGATTGAGCTTATGTAAATTTTTGAACATTCTCCTCACAGGTTATTTAATAGGATAAGATTCATACTGTTAAGGTTTCTCTATTATGTCTTTATTTCCTAATACAACTAAAAATTCTACAGGGAAGTACTCACTGCACCTGAACCCTGAGATTTTATATCACATCCAAGCAAGAACTATAGAAATAACTTCAAGCGGTGCCTCATTATTAGGAGGGGAATGATTTAGGTTTTCAAAAATTTAGATCATAAAAAGTCAGTTAAATGTAATACTGACAGCAACAGATTTGTCCAATGTCCAATTTTGTAAGCAACAGCATTTATGGATGCTCTGAGTGATGCCATGGGTTTGGGGGAAAGGAGAGAGATCTGCCCCCCACAGTGATGGAAATTCGAAGAAAATCTATGCTGTTGTTCTGTGTGTAATTAAACAAACAACAAAGTAAATTCATACTTTTCAATATTTTCAATATTTTTTCTAAGTATGTCTTTATGTCCATTATTTATCTGGTTTAAACATTTCGCAATGTGCAATATCATATAGTACCTGATATATATATGTAATTTTCATGGCTTTTGTATCAATTTGAGATAAACTGGGACAAGCATGACAGTGCATCTCAGGAGGCAAGTTGTTTTCTGTGAGCATGAGACAGGATAAACAAAGTTTCATAGTAAGGCCCTGTCTAAAAAATGGTTGAAACTTGGACAATAGAATAAATGACAATGTAACTTACTTTCTTGTTTATTTAAAAAATGTATACTTGAAATGAATTTTTGCTTCTTAAAATTTATTCATTTCCTATCATTTCTAGTATCTGCAATTTTACACATAAATATAATGTGTCTTTGCCACACACCCCCCACCACTTATCCTATCCTGGTTGCTCAACACATCTGCTTTCCAACCCCATGTCCTCCTTTTTCCCCTAAAAACACATTGAATGTAATTAATGCTGCCTATACACACATGGGTCAGGGAATTATCCACTGAGATATGAACAACCTACCATTCACTACCCATGGAAGAAACGACTCTCCCTTCCTTGGCAGCTATTAAGTGCCTGTGACTCCTTAGCTAAGGTTAGGGAAAGAAAGCCCCTCCCCAACCCATGGTGGAATTTTTAGCTGAATTAATCTTGTGTAGGGCTAGGTAATCACAGATGCAGTGAGTTCATGTGTGCCACAGGCATGCCTCGTGCAGAGGCCAGGCTTTCAGAGCACTCTTTCCATCCTCTAGCTTACATGTTTTCACACCCTTTCCTGTGATGTTCCTGAGCCTGAAGTGGAAAGGTTGATAGAGATGTCACATCTTTACCTGAGCAATCACAGCTGCTTATTCTCAACACTTTGGACAGTTAAAGTCTCTGAACTAAACATTACCCTCCACAATAAGAAGACTCTCTGATGAAAGCTAAGAGCTGCACAAATCCATGAATATAAAATAAATAAATAGAACATAAGTTGGCATGACCTTTGGTAACACATTATCAATAGGCTCTCTCTTTAATTACAGCCTATAATTTCTCTAGACATGAGTTTGAGCATGCTTACAGCAAAAATAATGAGTTGTTTCCTGTGCAATAGATTTCATACCTAACCAAGAAATCAGTTAGTTGCCCCATAAGTAGTGTTGTGACAATTTTGCCAGTGACCATATCTTCCCTGAAAAAAATTTATTGTAATATGTAGGTTCCAGAGCAGGGCAAGATGTCTAATAATTTGTTTCTACCATCAGGGTACTTAATACCTTACAGCCCTATACTAGCTAACCAATAGGAAGAGAGATTTATAAAAAGGATCATGAATTTATCTGTATCCTACAACCAAAATCATGCAGGGTCTTTAGTAATAATGTTTACTGTGAACCTATTTAGCAATAGGGTTTACTATATACTGTAGACGATCACAAGCAATGACAATATCACAGTATGGTGTGTGTGTATTTGTGTGTTTGTATGTGTGTGTATGCATTTGTTTGTCTTTGTGTGCCTACTGTACAGTGAATTACACTTTTCTCTTCTTTTTTTCTCCATCTTTATTAACTTGGGTATTTCTTATTTACATTTCAATTGTTATTCTCTTTCCCCTCCCCCCTCCCTTTCTACATGGGTGTTCCACTCCCAATACTCACCCCATTACCACCCTCCAACAACAATCACATTCACCAGGGATTCAGTCTTGACAGGACCAAGGGCTTCCCCTTCCACTGGTGCTCTTACTAGGCTATTCACTGCTACCTCTGAGGTTGGAGCCCAGGGTCAGTACATGTATAGTCTATGGGTAGTGGCTTAGTCCCTGGAAGCTCTGGTTGGTTGGCATGGTTGTTCATATGGGGTCTCCAGCCCCTTCAAGCTCTTTCAGTCCTTTCTCTGATTCCTTCAAGGGGGTCCTAGTCTCAGTTTAGTTGTTTGCTGCTGGCTGTGTGTCTCAGGAGAGATCTACATCTGGTTCCTATAAGCCTGAACTTACTGGCTGTATATGTATGGGCCAAATGAGGGGCAGACTCTGAATGGGTTTTCCTACTGTGTCTGTTCTAAACCTTGCCTCCCTAAACTCTCCCAAGGGTATTATTGTTCCCATTTTAAGGAAGGAGTAAAGCATATGCATTTTGGTCATCCTTCTTGAGTTTCATGTATTCTGTGCATCTCTGGTAATTTGAGCATTTAGGCAAAAATCTACTTATCAATGAATGCAAACCATGTATCTTTTACTGTGATTGGGTTACCACACTCAGGATGATTTTTTGCAGTTCCATTCATTTGCCTATGTATTTCATAAAGTCATTGTTGTTGATACCTGAGTAATATTCCATTGTGTAGGTGTACCACAATTTCTGTATCCATTCCACTGTTGAAGGGCATCTGGGTTCTTTCCAGCTTCTAGCTATTATAAATAAAGCTGCTATGAACATATTGGAGCATTTGTATATGTTGGGGCATATTTTGGGTATATACCCAAGAGAGGCATAGCTGGGTCCTCAGGTAGTTCAATGTCCAATTTTCTGAGGAACCTCCAGACTGATTTCCAGAATGGTTGTACCAGTCTGCAATCCCACCAACAATGGAGGAGTGTTCCTCTTCTTCACATACTTGCCAGGATTTGCTGTCATCTGAGTTTTGATCTTAGCCATTCTCACTGGTGTGAGGTGGAATCTCAGGGTTGTTTTGATTTGCATTTCCCTTATGGCAAAAGATGTTGAACATTAGGTACTTCTCAGCAATTTTGGATTCCTCAGGTGTGAATTTTTTGTTTAGCTTGAACCCCAATTTTAATAGGGTTATTTGTCTCCCAGCATTTTAACTTCGTGAGTTCTCTTTTTTCTATAGTTGTAAGATTGGTAGAGATATTTCTCCAATCTGTTGGTTGCCATTTTGTCCTAAAAAATAGTGTCCTCAGCCTTACAAAAGCTTTGAAGTTTTATGAGATCCCACTTGTCGATTCTTGATCTTAGGGCATAAGCCATTGGTATTTTGTTCAGGAAATTTTCTTCAGTGCCCATGTGTTCGAGATGCTTCCCCACTTTTTCTTCTATTAGTTTGAGTGTATCTGGTTTGATGTGGAGGTCCTTGATCCGCTTGGACTTAAGCTTTGTACAGGGTGATAAGAATGGATTGATCTGCATTCTTCTACATGCTGACATCCAGTTGAACCAGCACCATTTGCTGAAAATGCTATCTTTTTCCATTGTTTTTTTTTGGGGGGGCTCCTTTGTCAAAAATCAAGTGCCCATAGGTGTGTGGGTTCATTTCTGGCTCTTCAATTCTATTCCACTGGTCTCTCTTTCTATTGCTGTACTAATACCATGCAGTTTCTATCACTATTGCTCTGTAATACTGTTTGAGTTCAGGGACAGTGATTCCCCCAGAAGTCCTTTTATTGTTGAGGATAGTTTTAGCTATCCTGGGTTTTTTATTATTCCAGGTGAATTTGCAATTGTTGTGTCTAACTCTATGAAGAATTGTGTTGGAATTTTTATGGGAATTTCATTGAATCTGTAGATTGCTTTTGGTAAAATGGCCATTTTTACTATATTAATCCTTGTGCATGGGATATCTTTCCATCTTCTGAGATCTTCTTCAATTTCTTTCTTCAGAAGCTTGAAGTTCTTATCATACAGATCTTTCACTTGCTTGGATAAAGTCACACCAAGGTATTTTATATTATTTGGGACTATTATGAAGGGTGTTGTTTCCCTAATTTCTTTCTCAGCTTGTTTCTCTTTTCTGTAGAGGAAGGCTACTGATTTATTTGAGTTAATTTTTATAGCCGCCACTTTGCTGAAGGTGTTTATCAGGTTTATAGTTCTCTGGTGGAAATTTTGGAATCACTTAAGTATTTAATCATAACGTCTGCAAATAGTGATATTTGATTTCCTCGTTTCCAATCTGTATACCTTTGATTTCCTTATGTTGTCTAACTGCTCCGGCTAGGACTTTGAGAACTATATTGAATAAGTAGGGAGAGAGTGGGCAGCCTTGTCTAGTCCCTAATTTTAGTGGGATTGCCTCAAGTTTCTCTCCATTTAGTTTAATATTAGCTACTGGTTTGCTGTATATGACTTTTACTATGTTCAGTTATGGACCTTGAATTCCTGTTCTTTCCAGGACTTTTATCATGAAGGGGTGTTGAATTCTCTCAAATTCTTTCTCAGCATCTAATGAAATGATCATGTGGTTTTTGTCTTTCAGTTTCTTTATGTAGTGGATTATGTTGATGGTTTTCCATATATTAAACAATCTCTACATCTCTGGAAGGAAACCTACTTGATCATGATGGATGACTGTTTCGATGTGCTCTTGTATTCTATTAGCAAGAATTTTATTGAGTATCTTTGCATGGATATTAATAAGGGAAATTGGTCTGAAGTTCTCTTTCTTTGTTAGGTCTTTTTGTAGTTTAGGTATAAGAGTAATTGTGGCTTCAGAGAGGGAATTTGGTAGCACTCCATCTGTCTCAATTTCATAGAATAGTTTGGATAGTATTGGTATGAGGTCTTCTATAAAGGACTGATAGAATTCTGCAGTTAATCCATCTGGGCCTAGGCTCTTTTTTGGGGGGAGGACTTTTTTTTATTATTTTTTTCTCTGTCTTTATTAACTCAGGTATTTCTTATTTAAATTTCAATTGTTATTCCCTTTCCTGGTTTCTGGGCCAATATCCCTCTAACACCTCCCCTTCCCCTACTATATGGGTTCCCCATCCTCCCCTAATTACCAAACTCTCTCCCAAAAATCAGGATCACTGGGGGTTCAGACTTGGCAGGAACAAGGGCTTCCCCTTGCACTGATGCTCTTACTAGGCTATTCATTGCTACCTATAAGGTTGGAGCCCAGGGTCAGTCCATGTATAGTCTTTGGGTAGTGGCTTAGCCCCTGGAAGCTCTGGTTGCTTGGCATTGTTGTTAATATGGGGTCTCAAGACCCTTCAGGCTCTTCCAGTTTCTCGGTTTCCTACAACAGGGTTCCCGTTCTCGGTTCAATGGTTTGCTGTTGGCATTCGCCTATGTATTTGCCAAATTCTACAGTGTCTCTCAGGAGAGATCTACAATTGGTTCCTGTCAGCCTGCACTTCTTTGCTTCATCCATCTTCTCCAGTTTGGTGGCTGTATATGAATGGGCCACATTCCTGGCAGGCTCTGAATGGGTGTTCCTGCAGCTGCTGTTCGAAACTTTGCCTCCCTACGCCCTTCCAAGGGGATTCTTGTTCCCCTTTTAAAGAAGAAGTGAAACATAGGCATTTGGGACATCCTTGTTCAGTTTCAGGTGTTCTGTGCATCTAGGGAATCTCAAGCATTTAAGATAATATCCATTGATCAATGAGTGCATACCATGTGTGCTTTTGTGTAATTGGGTTACCACACTCAGGATAATATTTTCCAGTTCCATTCATTTGCCTATGAATTTCATGGAGTCATTATTTTTCATAGCTGAGTAATATTCGATTGTGTAGATGTACCACATTTTCTGAATCCATTCCTCTGTTGAAGGGCATCTGGGTTCTTTCCAGCTTCTGGCTATTATAAATAAGGCTGCTATGAACATAGTGGAGCATGTGTCTTTGTTATATGTTGTGGCATCTTTTGGGTATATGCCCAAGAGAGGTATAATTGAGTCCTCAGGTAGTTCAATGTCCATTTTTCTGAGGAACCTCCAGACTGATTTCCAGAATGGCTGTACCAGTCTGCAATCCCACCAACAATGGAGGAGTGTTTCTCTTTCTCCACATCCTCCCCAGCATATGCTGTCCCCTGAGTTTTTGATCTTAGCCATTCTCACTGGGGTGAGGTGAAATCTCAGGGTTGTTTTGATTTGCATTTCCCTTATGACTAAAGATGTTGAACATTTCTATAGGTCTTTCTCAGCCATTTGGCATTTCTCAGCTGTGAATTCTTTGTTTAGCTCTGAACCCCATTTTTAATAGGGTTATTTGTCTCCCTGCGGTATAACTTCTTGAATTCTTTGTATATTTTGGAAATAAGCCCTCTATTTGTTGTAGGATTGGTAAAGAACTTTTCCCAATCTTTTGGTTGTCGTTTTGTCCTAACGACAGTGTCCTTTGCCTTCCAGAAGCTTTGCAGTTTTATGAGATCCCATTTGTCGATTCTTGATCTTAGACCATAAGCAATTGGTGTTTTGTTCAGGAAATTTTCTCCAATGTCCATGTGTTCGAGATGCTTCCCCACTTTTTCTTCTATTACTTTGAGTGTATCTGGTTTGATGTGGAGGTCCTTGATCCACTTGGACTTAAGCTTTGTACATGGTGATAAGCATTAATCGATATGCATTCTTCTACATACTGACCTCCAGTTGAACGAGCACCGTTTACTGAAAATGCTATCTTTTTTTCAATTGGATGATTTTGGCTCCTTTGTCAAAAATCAAGTGACCATAGGTGTGTGGGTTCATTTCTGGGTATTCAATTCTATTCCACTTGTCTATCTGTCTGTCTCTGTAACAATCCCATGCAGTTTTTATCACAAATTCTCTGTAATACTGCTTGAGATCAGGGACTTTGAGTACTCCAGAAGTCTTTTTATTGTTGAGTATATTTTTAGCTATCCTATGTTTTTTGTTATTCCAGATGAATTTGCAAATTTTTCTGTCTCATTTTCTGAAGATATGGATTGCTATTTTTGATGGGGATTGCATTGAATCTGTAGATCGCTGTTTGTAAAATGGTCATTTTTACTATATTAATCCTGCCAATCCATGAGCATGGGAGATCTTTCCATCTTCTGAGGTCTTCTTCAGTTTCTTTCTTCAGAGACTAGAAGTTCTTATCATACAGATCTGGTTATACAGATTTGGTTAAAGTCACACCTAGGTATGTTATATTATTTGGAACTATTATGAAGGGTGTCGTTTCCCTAATTTCTTTCTGGGCTTGTTTCTCTTTTGTGTATAGGAAGGCTACTGATTTATTTGAGTTAATTTTATACCCAGCCACTTTGCTGAAGTTGTTTATCAGCTTTAGTCGTTCTCTGGTGGAACTTTTGGGATCACTTAAATATACTATCATATCATCTGCAAATAGTGATATTTTGACTTCTTCTTTTCCGATCTGTATCCCCTTGACATCCTTTTGTTGTCTGATTGCTCTGGCTAGAACTTCAAGAACTATATTGAATAGGGAGGGAGAGAGGGGGCAGCCTTGTCTAGTCCCTGATTTTAGTGGGATTGCTTCAAGTTTCTCTCCATTTAGTTTAATGTTAGCAACTGGTTTGCTGTATATGGCTTTTACTGTGTTTTGGTATGGGCCTTGAATTCCTATTCTTTCCAGGACTTTTATCATGAAGGGGTGTTGAATTTTGTCAAATGCTTTCTTAGCATCTAATGAAATGATCATGTGGTTTTGTTCTTTCAGTTTGTTTATATAATGGATCACGTTGATGGTTTTCCGTATATTAAACCATCCCTGCATGCCTGGGATGAAGCCTACTTGATCATGGTGGATGATTGTTTTGATGTGCTCTTGGATTCGGTTTGCCAGAATTTTATTGAGTATTTTTGCGTCGATATTCATAAGGGAAATTGGTCTGAAATTCTCTTTCTTTGTTGGGTCTTTGTGTGGTTTAGGCATAAGAGTAATTGTGGCTTCATAGAGGGAATTCGGTAGTGCTCCATCTATTTCAATTTTGTGGAATAGTTTGGATAATATTGGTATGAGGTCTTCTATGAAGGTCTGATAGAATTCTGCACTAAACCTGTCTGGACCTGGGCTCTTTTTGGTTGGGAGACCTTTAATGACTGCTTCTATTTCCTTAGGAGTTATGGGGTTGTTTAACTGGTTTATCTGTTCCTGATTTAACTTCGGTACCTGGTATCTGTCTAGGAAATTGTCCATTTCCTACAGATTTTCAAGTTTTGTTGAATATAGGCTTTTATAGTAAGATCTGATGATTTTTTGAATTTCCTCTGAATCTGTAGTTATGTCTCCCTTCAGATTTCTGATTTTGTTAATTTGTACACACTCTCTGTGTCCTCTCATTAGTCTGGCTAAGGGTATATCTATCTTGTTGATTTTATCAAAGAACCAACTTTTGGTTCTGTTGATTCTTTCCATGGTCCTTTTTGTTTCTACTTGGTTGATTTCAGTTCTGAGTTTGATTATTTCCTGCCTTCTACTCCTCCTAGGTGCATTTGCTTTTTTTATTCTAGACCTTTTAGGTGTGCTGTCAAGCTGCTGACATATGCTCTCTCCTGTTTCATTTTGCAGGCACTTAGTGCTATGAGTTTTCCTCTTATCACTGCTTTCATTGTGTCCCGTAAGTTTGGGTATGTTGTACCTTCATTTTCATTAAATTCTAAGAAGTCTTTAATTTCGTTCTTTATTTCTTCCTTGACCAGGTTATCATTGAGTCTCTTGTTCAACTTCCATGTATATGTGGGCATTCTTCCCTTATTCTTATTGAAGACCAGTTTTAGCCTGTGGTGGTCTGATAGGACGCATGGGATTATTTCTATCTTTCTTTATCTGTTGAGGCCTGTTTTATGACCAATTATATGGTCAATTTTGGAGAAAGTATCATGAGGTGGTGAGAAGAAGGTATATCCTTTTCTTTTAGGATAGAATGCACTATAAATATCTTTTAAGCCCATTTGATTCATGACTTCTCTTAGTCTGTCTATGTCTCTGTTTAATTTCTGTTTCCATGATCTGTCCATGGATGACAGTGGGGTGTTGAAATCTCCTACTATTATTGTGTGAGGTGCAATGTGTGCTTTGAGCTTTAGTATGGTTTCTTTTATATATGTAGGTTCCCTTGTATTTGTAGCATAGAGATTTAGGATTGAGTGTTTATCTTGGTGGATTTTCCCTTTAATCAATATGAACTGTCCTTCCTTAGCTTTTTTGATGACTTTTAGTTGAAAATCGATTTTATTCGATATTAGAATGGCTACTCCAGCTTGCTTCTTCAGACCATTTGCTTTGAAAGTTGTTTTCCAGCCTTTTACTCTGAGGTAGTTTCTGTCTTTGTCTCTGAGGTGTGTTTCCTGTAAGCAGCAGAATGCAGGGTCCTCATTGCATACCCAGTCTGTTAATCTATGTCTTTTTATTGGGGAGTTGAGACCATTCATCAATGAGAGATATTAAGGAATAGTGATTATTGCTTCCTGTTATATTCATATTTGGATTGAGATTATGTTTATGTGTTTTTCTTCTGTTTGTTTTGTTGCCAAGTTAGCTTGCCTCTTTATGTTGGGCTTTACCATTCATTATCCTTTGTAGCACTGGATTTGTAGAAAGATATTGTGTATATTTGGTTTTGTCATGGAATATCTTGGTTTCTCCATTTATGTTAATTGAGAGTCTTGCAGGATACAGTAACCTGGGTTGGCATTTGTGTTCTCTTAGGGTCTGTGTGACATCTGTCCAGGATCTTCTGTCTTTCATAGTCTCTGGTGAAAAGTCTTGTGTGATTCTGATAGTTCTACCTTTATATGTTACTTGACCTTTTTCTCTTACTGCTCTTAATATTCTTTCTTTATTTTGTGCATTTGGTGTTTTGACCATTACGTGATGGCAGGATTTTCTTTTCTGGTCCAATCTGTTTAGAGTTCTCTAGGCTTCTTTTATGTTATGGGGATCTGTTTCTTTAGGTTAGGGAAGTTTTCTTCTATGATTTTGTTGAAGATATTTACTGGTCCTTTGAACTGGGAGTCTTCACTCCCTTCTATACCTATTATGCTTAGGTTTGATCTTCTCATTGAGTCCTGTATTTCCTGTATGTTTTAGACTTGTAGCTTTTTCTGTTTTACATTATCTTTGACCATTGTGTTGATGATTTCTAAGGAATCTTCTGCTCCTGAGATTCTCTCTTCTATTTCTTGCATTCGGTTTGTGATGCTTGTATCTGCTACCCCTTTTCTCTTCCTTTGGTTTTCTATATCCAGGGTTGTTTCCCTGTATCCTTTCTTTATTGTTTCTATTTCCATTTTTAATTCCTTCACCTGATTGATTGTGTTTTCCTGCAATTCTTTCAGGGATTTTTGGGATTCCTCTCTATAGGTTTCTACTTGTTTATTTATGTTTTCTCTGCATTGTTCTAAGGGAGTTCTTCATGTCTTTCTTGAAGTCCTCCAGCATCATGATCAAATGTGATTTTAAATCTTGATCTTGCTTTTCTGGTGTGTTTGGATATTCAGTGTTTGCTTTGTTGGGAGAATTGGGCTCCAATGATGCCATGTAGTCTTGGTTTCTGTTGCTTGCGTCCCTGCACTTGCCTTTTGCCATCAGGTTGTCTCTGGTGTTACCTTGTTCTGCTATTTCTGACAGTGGCTAGGCCATCCTATAGCTCAGTGTGTCAGGAGTACTGTACATCTGTTTTTCTGTTTTCTTTCAGCCAGTTATGGGAACAGAGTGTTCTGCTTTCAGGTGTGTAGTCTTTCCTGTCTACTGGACTTCATCTGCTCCTGTGGGCCTGTCTCCTGAGTCCACCAGGCAAGTTGGTCTTACCTGTGTTCCTATGGCCCAAGTGGCTCCTGGGGGGCTGCTTTTGATCTCTTGTGATGTCGGCAACCAGGAGACACTGTGCCGCTTTTTCCAGGAGTCCCTGTGCACCAGGGTCCCAGATAGCATTAGGTGTTTTCCTCTGAAGTCAGAAATGTGGACAAAGTGTAGTATCTTCTGGCTTCCCAGACATGTCTGCCCCTCTGAATGTTTAGCTCTCCCTCCCACAAGATTTGGGTGCAGAGAACTGTTGACTGGGTCCCTTCAGGTCCACGCGGTGTCTGGACTGTGAGGGACCTGCTGCTAGAGTGCCCTATCTTCTGGTTCCCAGAGGCCTTATACAGTTTTCTTGGGCCAGGGATGTGGGCAAAAATGGGCAGTATTGGTGGTCTTTCCCGCTCTGCAGTCTCAGGAGTGCCCACCTGTATGGTCGGTGAGTTTTCTCTCCCAATGTGTTTGGGAGCAGTGAGCTGTGGGCCTGGATCAGTGAGGTTGGGGCTCCAGCTAAAAACCGGAAGTGTCTGGTCCCAGAGGAATTATGCCTCTGTGTGTCTTAAGTCCACCAGGCAGCTTGCTTGAAGCAGAAATGTTGGTCTTACCTGTGGTCCCGCGACTCAAGTTGCTCGTGGGGGCTGCTTTTGAGCTCTCTGTGAAGGTGGCAACCATGAGTGCCTGTGCTGCCTTTTCCTGGAGCCCCCATGCACCGGGTCCCAGATGGCATTCAAGGTTTCTTTTATTTATGTAGGTGCCCTTGTATATGGAGCAAAAATATTTAGGATTGAGAGTTCATCTTGGTGGATTTTTCCTTTGATGAATATGAAGTGTCCTTCCTTATCTTTTTTTATTACTTTTGGTGGAAAATCGATTTTATTCTATATTAGAATGGCTGCTCCAGCTTGCCTCTTTTGACCATTAGCTTGGAAAGTTGTTTTCCAGCCTTTTACTCTGAGGTAGTGTGTCTTTGTCTAAGAGGTGTTTTTCCTGTAGGCAGCAAAATGGTGGGTCCTCACTGCATATCCAGTTTGTTAATCTGTGTCTTCTTATAGGGGAATTGAGTCCATTGAGGTTGAGAGATATTAAGGAATAGTGATTGTTGCTTCCTGTTATATTCGTATTTGGATGTGAGATTATGTTTTTGCTTGCCTTTCTTTGTTTTGTTTCAAAACGATTAGTGTCTTGCTTTGTCTAGGGTATAGCTTGCCTCCTTGTATTGGGCTTTACCATTTATTATCCTCTTTAGGGCTGGATTTGTAGAAAGATATTGTGTAAATATGATTTTGTCAGGGAATATCATGGTTTCTCCATCTCTGTTAATTGAGAGTTTTGCTGGATACAGTAACCTGAGCTGGCATTTGTGTTCTCTTAGGGTCTGTGTGACATCTGTCTAGGATCTTCTGACTTTCATTCTCTGGTGAGAAGTCTGGCGTGATTCTGAGATGCCTGCCTTTATATGTTACTTGACCTTTTTCCCTTACCGCTTTTAATATTCTTTCTTTATTTTGTGCATTTGGTGTTTTGACTATTATGTCATGGCAGGATTTTCTTTTCTGGTCCAATCGATTTTGAGTTCTGTAGGCTTCTTGTATGTTCATGGGCATCTCTTTCTTTAGGTTAGGAAAGTTTTCTTCTATGGTTTTTTTTGTTTTTTTTTTTTTTTGTTTTTTTGTTTTGTTTTGTTTTGGGTTTTTTTTGGAGATATTTACTGGTCCTTTGAGTTGGGAGTCTTCACTCTCTTTTTACCTATTATCCTTAGGTTTGATATTCTTATTGTGTCCTGGATTTCCTGTATGTTTTGGGCCAGTAGCTTTTTCCTTTTTACATTATCTTTGACAGTTGTGTCGCTGATTTCTATGAAATCTTCTGCTCTTGAGATTCTCTCTTCTATCTCTTGCATTCTGTTGGCGATCCTTGTATCTACTGCTCCTTGTCTCTTCTTTTGGTTTTCTATGTCCAGGGTTGTCTCCCTTTTTGCTTTCTTTATTGCTTCTATTTCCATTTTTAATTCTTTCACCTGTTTGATTGTGTTTTCCTGTAATTCTTTCAGGGATTTTTGCATTTCCTCTCTATAGGCTTCTCTTTGTTTATTTGTGTTTTCTTGTATTTCTCTAAGGGAGTTCTTTATGTCTTTCTTGAAGTCCTCCATCATCATGATTAAATGTGATTTTAAATCTAGATCTTGCTTTTCTGGTGTGTTTGGATATTCAGTGTTTGCTTTGTTGGGAGAATTGGGCTCCGATGATGCCATCTAGTCTTGGTTTCTGTTGCTTGGGTTCCTGTGCTTGCCTCTTGCCATCATGGTGTCTCTGGTGTTACCTTGTTCTGCTATTTCCTACAGTGGTTAGACCATCCTATGTGTGTCAGGAGCACTGTAGACCTGTTTTCCTGTTTTCTTTCAGCCAGTCATGGGAACAGAGTGTTCTGCTTTCAGGAGTGTAGTCTTTCCTGTCTACTGGTCTTCAAGTGTTCCTGTCAGCCTGTGTACTGAGTATACCTGGAAGGCCACTTGTAGCATAAAAGTTGGTCTTGCCTCTGGTCTGGGGTCAGGACTTGCTTCTCAGATCTGGGTTTCAGCTCTCCGTGAGGGCAGCAACTGGAAGGGCCTGTCCTGCCTTTGCTCAGGACTCTGTGCACACAGGGCCCTAGGTGTTTTCCTCTAGGTCTAGGGATATGAGCAGGGTTAGCCAGTACTAGTGGTCTCTCCTGCCCTGCAGTCTCAGGAGTGCCCATCTGTCTGGGCCGTGAGCTCTCTCTCCCAAGGGGTTTGGGAGCAGGCAGCTCTGGGCCTGGATCAGCAAGGTTCAGGCCCCAGCTAGAAACTGGAAGTGCCTGGTCCTGGAGGAATTTTGCCTTTTTGAGTCCTGAGTCCACCAGGTAGGTCACTTGGAGCATAAAAGTTGGTCTAACCTCTGGTCTCAGGCCTGGTGTCGCTTCTCATAGCTGCGTATTAGTCCTCCATGAAGGCAACAACCAGGAGGGCTTGCTCCTCCTTTGCTTGGAACCCTGTGTACAGGGGACCCAGATGGTGCTAGTCATTTTCCTCTAGAGTCAGAAATGTGGGCAGAGAGTGATCTCATCTGACTTCCCAGGCATGTCTGCCCCTCTGAAGGTCTAGCTCTCCCTCCCACGGGATTTGGGTGCAGGGAGCTATTTGACCGGGTCCCTTCAGATCTGGGGTGTGTCTGGGCAACAGCTTGAGTGTCCCTATCTTCCTGTTCCCAGAGTCCATATAAGGTTTCCTCTTGGGCCAGGGATATTGGCAGGGGTGGGCAGTACTGGCGGTATCTCCTGCCCTGCAGTCTCAGGAGTGCCCACCTGTCTGGGCGGTGAGCTCTCTGAATTATACTTTTCTTATTTTTGGTTGTGATCTAGGGATTCAATCATAAAAATATGTTGGTATTCACTAATCCATGTCATTGTCAAATATATTTAAATATTTAATTAATTTCATTTGGCTTTTCTGTGATACTGTCAATGTCATATAAAGGGTATGAAATTCAACCAACAATGTTCAGCTCTGTTTTGAGGTACTTAATTTTGAATTCAATATTAGATCTTTAAAATCCAGAATAATTCAATCAAACAAAATGTAAGCACTAACAACTTTTTCAGGGAAGCAATATCAAAAATTCTAGCACCCAGGGTCTAGACAGAGGGGAAGAATGATAGAAATGTCCTCAAATTTCAATGTGACTTTTTGTATAAGATGTCTAGAGTGCAGATGACAATGAGTGAGGTCTGAAGCATTAGAAGAGACATAGCAGGAAGCTTTGTTACTGTCTCTCAAAGCATACAGCTCCACAAATAACCTGTATCAAAATAGAGCCTTTCTATTCACAAACCCTAAAGGGAAAATCTCAAGAAAACATTTCATGCTGGAATTACTTTTGGAGCTTAAGAGGTCAAATACCAAACAAAAAGGAGGTATTTCTTATGGTGGTATACTGAAGGAATGTGAACGTCTATTCCTTGTTTCAAGGGCCAAATGATCACCCAGGCATTACCATTTCCCCAAATATATGTAGGAGATAGATACCGGTGATTATCTGGTGTCTATCACAGGATCCTTGGGAAGGGATGGGTTTAATCTATTGATTTATTTCTCTTTCTTTGCTATCCTTATCAGAAAAGGCTGATCCCTGCTATAAACAATTTTCTCAGGATAACTAATATTCAACATCTTTAGTTACCAGGGAAATACAAATGAAATAATATTGATCCCATGTCACAACAGTTAAAAATGTCTATAACAATGAATTTAAAAATTCCTCTGTCCACTCTCTGGCTTTTACATGTTTTAGTGTCCTCTTTCTGGATGTTCCCCAAACATGGAGATGCTCCACTTAGGACTAAGCAACTAAAGACAGTTGTCAATACTTTGACTAAATCTGAATCTCTGCATTCATTTCTTCCTCTTGGAAAATAAGTTTCTTATACCCATCAGAAATCAGTGGGCTGACCCATAATAGACGTGTACTAATAGATACTTTTTGTCTAATTTAGTATCATAGCATGTAGTGTTCATCCATGAGCAAACTGTTTTCTCTCTGAACAGCCTTCATGGCACCCTGAAACTGAAAGCTACCTGGCAGAGAGAGAGAGAGAGAGAGAGAGAGAGAGAGAGAGAGAGAGAGATTCCCAACCAATTTTAGATTGATTCCTATATGTACTGCAAGCAGAGTATGTATTGTCTTCAGCAGTAAGGGTTTACCATATCCTTAGTGTAAATAAATGCAGTGTACAAAGTGCTGTTTTGACTGCCACTGGGGCTCTACTGATAACTCTGGGTCTGCTACAATCAATGAAACCATGAAGTCATAGAAGCTGTGGTGTTTCTGCATAAGACTTGAGAAGATTAGGACTGGCAATGTTTCAACAAGGATGGGAAGGGAACTCATGAGTCTCCATCCATAATTGATGACATTTGAAATCTGGAAAATAGAAGAAATAACAATATACCTTGCTTTCTTGACAATTTAAATCATTTATTACTTCTTTAGTAAGAAAGGCATTATTATTTGTGAATTTGTCCACTAGTAAGTTAGCCATGCTCCTGTGGATGGCCTCATGCCCATGAACATGTTGACCAAATATTTGAACTTGATTGATTATTAAAGCATAAAGGGGATATGAGGTCAGAGGGGGTTCTTTTGGGAATGGATCTTAGGGGAGTTGGAGGGGGAAATAGGAGATTTTATACTAGGTCATTGTATACATATGTAAAATTTCAGAAGATTGTGTTATTAAAAAACAAATCTACAAGTATAAGATAAAGCAAGCATAAAATCTATTTTAAAATATGATTAGATTCTCATTCTCACATTTCCTCTCCTTTAGCAATCTATTACATAAGGTAGAACTGTATGGTTATGGGGTCGGGGGAAGGTATATGAGCAAGTCTGCTCAAGGAAAACCGAACACTGTTTAATGTCATTACTCCTGAATAAGATTAAATTCAAGTCTTGTTTTGGATTTTGACAGTGTCATACACCAAGGTAGCATGTCCTCTGGAAGTGCTGTTGCTATAATTTGTATCTTTTTATCTTTGTTTATATTTATTGGTATCAAAGTTATGTACAAATATTGTAGAGGCCACCAATCAATTTGATTGAATCTAAAATACACTCCATTGATAGACCCTACATATCTGACACTGATAATGTTGGTAAGAACTAAGACTACATAGCTTGTGGATCTAGGGGAAAACTTTATTATTGTGCTAAAAGAATATAGCAAATCAATGACTCCTGATTGCATACTGTCTGTCTCAACCTACATCAGAGACACTCCTTCTTGAGGTAGATGGGAATTAACACAGAGACACAAATATGGACAATGTGAGGAAAATAAGACACATTGGAACCCTCAGCTCTAAGTGGGATGCCTCCATTAAACCTTACCCTCAAGATTCAGGGATGTATGTAGAATGGGGGGGTGAAGAATGTAGAGTCAGAAGTGACTCCAAGCAAACAGTGTCTTCCAGATACAACAGGAATTGACACACATATGAACTAACACAAACTCTGGCAGCATATCCAGGATCTGAATAGGTTAAAGCCAGATAGGGTCACAGCACAGAAGGGGAGAAGTGGCCATGGAGTCCCACTGCTAACAAAGGAGCTGTTTTATTCTATTTTTTTGTTAAAGACAATTAATGTGCCTTAGACCTGGGTTTCTTCTCCTTCCTCTATAAACATTATTCATAGTCTTTTCTTGTGTCCCAAGTTGCCTGAATATTTTGTGCCTGGATACTTTTAGATTTAATATATTTTTGAATGAATTATCCACTTACTCTGCTTTGTCTTCAAGATCTAAATTTCTCCCTTCCATGTCATATAATATGTTGGTGAGAGTTACCTCTGAGCTTTTTATTGAATTCCTGGGTTTTTTATTTCACATTTTGTTTCAGACTGTGTTTTCTGCATTTGCATATACATTTCAAACTATTTTCACTATTTCATTAAAGTGTTGTTTCCACAGTTATCATTAAGATGTTTATTCATAACCCATTTAGGGCCTTGAACACATTTGTTTATTCATTCATTCATTCATTCATTCATTTATTTAGAACAACTCAGCAAATTAAAATTCTGGTTTTATTGTTGGACATTGTTTCACACATACATCAAACAGACCAAATAAATAAATAAACAAACAAACAAACAAACAGCAACTTCATAGACAAAAAAAAGTAAAAAAATCTTTTTATCTTTGGTCTTTTTAACCATCTCATACAAACCAACTACTTGTAGTACAGCTAGGTACATACACAAAAAAACTACTAGATTGCTTGGAATAAGATTGTTTTCTCGTGGGGTTGGGGATTTAGCTCAGCAGTAGAGCACTTGCCTAGCAAGCGCAAGGCCCTGGGTTCGGTCCCCAGCTCCAAAAAAAAAGAAAAAAAAGATTGTTTTTTCATTGTTGCTTTTTTTGTTTAGTTTTGTTTTTTATTCCTAACAAGGTTTTTTCCTCCTTTGAGATTATAATGTATATGGTCACAGCACAAGTAAAGTCTGAAGTAGGGCAGAAAACACTCTGAAGGCTGGTTCGGTCACCCATTATCACTAAAAATGTCTGACCCCTAACAATACTTACAAAAATATAAAATGTAAATAACAAATACAGATTTTCCTTTTAATGTATTTTTAAGAAAAAAAGCAGCGCCTAAGAAGTTCTGGGTCTTTTCTCCTCCCATGTTGCCAATTCATTTTGTGGTTTTGGTGGGGGAGTGGAGAGCACATGTCATCTGTGGGTGGCACTGCCTACTTGGGCAGGCAGGGCCTGCTTCTGTACTCAAAGATGACCACTTTTAAATTCTGAGACAGGAAGTGGAGGGTGAATATGTCATGGTGTGTAAAGTTATCTTTTCCTTTTGCTGTCTAGTCATCTTCATCAGTCTTCTGTTTCTTGGTGTCAACATTATCGTCGTCTTCGTCATCGTCGTCATCGTCGTTGTCTTCAGCTACATGCTTGCTCATAGGAGCCTCAACTTCCACATCTTTATCTCCATCATCTTCCATATCACCACCTTCCTTCCTCCTCTTCCCTCTCTTCCTCTTCTTCCTCCTCCTCTTCCGCTTCCTCTTCCTCTTCTGCCTCCTCCTCTTCCCCACCTTCTTTCTCTTCTTCACCTACCTCATTGTCAGTCTCCTACTCCCCATTTTTGCCCTTTTGAGCTTTCCCATTGGCAGGTGCATCTCTTCCATTCTCTGCCCCCTCAACTTTCTTCTCCTTCAAGTCCTTGGTGGTGATCTCAGAGCTGGTGTCCACTGCTGCATCTGACTTGGTGGGGCATGCTGGTGGTGGTCCAATGCTGCAAGTAAGGAATTAGTCAAGCAAGGATTCTGGTGAGAAAGCTGCCGGAGACCACATTGAAAGAGGCAGTGGGCAGCAAAGGTTGCTGCAGTAAGCGCAGAGCACAACTCAGGAACAATACAAGCATGGCATTTCAGAGCAGCCAGTGGGGCTCTTGAACACATTCATAAGTGCTATATTGAACCATTTGCTTCGTGCTTCAACCCAATTGTTTATCTTGGATATTGTTGCAATAAAGTTGCTGGCTTCTTCAGGAGGTATATCGTCTTGGTTGTTCACATAGTGTTTTCTGCTGTTATTTAGGCTTCTGTAATTATAATGTTTGTGGTTTTCCTGTTGCAGGCATCTTGTCTCAGCTTTGTTGAGTGGGTTTTTCATTCTTTGGTTGTTTTGAACTAATCTGACAGTTTGTGGACCAGAAGAGTGATGCTTGGTTTTCAGTTTTGAATGTCATTGGATTTTAGGATTCAGACTCCAACTACTCTCAGACCTGGGATTGTGATTAGATCTCTGAGTTGACAACAAGCAGTCAGAATAGATCAGTGGTTTGGTTGAATGATAAGCCAGTAGTCAGGTGAGGAATTATGACTCCACAATTCTTTTAAGAAGGGGTTGGAAAAAAGAGAAGAGGTTGGGGTACTATTCCATGAAGGGCAGAAGAGATACCCTGATCCCCTCTATGCATAGCTGTTGACTCTAAAGTAGATGTAGGTGGGCTAGGAGGAAGGACTAGGCAGGCTTGCAGTAGCAGGTTTAAGAGTACTTTGGAGAGAGCAGGATAGAGAAGAAAGAGGGCACAGGTAGCCTGCCTGGGTCCCAGACATGAATAATGGCTGTGATGTCCTTGATAGAGTAATTTATTATGGGCAGGGAGAAATGGCTAAAGAGGGTGACAAGGAAGAACTAAGAAACCCTAGGTCCATACTTAGGTGCTGAGTACCATGTGAATGGGATAAGCAGGGCTGAAAAGTGGATCTTATTGAATCTTTCAACACAAATCCCCTGGCTTGGCATGTCAGCACATCTTAACATTACATATGTTCTTGGGTCTTAGTTCTTGGGTTCTTGGGTTCTTCTAGTGCATATTTTTCTACCTAAGCATTCAAACACCTAATACATGGTGAAGAAAACTCAGCAAGAAACAATGAACATCTGTGGAGCTCTGTCAAGGAAAAAAAAGATGTCCTGCAATTTCTGTGAAAGTTCCACACTCTAATATCCCCTGTGCTTCTTGTGTATGATGTTATTAGCTGCAGAAGCTAATCAAGGTCATGCTAATATCAGGTCTTCCTCAGTGCTACTCAGCATACTTGGCCCTCCTAAAACTGATTCAATTCTGGTTCTCTTTTCTACCTTGCCATGCACATATTCACATGGGCTCATGTTTATGTAGTTAGTGTCCACAGAACTCAGGAAGCACATACCACAGCTAGCAGTGGTCTAAATCAGGCTACTCCCCACCTCTTACCCAGTTCTCTCCTTATCCTTCTTCCTCAGTTTTCACTTAGCCACTCATTACACAATTAAATGTTAAGAAATGCTGCTTGAGGGATCATTGTTTTTTATTTTATTTTAAACATTGAGACAATAAAATGGATTCTATTTCCTTAATAAACACACACACACACACACACACACACACACACACACACACACACATAAGAAAAAAACACTATATAAGTTCAATAGAAGAAATGCCCGTAAACTAGTCAATTTATTATTATAAAACTGACATTTTTTTCTGGTTTTGAATTTTTCTGCCATGCTTACTAGAATGGTGGATATGACATTGACTTCTTACCTGATGTTCCGCCCTAACATGGGATCACTATTTCTCCATTATAATTTTTAAATTTAAAAGTTCATCTATACCCGCAGATCCCGGCCCGCAGCAGCTCTCTGCTCACAGACCCCGTGGGAAAGAGACCTCACCGCCTGGTCAGGTGGGCACTCCTGAGGCTGCAGAGCGGAAGAGACCACCAACACTGCCCACCCCTACCCACATCCCTGGCCCAAGAGGAAACTGTATAAGGCCTCTGGGTTCCCGTGGGGGAGGGCCCAGGAGCAGCAGGACCATTGCGCCTGAGACACCGCCGGAACCTGAAGGAACAGACCGGATAAACAGTTCTCTGCACCCAAATCCCGTGGGAGGGAGAGCTAAACCTTCAGAGAGGCAGACATGCCTGGGAAACCAGAAGAGTCTACACTCGGCCCACATCTCTGACTCCAGAGGAAAACACCAAACGCCATCTGGAACCCTGGTACACGGAATCTCCCGGAAACGGAGGCGCAGATTTTCCTGGTTGCTGCTGCTGCAGAGAGCTCGAGGGCAGCACCCCACGAGCAAACTTGAGCCTCAGGACCACAGGTAAGACCAACTTTTCTGCTGCAAGAGACCTGCCTGGTGAACCCAAGACACAGGCCCACAGGAACAGCAGAAGACCTGTAGACAGGAAAAACTACACGCCTGAAAGCAGAACACTCTGTCCCCAAAACAGGCTGAAAGAAAACAGGAAAACAGGTCTACAGCACTCCTGACACACAGGCTTATAGGACAGTCTAGCCACTGTCAGAAATAGCAGAACAAACCAACACTAGAGATAATCTGATGGTGAGAGGCAAGCGCAGGAACCCAAGCAACAGAAACCAAGACTACATGGCACCATCGGAGCCCAATTCTCCCACAAAACAAACATGGAATATCCAAACACACCAGAAAAGCAAGATCTAGTTTCAAAATCATATTTGATCATGATGCTGGAGGACTTCAAGAAAGACGTGAAGAACTCCCTTAGAGAACAAGTAGAAGCCTACAGAGAGGAATCGCAAAAATCCATGAAAGAATTCCAGGAAATCATAAATAAACAAGTAGAAGCCCATAGAGAGGAGTCACAAAAATCACTGAAAGAATTCCAGGAAAACACAATCAAACAGTTGAAGGAATTAAAAATGGAAATAGAGGCAATCAAGAAAGAACACATGGAAACAACCCTGGATATAGAAAACCAAAAGAAGAGACAAGGAGCTGTAGATACAAGCTTCACCAAAAGAATACAAGAGATGGAAGAGAGAATCTCAGGAGCAGAAGATTCCATAGAAATCATTGACTCAACTGTCAAAGATAACGTAAAGCAGAAAAAGCTACTGGTCCAAAACATACAGGAAATCCAGGACTCAATGAGAAGATCAAACCTAAGGATAATAGGTATAGAAGGGAGTGAAGACTCCCAGCTCAAAGGACCAGTAACTATCTTCAACAAAATCATAGAAGTAAACTTCCCTAACCTAAAAAAAGAGATACCCATAGGCATACAAGAAGCCTACAGAACTCCAAATAGATTGGACCAGAAAAGAAACACCTCCCGTCACATAATAGTCCAAACACCAAACACACAAAATAAAGAAAGAATGTTAAAAGCAGTAAGGGAAAAAGGTGAAGTAACATATAAAGGCATACCTATCAGAATCACACCAGACTTTTCTCCAGAAACTATGAAGGCCAGAAGATCCTGGACTGATGTCATACAGACCCTAAGAGAACACAAATGCCAGCCCAGGTTACTGTATCCTGCAAAACTCTCAATTAACATAGATGGAGAAACCAAGATATTCCATGACAAAAACAAATTTACACAATAACTTTCTACAAATCAAGCACTACAAAGGATAATAAATGGTAAAGCCCAACATAAGGAGGCAAGCTATACCCTAGAAGAAGCAAGAAACTAATCGTCTTCGCAACAAAACAATGAGAAGAAAAGCACAGGAACATAACCTCACATCCAAATATGAATATAACAGGAAGCAATAATCACTATTCCTTAATATCTCTCAAAATCAATGGCCTGAACTCCCCAATAAAAAGACATAGATTAACAAACTGGATACGCAACGAGGACCCTGCATTCTGCTGCCTACAGGAAACACACCTCAGAGACAAAGACAGACACTACCTCAGAGTGAAAGGCTGGAAAACAACTTGCCAAGCAAATGGTCGGAAGAAGCAAGCTGGAGTAACCATTCTAATATCAAATAAAATCAATTTTCAACTAAAAGTCATCAAAAAAGATAAGGAAGGACACTTCATATTCATCAAAGGAAAAATCCACCAAGATGAACTCTCAATCCTAAATATCTATGCCCCAAATACAAGGGCACCTACATACATAAAAGAAACCATACTAAAGCTCAAAACACACATTGCACCTCACAGAATAATAGTAGGAGATTTCAACACCCCACTCTCATCAATGGGCAGATCATGGAAACAGAAGTTAAACAGAGAAATAGACAGACTAAGAGAAGTCATGAAACGAATGGACTTAACAGATATTTATGAAACATTCTATCCTAAAGCGAAAGGATATACCTTCTTCTCACTACCTCATGGTACTTTCTCTAAAATTGTCCATATAATTTGTAATAAAACAGCCCTCAACAGATACAGAAAGATAGAAATAATCCCATGTGTGCTATCAGACAATCACGGCCTAAAACTGGTCTTCAATAACAATAAGGGAAGAATGCCCACATGTATGTGGAAATTGAACAATGCTCTACAAAATGATCACCTGGTCAAGGAAGAAATAAAGAAAGAAATGAAAATCTTTTTAGAATTTAATGAAAATGAAGGTACAACATACCCAAACTAATGAGACACAATGAAAGCTGTGCTAAGAGGAAAACTCATAGCGCTGAGTGCCTGCAGAAGGAAACAGGAAAGAGCATATGTCAGCAGCTTGACAGCACACATAAAAGCTCTAGAACAAAAAGAAGCAAATACACCCAGGAGGAGCAGAAGGCAGGAAATAATCAAACTCAGAGCTGAAATCAACCAAGTAGAAACAAAAAGGACCATAGAAAGAATCAACAGAACCAAAAGTTGGTTCTTTGAGAAAATCAACAAGATAGATAAACCCTTACCCAGACTAACGAGAGGACACAGAGAGTGTGTCCAAATTGAAATGAAATGAAATGAAATGAAATGAAATGAAATGAAATGAAATGAAAAGCGAGACATAACTACAGATTCAGAGGAAATTCAAAAAATCATCAGATCTTACTATAAAAGCCTATATTCAACAAAACTTGAAAATCTGCAGGAAATGGACAATTTCCTAGACAGATACCAGGTACCAAAGTTAAATCAGGAACAGATAAACCAGTTAAACAACCCCATAACTCCTAAGGAAATAGAAGCAGTCATTAAAGGTCTCCCAACCAAAAAGAGCCCAGGTCCAGATGGGTTTAGTGCAAAATTCTATCAGACCTTCATAGAAGACCTCATACCAATATTATCCAAACTATTCCACAAAATTGAAACAGATGGAGCACTACCGAATTCCTTCTATGAAGACACAATTACTCTTATACCTAAACCACACAAACACTCAACAAAGAAAGAGAACTTCAGACCAATTTCCCTTATGAATATCAACGCAAAAATACTCAATAAAATTCTGGCAAACTGAATCCAAGAGCACATCAAAACAACCATCCACCATGATCAAGTAGGCTTCATCCCAGGCATGCAGGGATGGTTTAATATACGGAAAACCATCAACATGATCTATTATATAAACAAACTGAAAGAACAAAACCAAATGATCATTTCATTAAATGCTGAGAAAGCATTTGACAAAATTCAACATCCTTCATGATAAAAGTCCTGGAAAGAATAGGAATTCAAGGCCCATACCTAAACATAGTAAAAGCCACATACAGCAAACCAGTTGCTAACATTAAACTAAATGGAGAGAAACTTGAAGCAATCCCACTAAAATCAGGAACTAGACAAGGCTGCCCACTCTCTCCCTACTTATTCAATATAGTTCTTGAAGTTCTAGCCAGAGCAATCAGACAACAAAAGGAGGTCAAGGGGATACAGATCGGAAAAGAAGAAGTCAAAATATCACTATTTGCAGATGATATGATAGTATATTTAAGGGATCCCAAAAGTTCCACAAGAGAACTACTAAAGCTGATAAACAACTTCAGCAAAGTGGCTGGGTATAAAATTAACTCAAATAAATCAGTAGCCTTCCTCTACACAAAAGAGAAACTAACCGAGAAAGAAATTAGGGAAACGACACCCTTCATAATAGACCCAAATAATATAAAGTACCTCGGTGTGACTTTAACCAAGCAAGTAAAAGATCTGTACAATAAGAACTTCAAGACACTGAAGAAAGAAATTGAAGAAGACCTCAAAAGATGGAAAGATCTCCCATGCTCATGGATTGGCAGGATTAATATAGTAAAAATGGCCATTTTACCAAAAGCAATCTACAGATTCAATGCAATCCCCATCAAAATACCAATCCAATTCTTCAAAGAGTTAGACAGAACAATTTGCAAATTCATCTGGAATAACAAAAAACCCAGGATAGCTAAACCTATCCTCAACAATAAAAGGACTTCAGGGGGAATCACTATCCCTGAACTCAAGCAGTATTACAGAGCAATAGTGACAAAAACTGCATGGTATTGGTACAGAGACAGACAGACAGACCAATGGAATAGAATTGAAGACCCAGAAATGAACCCACACACCTATGGTCACCTATGATTTTTGACAAAGGAGCCAAAACCATCCAATGGAAAAAAGATAGCATTCTCAGCAAATGGTGCTGGTTCAACTGGAGGGCAACATGTAGAAGAATGCAGATCGATCCATGCTTATCACCCTGTACAAAGCTTAAGTCCAAGTGGATCAAGGACTTCCACATCAAACCAGACACACTCAAACTAATAGAAGAAAAACTAGGGAAGCATCTGGAACACATGGGCACTGGAAAAAATTTCCTGAACAAAACACCAATGGCTTATACCCTAAGATCAAGAATCGACAAATGGGATCTCATAAAACTGCAAAGCTTCTGTAAGGCAAAGGACACTGTGGTTAGGACAAAACGGCAACCAAAAGATTGGGAAAAGATCTTTACCAATCCTACAACAGATAGAGGCCTTATATCCAAAATATACAAAGAACTCAAGAAGTTAGACCGCAGGGAGACAAATAACCCTATCAAAAATGGGGTTCAAAGCTAAACAAAGAATTCACAGCTGAGGAATGCCGAATGGCTGAGAAACACCTAAAGAAATGTTCAACATCTTTAGTCATAAGGGAAATGCAAATCAAAACAACCCTGAGATTTCACCTCACGCCAGTGAGAATGGCTAAGATCAAAAACTCAGGTGACAGCAGATGCTGGGGAGGATGTGGAGAAAGAGGAACACTCCTCCATTGTTGGTGGGGTTGCAGACTGGTACAACCATTCTGGAAATCAGTCTGGAGGTTCCTCAGAAAATTGGACATTGAATTGCCTGAGGATCCAGCTATACCTCTCTTGGGCATATACCCAAAAGATGCCCCAACATATAAAAAAGACACGTGCTCCACTATGTTCATCGCAGCCTTATTCATAATAGCCAGAATCTGGAAAGAACCCAGATGCCCTTCAACAGAGGAATGGATTCAGAAAATGTGGTACATCTACACAATGGAATATTACTCAGCTATCAAAAGCAATGACTTTATGAAATTCGTAGGCAAATGGTTGGAACTGGAAAATATCATCCTGAGTGAGCTAACCCAATCACAGAAAGACATACATGGTATGCACTCATTGATAAGTGGCTATTAGCCCAAAAGCTTGAATTACCCTAGATGCCTAGAACAAATGAAACTCAAGACGGATGATCAAAATGTGAATGCTTCACTCCTTCTTTAAAAGAGGAACAATAATACCCTTGGCAGGGAAGAGAGAGGCAAAGATTAAAACAGAGACTGAAGGAACACCCATTCAGAGCCTGCCCCACATGTTTCCCATACATATACAGCCACCTATATAGACAAGATGGATGAAGCAAAGAAGTGCAGACCGACAGGAGCCGGATGTAGATTGCTCCTGAGAGACACAGCCAGAATACAGCAAATACAGAGGCGAATGCCAGCAGCAAACCACTGAACTGAGAAGGAATCAGAAACCGTTGAAGGAATCAGAGAAAGAACTGGAAGAGCTTGAAGGGGCTCAAGACCCCATATGTACAACAATGCCAAACAACCAGAGCTTCCAGGGACTAAGCCACTACCTAAAGACTATACATGGACTGACCCTGGACTCTGACCTCATAGGTAGCAATGAATATCCTAGTAAGAGCACCAGTGGAAGGGGAAGCCCTGGGTCCTGCTAAGATTGAACCCCCAGTGAACTAGACTGTTGGGGGGAGGGCGGCAATGGGGGGAGGGTTGGGACGGGAACACCCATAAGGAAGGGGAGGGGGGAGGGGGTTGTTTGCCTGGAAACCGGGAAAGGGAATAACACTTGAAATGTATATAAGAAATACTCAAGTTAATAAAAAAAAGAAAAAGAAACGATAGCGTGTCTTTAACAACTAGTTTGATCTGATTGTGTGAAGTTAAAATAGTGATTATATATATATATACATATATATATGTATATATATATATATATATATATAAAGTTCATCTAGTGTATTACAGAGCAATAGTGATAAAAACTGCATGGTATTGGCACAGAGACAGACAGATAGACCAGTGGAAGAAAATTGAAGACCCAGAAATGAAGCCACACACCTATGGTCACTTGATTTTTGACAAAGGAGTCAAAACCATCCAATGGAAAAAAGTTAGCATTTTCAGCAAATGGTGCTGGTTCAACTGGAGGTCAGCATGTAGAAGAATGCAGATCAATCCATGCTTATCACCCTGTACAAAGCTTAAGTCCAAGTGGATCAAAGACCTCCACATCAAACCAGATACACTCAAACTAATAGAAGCAAGGGTGGGGAAGCATCTCGAACAAATGGGCACTGGAGAGAATTTCCTGAACAAAACACCAATGGCTTATGCTCTAAGATCAAGAATCGACAAATGTGATCTCATAAAACTGAAAAGCTTCCATTAGGCAAGGGACACTCTTGTTAGGACAAAAACAACAACCAACAGATTGGGAAAAGTTCTTTACCAATCCTACAACTGATAGAGGGCTTATATTCAAAATATACAAAGAACTCAAGAAGTTAGACTGCAGGGAGACAAATAAACCTATTAAAAAATGGGGGTTAAAGCTAAACAAAGAATTCACAGCTGAGGAATGCCGAATGGCTGAGAAACAACTAAAGAAATGTTCAACATCTTTAGACATAAGGGAAATGCAAATCAAAACAACATTGAGATTTCACCTCACACCAGTGAGAATGGCTAAGATCAAAAATGTAGGTGACAGCAGATGCTGGCAAGGATGTGGAGAAAGAGGAACACTCCTCCATTGTTGGTGGAATTGCAGACTGGTTCAACCATTCTGGAAATCAGTCTGAGTTTCCTCAGGAAATTGGACATTGCACTACCTGAGGACTCAGCTATACCTCTCTTGGGCACATATCCAAAAGATGCCACAACAAATTTCAAAGTCACATGCTCCACTATGTCATAGCAGCCTTATTTATAATAGCCAGAAGCTGGAAAGAACCCAGATGCCCTTCAACAGAGGAATGGATACAGAAAATGTGGTACATCTACACAATGGAATACTACTCAGCTGTCAAAAACAATGACTTTATGAAATTCATAGGCAAATGGATGGAACTGGAAAATATCATCCTGAGTGAGGTAACCCAATCACAGAAAGACACACATGGTATGCACTCATTGATAAGTGGCTATTAGCCCAAATGCTCAAATTACCCCAGATCCACAGAACACATGAAATTCAAGATGGATGACCAAAAGGCGAATGCTTCACTCCTTCTTTAAAAGGGGAACAAGAATACCCTTGGGAGGGAATAGGGAGGCAAAGTTTAGAACAGAGGCAGAAGGAACACCCATTCAGAGCCTCCCCCACATGTGGCCCATATATATATATATATATATATATATATATATATATATATATATATATATATATATATATATACAGCCACCAAACTAAGACAGATGAAGCAAAGAAGTGCAGTCTGACAGGAACCGGATGTAAATCTCTCCTGACAGACACTGCCAGAATATGGCAATTACATAGGTGAATGCCAGCAGCAAATCACTGAACTGAGAACGGGACACCCATTGAAGGAATCAGAGAAAGGACTGAAAGAGCTTGAAGGGGCTTGAGGCCCCATATGAACAACAATGTCAACCAACAAGAGTTTCCAGGGACTAAGCCACTACCCAAAAACTATACATGGACTGACCCTGGGCTCCAACCTCATAGGTAGCAATGAATACCCTAGTAAGAGCACCAGTGGAAAAAAAACCCTTGGTCCTGCCAAGACTGAACCCCCAGTGAATGTGAATGTTGGGGGAGGGCAGTAATGGGGGAAGGATGGTGAGGGGAACACCCATAGAGAAGTGGAGGGGGAGGGGTTAGGGGGATGTTGGCCCAGAAACCAGGAAATGGAATAACAATTGAAATGTAAGAAACACCCAAGTTAATAAAGAGGGGGAAAATAGTTCATCTAGTATTTGCAAGTTTTGCCTTTTTGCAACAAATTGTCACCTTTTGGGGGTGTTCGCTCCTTCCCTGAGAACACATTTAAACCCATATCTGTAATTCTGTATAGTTCTGTAAATCGAGTGGTTTTAGTTATTTTCACACTGAACATTTTTCACCTCTTAAATTGTAAATACCAAGTAGACATTGAATAAAGGGATGGCTTCATTATGACATTTTCCTACAAGTATATTATTTATTTTGATCACATTTACAGTGCCCCCATATCATTATAATCGACTATCTGTTCCATTCCTTGTTTGTTCTCTTAATGGATCCTGCATTCAATGTTTAGAGTAATCTGTGGCCTTAGAGCTGATTCAGAGACAGAGATCTCAGAAAAACAAGCTAGAAAATACACCCAAGAGGATTCATTAATATACTATTTCTTAGAATCATATTTCCAGGGGAGGCCATTTCAGCTGGGAGATAAGGCCTTTTAAAGACAGCAAAAAGAATAAAGAAATAAAAGAGGCCACAAGCTCAAAAGACATAGTGTGCTCCTCGACAAAGCATCCATTCACCACTATGCTCAGGTAGGTATATTTAGGTGGAGCCCTTTGGACAAATCTTCTAATTTCTACTTCTTTCATCCACCTTTCATCTTACTCCCAGATGGAAGAAGGACTAAATAAATCTGAGCATCTGGACCCAAGACCAATTGGACAAATGACAAGGAGCTAGAAGATTTCTTTACATGAAACTTGTTGAACAGAAAGTTTCTACTCATTCTCAAATATGAAAACTGTAAGACATCTTGACACATAGAACACTAACAAAAGACTGTTACCTGACTGGCTCCCCCCTTATCTATCTCCAGAAAACGTCTGTAGATGAAAGGAAGGAATAGAACAGTGCTGACACCTGACATTGTAAGAATTCCTTCCCTACTTACTGACTTAACAAAACAAACCAATTAGGTACTACTGAAATGTTACTTCTTCCCTCCTTTACATTAAATAACCTCAATTACCATGCAGTTGAATTGTAACAAAGGTAGTCAGTTATGCTTCTGGTTATCTGACATAATGAGTATGTCTCTCAGTTAATGCAATGTGTATCCTCTGAGCAAGTCCAAAGCAGATGCCAAAGTACAAAACTACAATAACAAATTTGTTACTGGTTTTAGTTCCACTGTCCTTTCAATTACTCTATTTTAGGATTAATAAAGACACATTCAGATGTCACAAATACATGCACCTACTTTGTTGTAAATACACATCAATTTACACTACAGTAACAATATATCACTTTTGTCAAAGATACCATTATATAGCAGTTTAGTAATGAAAATATATATAATGGTCTACTACTGTCTTTATGTACAGTGATTTACTAGTATACCCTTGTGTTCTCCTTACTTCTACTTCTATGTGTGCCAATGTCCTACATCCTTGAGTCCTGCTACAGTATTATATCCTGTGCATTTTGTAACAGCATATCTGTGTATGCCTGTACTGGGACATCTATATGTTCTACATTCTGAGAATCTTCTAGTCTAGAGTTAAGTACCTCCTTTCCAGGAGTAATTTCAATACCCATCTTTATAACATTTATCAGGATACCAAGATACAATTAAAAGACAAATTTAGATATCAGCAACCAAATATATTTAAACATAAAAAAATAACATTTTATTGGAAAATCAATGTGCTAACATAAAAACAGTTAAAACATAAAAATTAGTTCTATAATAATAAAATTCAATTAAATCATCTGTTTCTAGGCAACTAAATATATCACTCAAAATGGAGTTTAGAAATTCGACATTGGGCAGTGGTTTCATCTTGGTGGGGATTCTGGATGACAGTGGCTCTCCTGAACTGCTCTGTGCCACAGTCACAGCCCTGTACATGTTGGCCATAACCAGCAATGGAGTGCTACTCCTGGTCATCACTATGGATGCCCGGCTCCACGTGCCCATGTATCTCCTGCTTGGACAGCTGTCTCTCATGGACCTACTCCTGACATCAGTTATTACTCCCAAGGCTGTCATGGATTTTCTGCTCAAAGACAACACCATCACCTTTGAAGGTTGTGCCTTTCAGATGTTTCTAGAACTGGCACTGGGTAGTGCAGAGGACCTCCTTCTGGCCTTTATGGCCTATGACAGGTATGTGGCCATTTGTCATCCTCTAAATTACATGATCTTCATGAGGCCAAGTGTCTGCTGGTTCATAGTAGGTACTACATGGTTCCTGGCATCTGTGATAGCCCTAGTATTTACTATCTACACCATGCACTATCCCTTCTGTCAATCCAGACAGATCAAACACCTGTTCTGCGAGATCCCTCCATTGCTGAAGCTGGCCTGTGCAGACACATCCACATATGAGCTGGTGGTTTATTTGACTAGTGTTTCTGTGTTGATTCTTCCTGTTGCTGTTATCATGGCATCCTATGTACGAATTCTGCTTACTGTATTCTACATGCCCTCAAATGAGGGCAGGAAGAAAGCCCTTGTCACCTGTTCTTCTCATCTGATTGTGGTTGGGATGTGGTATGGGGGTTCTTCACTCATGTATGTCCTTCCCAGTCAATTCCACAGCCCCAAACAAGACAATATCCTCTCCATTTTCTATACTGTTGTCACTCCAGCTCTGAATCCTCTCATCTACAGCCTGAGGAATAAGGAAGTCACTGGGGCTTTAAGGAGAATTCTTAGAAGACAGTTGTTGCCAATACAAACCACTTTCTAGGTAGTTCTTTTTAATAGCTATCTTCTAAACTTACTTCTTCCTTAAAGTCGAAGTTCAGCTATGAATACAATTGTCTTGGACAAAACAAACAAGTAGAAGTGTGTATCTGTTGATTTAAAAGTATGGAAATGAAACAACCCTTATTAAGTACTTTTGACATCTTCTCTATGAGATATTTTACAAAATAATTTCCCAGAGACAACTTCTATGTATATTTAAAAGAATCACTTCATTTTGTATTTTAACGACTAAATATTTGAGTGAGTTATATCCACATAGAAGGATTCTTTACACTTAGATATTTTTCTTCTTATTGTATTGTGGCTTTACATGGTGTGATGAGAATATTCAGGTCTGCTGTTACGGTACAGGGATTGGAATTCAATGTAACTTTCTTGTATAACTTAGAACATGTACATAACCTTTCTGAACCAGGTCTTTAACTTATAAATTCCCTGTAATAAAACACATATCTTATAGCATTTTGTGAGAGCTGATTATACAATACATATAAAGACAGACAGTGAAGAAATATTTTGATTATTATCTAGAATATGATGGTCACTTCATACATTTTAACAGTCTTTTTTTTTCTTTCCATCTTTATTAACTTGAGTATTTCTTATTTACATTTCGACTGTTATCCCCCTTCCGGGTTTCCGGGCCAACATCCCCCTAATCCCTCCCCCCTTTCGATGTGGGTGTTCCCCTTCCCATCCTCCCCCCATTACCACCCTCCCCCCAACAATCACGTTCACTGGGAGTTCAGTCTTGGCAGGACCTAGGGCTTCCCCTTCCACTGGTTCTCTTACTAGGCTATTCATTGCTACCTATGAGGTTGGAGCCCTGAGTCAGTCCATGTATAGTCTTTGGGTAGTAGCTTAGTCCTGGAAGCTCTGGTTGGTTGGCATTGTTGTTCATAGGGGTCTCAAGGCCCTTAAAGCTCTTTCAGTCCTTTCTAAGATTCCTTCAACAGGGGTCCCATTCTCAGTTCAGTGGTTTGCTGCTGGCATTCGCCTATGTATTTGCTGTATTCTGGCTGTGTCTCTCAGGAGAGATCTACATCCGGTTCCTGTCAGCCTGCACTTCTTTGCTTCATCCATCTTATCTATTTGGGTGGCTATATATGTTTGGGCCAAATGTGGAGCAGGCTCTGAAGGGGCGTTCCTTCAGCCTCTGTTCTAAATTTTGCCTCCCTATCCCCTCCCAAGGGTATTCTTGTCCCTCTTTTAAAGAAGGAGTGAACCATTCGCATTTTTGGTCATCCTTCTTGAGTTTCATGTGTTCTGTGTATCTAGGGTAATTCAAGCATTTGGGCTAATATCCACTTATCAATGAGTGAATACCATGTGTGTTTTTCTGTGATTGGGTTACCTCGCTCAGGATGATAGTTTCCAGTTCCATCCACTTGCCTATGAATTTCATAAAGTCATTGTTTTTGATAACTGAGTAATATTCCATTGTGTAGATGCACCACATTTTCTGTATCCATTCCTGTGTTGAAGGGCATCTTGGTTCTTTCCAGCTTCTGGCTATTATAAATAAGGCTGCTATGAACATAGTGGAGCATGTGTCTTTGTTAAATGTTGGGGCGTCTTTTGGGTATATGCCCAAGAGAGGTATAGCTGAGTCCTCAGGTAGTTCAATGTCCAATTTTCTGAGGAACCTCCAGACTGATTTCCAGAATGGTTGTACCAGTCTGCAATCCCACCAACAATAGAGGAATGTTCCTCTTTCTCCACATCCTCGCCAGCATTTGCTGTCACCTGAGTTTTTGATCTTTAAAACCAAATTTTCAATGAAGTTTTAAGAGGTAGCATTTGATTTTACATTGGATGCTTTTGTAAAATAACTAGATGTTTTGTTGCTATTTAAATGACCACTCTCACTGCTGGAATTTTATCTGCTGTGGTCTTACACAGGTCTTGTGCATGCTGTCATAACCACTGTCAGTTCATATGTGCAACTCTTCTGTTGTTTCTGAAAAACACTGCTTTCTTCATAATCATCTACCACTTCTCCCTTCTACAATTTTCTACCTACAATTCCACAATGATGTCTGAGGCTTTGGTGGAAGAGTTGTGATATACATGTCCCACTTAGAGTTGACCATTCTATAATCTCCTGTTCTCTGTACCTTAGAACACTGTGGGTCTCTGTGTTAATTTCCATCTGTTGCAAAGAGAAGAAGCTTCTCTGCTTCTCTCATGATTCGAGATAGATGCACTGGTCTGCGTGTAGGATAAGTCATTTTAGTGATACTCTTTCTTCAGCAGAATCATAGCTGTAGCTTCCCCTCATACATCCTATGAGCTGTCTAGACACAGATTCTTGGTCCCAGTAACTGTGCCAGATATGTGTTGAATTTTGTGGAGTGAGATTTTAAACCCAATCCAAAAGTTCTAGCTTATTTCCATGACTTTTACACTACTATTGCACAAGTGGGCACATTTTACCAGGTGGGTCATTATCATAGCTTACAAGGTCTAAGATAGGATCAGACTGATAATTTCTTTCCTTCAGTTCATCATTCTGTCACTAAGAAAGCTAGGCAATAAAGAAACTTCCAGGTCAGGTAAATACCAGTATGATATCTCCATGTACTATGATCCAAGCATGTTGTGTCTTTTATTTAAATTATTTTAGTTATTTATTTTTACTTTACATCCTGATCACATATTTCCCTCCCTCCTCTTGTCCTAATACTTCCCATCTCACCTTATTTCCCCACCATAATCTCATCCTACCTTTCTCCTCAGAAAAGGCTCAGAAAAAGGGAGGACTCCCATAGATATCAACCCATCTTATCATATCAAGTTACAGGAGGACTAGGTGCATCTTCCTCCATTGTGGCTAGGCAAGGTAGCTCAGTTAGGGGAAAGGGATCCAAAGGCATGTAAGAAAGTCAGATACAGCCACTGCTCCTGCTGTTAGGAGTTCCATCATGAGGTGTCTTTAGTAACCAATTGATGCCATCAAGTTCAGTGGGGTAACCAAGTACAATAACAATATCAAGCAATGTATGGAGTTTTATGGGACATTACTGGCAAGAAGCTTCAATAGAGATAATCCATTCCTACAATTGGACTTTTTCATGTTAGTCTCTGATGTCTAATATAAAGTATTTAATATCTGGCAGAGGGAATTGGGACCCACAATCTCTGCCTAGACAGATCATAGGGCTTATGAAAGAACTCTTAGTTGTTCCATTATGGGGTGACTCTATTTAAGCATTTTTAGTATATGTGTATGCTTGTACTTTAGAAATTTTCTGCAGTAGTAGTTTTTTCATGATTTTTCATGATCTTTTTCATGTCCTCAATGTTAGTTATTTCTCACCTTATTCCTCTGCCCTCCTTTTTCCTACCACATTTAACCACTACTGTTTCGTTATTTCCTCCCCCTTTTATATCTCTGTCCCTTGAATGTTGCCTTCCTCACATAGCCCCTCACTGATTCTCCAACCTCTGTGGACATCTTGAAGGAAACACACATATCTAAAAACTTAGGGCTAATATCCATGAATGAGTGAACACACAAGACATTTTTCTTTTTGGATCTAGATTATCTTAGCCAGCATGGTGTGCAAAAATAATGAAGCTCTATGTTTTTTGTATTATTTTTAATAACCCTTTCATTTCACTTTTACTTGTCACTCTCCCTTCTTTATTTTGTCTTCAGCTGAATTACCTACTGAGCAAGAGGCACAACTAGCTTTTACATACTGCCTCTTCTTGGGACTGGAGAGATGGATGAGAGGTTAAAAACTCAGCTGCCTTTCCAGAGGTCCTGAGTTCAATTCATACCAACCACATGGTGGCTCATAACCATTTAATATGAAATCCAGTTCCCTCTTCTGGTCTGCAGGCATACATGCAGCTAGAGTACAGTATATAAGGCTGTCTCCTTGGTTCTGCTATGTTTCTTTTCTTCATCATTTATAAAGATATTTAATCTTACATTCTACATCTTAAAAAGTTTCAGCGATGTGATCATGAGTATATGTGACTTTCATATAAACCTGAGTATTTTTATGGTACCCTGCCTTCACTATCAAAATAACATATACCATTATATTCCCCAAATTTTTCAAATTATTCTTCAGCAAATAATTATGCGACATTTTGGGACTTATCCATTGATGTTGGACAAAATTTTATTTAGAATAAAACAATCATGTACACATTGCACTCCTCTACCTGCATTCAAATCACACACCTACCTGCATCTGAACAATTCCCATGAGCTTCCATCATTACAACTGCCTGTCAACGGCTAACCTCTTTTAATACCCCTGGTCTCAGTTTTGCTTATATCTCTCAAAATATGCTGTTTTCAAAGACTAAATGCCATTTACATGTTCTTGATACAAAAGCATAAACATATACATAAATTCGGTTCATATGTCTCATAACTAGTAGAATTTGACTCCTTCCCCTGATAATCTTCTCCTGTCCCAGACTGGCTTGTGGCTCTCACATCCTACATGCAATCCTAGTGGGTTTCTCCTTGGATGGTCGGTGGAGCAAAAGTGGTGTCCCACCTGTGGCTTAGGAGTGAGAGCACTCCTGGCATACCAGCTGTCTGTGGGCAGGTTTTGGGTTCAAGGACTGTGAGACAGCTCCAGCTCTGGGCAAAGGACTTGTTAAGCTCCTTCTTAACAACTGAGTAGTACCCATTATGTAAATGAACCAGATTCACTCACACCCCTTCCCACAATCTTTTCCCATTCCCCTTCTCTTCTGAGAGAGTGGAGGACCCTCTAGATATTCTACCACCCTGGCATATCGGGACTTTTGGGGGCTAAGACACCCTCTCCTGCTGAGGCCAGACAAGGCAGCCCAGTTGGAGGAACATATCCCGCAGACAGGCAATGGCTTTTGGAATAGTCCTAGTTCTAGTTCTTCAAGACCCACATGAAGACTAAGTTGCACGTCTGCCATATATGTGGGTGGCAAAAGGGCAGGGTTGTAGTTCAGCCCATGTATGCTCTTCATTTGATGGTTCAGTCTCTGAGAGCCCCAAAGTTCCAGGTTAGTGACACTGGTGGTCTTTCTGTGGAGTTCCAATTCATTTCAAGCCTACAAGCCTTTTGTCAAACAATTCCACATAGTCCCCAAGCTCCATCCACTGGTTAGTTGTGGGTTTCTGAATCTGACTGAAACAGTTGCTGGGTGGAGCCTCTCAGGGGACAAGATCCTGTCTGCAAATATAGCAGAGTATCTTTAATAGTGTCAGGGATTGGTGCTTGCCCATAGGATGGGTCTGAAGTTGGACCAATTATTGATTGGTCATTCCCTCAGTCTCTGCTCTATCCCCTTTCCCTGCCTTTCTTGTAGACCGGGTAAAATTTGGGATCAAAAGTTTTGTGGGTGGTTTGGTGTCACTATTGATCCACTTGGGTTCCCACCTGGCTAGAGGAAGTGTACTTTTCTAGTTCCATCTCCAAAATGCTGTGAATTACAGCTATGCTCATCCTTATTGATTATTGGGTACTTCTTTTAGCCCTGTCTCATCCTAGAGATCCCCCCTACCTCCTCACCCCTATTAGTTCAATTCATTTTCACAGTCATCTATCCTTCTCCCCTGTTTTTCCCCACACCTCATCTGGGACCGACCATTCCACATCCCATTCCCTTCACTCCCATTTTCCTACTTTCATCTGCCATTTATGACTATTTTATTCCCCCATTCTAAGCAAGATTCAAGCTTCCTTGCTTAGACCTTCTTTTAGTTTAGCTTATTTTGGTCTATGGAGTATAGCATGGTACCTGTATTTTATGGCTAATATCCACTTATTAGTTAAAACATACCATGCATGTCCTTTGGGTCTGGGTTATCTCCCTCAGGATTATATTCTCAAGTTCCATCCATTTGCCTGTAAAATTAATGATGTCTGTTTTCAATAGCTGAATAATACACCATTCAGTGTAGACGTAGATATTTTTAAACCTACTTTTAATAAGGGCTCTCAAAAACTTCAACATCCTCTACTAGCCCACCATCCAAAGATAGGGGAGAAAAGATGGTAAATAGGACAAGGGAATGGTGACATCTTTAAAAGTAGTTCCTTGGGGTGATTCCAATCTCCTTTTGTCCTGATACCAGCATTCCAGTTCAGTAGTGTCAGGATAACAAACATGAATCAGCAGCAGTGGCATGACCCAGCAGAAACTGTCTAGACTCTGCCCAATCTTCAGGAGTCAGCAGGAGCCACCAGGACCAGCCTGGATGCCAGGACTTCTCAACTATACTTCTTTCAATGAAGCAAAGATCAGCAAACATGAAGATGAGAGACCAAGGAAGCATTTCAAAGCTAGCTAGCCAAGCATGCCTTCACTGTCCAATGAATCTTATTTATAGTCTCTCTAAATATCACCTGTCCTCCCACAGGTCTTGCCTCATCAAAACACCATATAAGTCTGTCCTAGAAGAACAGCACTAGAAGTTGCATCACATGATACAACCAGAAACTTCAACTTCAGTGTAGATGTACTATATTTTCTTTACCCACTCTTCAGTTGAGGAAATCTAGGTTGTTTCCAGTTTCTGGCTATTGACAATAAAGTTGCTATGAACGTTGTTGAGCAAGTCTCTTTGTGGGATGGTAGAGTATCTTTTATGTATATGGAGTGATATAGCTGGATTTTGAGGTAGAACTATACTGTTTTTCTGAGAACAGCCAAATTGCTTTCCAAAGTGGTTGTACAAGTTTGTATTCACACCAGCAATGGAGGAATGTTCCTCTTGTTCCACATACTTGTCAGCATATGCCATCACTTGAGATTTTGATCTTAGCCATTCTGATTGGTATAAGATAGAATCTCAGAGTAGTTTTGGTTTACATTTCCTTGATGATTAAGGACTTTTAAGTGCTTGTCAGAAATTCAAGATTCCTTTGTTGAGAATTCTCTGTTTAGCTCTGTACCCATTTTTAATTTGGTTATTTGGGTTGTGGTTAACAAAGAACTTGAGTTCTTTTTATATTTTGGATATTAGCCTTCTGTCAGATGTAGGGTTGGTGAAGATCTTTTCCAATCTGTAGGTCTACTGTCATATTAACACTTTCCTTTGCCTTACAGAAGCTTTTCAGTTTTATGAGGTTCCATTCATCAATTGTTGATATTAAAGCCTGAAGCATTGGTTTTCTGTTCAGAAAGATGTTTCCTATACCAATAAGTTCAAGGATATATTCCACTTTCATATCTATTAGATATTTTGGTATCCTGCTTTATGTTGAAGACTTTGATCCACTAGGACTTGAGCTTTGTGAAAGATGATAGATGTAGATGTATTTGTATTTTCTGCATGCAGACAACCAATTACACAACACTATTTTCTGAAGATGTTTTCTTTTTCCACAATACGCTTTTGCCTTCTTTGTCAAAAATCAAGTGTACATAGTTGTATGGGTTTATTTCAGGGTTTACAATTCAATTCCATTGATCAACCTGTATTACTATTGTTCTATAACACATGGTTTAAAGTCATAGGTGGTGATTTTTTTAATATCCTCAGTTTCTGTTGTTATATCTCCCTTTTCATTTCTGATTTCATTAATTTGGATATTGTCTTTGGGCCCTGTCTGTTAGCTTATGTCATTTTATTGGGGAATTGAGTCCACTGATTTTGAGAGATATTAAAGACAGAGACAGTTGATTGTTAGTTGCTGTTTGTTGTTGTAGATGGCATTATGTGTATGCAATTTCTTTTTTAGTTGTGAGATAATTAATAATTTGTTTTTTCTTTGGCGTAAGTACCCTCCTTGTGTTGAACTTTTTCTTCTAGAATACTCTGTAGAGTAGACATATATTTTTACTACTTTATATATTTTTGTTCTTTAATTCTCTTTTTATAGTCCAGACTCCATCCCCTTCCTGGTCTGCACCTGACCACTCCCCGTCCCCCCTTCCCCATATCTAAGAGAATGTCCCCATGCCACTACTTCAAACCCTACTCCCTAGGGCCTCAAGTCCCTCCAGGGTTAGGTTCTGTTTCTCTCACTAAGGCAATACCAGTCCTTCCTCTGCTGTATATGTGTTGGGGGTATCATAACAGATGGTGTATGCTGCCTGTGTGGTGGCTCAATGTCTGATAGATTTGGGGAGTCCAGGTCAGTTGAGATTGCTGGACTCCTGATGGGGTTCCCTCCTCCTCAGCTTCTTCCATCCTTTCCCTAATTCAACCATAGCGTTCCACAGCTTCTGACCATTAGTTGGGCATAAATATCTGCATATCACTCTTTCAGCTGATGTGGGGCTTCTCCAAGGGAAGGCATGATAGGTTCCTGTCTGCAAACACACCAGAGCATCATTAATAGTGTGAGGTCATGGGGTCCTCACCTTCAGCTGGATCCCAATTTGGGCCTGTCATTGACCCTCCACTTTCACATGCCATTCTCCAATTTTGTCCCTAAAGTTCCTTCAAACAGGATCAGAAATATTGACTGTGAGAGGGCAACCTCATACCTCCACTTGATTTCCTATACCTCCACTTAAGGTGGATTTTATGAGCTTCCCCCTCCACACTGTAGAGAACTTCATCCAAGGTCACTCTCATTGATTCCTGATAATCTTTCACCTCCCAGGTCTCCAGTACATTCTGGAGGGTCCCCAACTTTCTATTGACTGTTTCCATTCTTTCTGCTGGCCATTAGGGCTCCAGTCCCGTTCCCCTCTCCCAATACCTGATCATGTTCCCCTCTCCTCTTCCCTGTCCTGTCTCCCACACATATCCTCCCTCCCTCTGACCCTGTGACTGCTATCTTCTTGTTCCCAAGTGGGATTGAAGCATCCTCACTTTAGCCCTATAGCTTGCTAACCTTCTTGAGTCCTATGGGTTGTATGCTGGATAGTTCGTACTTTTGGGCCGAATATTCACTTGTAAGTGAGTACATACCAGGCTTGTCATGTTGGGTCTGTGTTACCTTACTCAGAAGGATATTTTCTAGTTCCATCCATTTGCCTGCAAAACTCATGATGTCCTCCTTCTTTATTGAAGGTTAGTATTCCACTCGGTGATTAAGCATATTTTCTGTATCCATTCTTCTGTTGTGGGAGATCTGGGTTGTTACGACCTTCTGACTATCACAAATAAGGCTGCTATGAGAATAGTGGAACATGTGGCCCTGTGGCGTGGTGGGGCATCTTTTGGGTATATACCCAAGTGGTATTACTGGGTCTTCAGGTAGATCTATTTCCAATTTTCTGAGAAACCTCCATATTGATCTCTGTATTGGCTCTCCCAGTTTGTGATCACACCAGCAATGGAGGAGTGTTTCTTTTTCTTCACATCCTCTCAAACATGTGCTGTCACCTGAGTTTTTTAACTTAGCCATTCTGATTGATATGAACTGGAATCTCAGGGTAATTTTAAATTGTGTTTCCCTGATCACTAAGAAATTCAAATATTTCTTTAAGTGCTTTACAGCCCTTCGAAATTCCTCTGTTGTGAATTCTCTGTTTAGTTCTATACGCCATTTTTTTATTGGGTTGTTTGGTTTATGGTGGTTAACTTCTTGAGTTCTTTGTATATTTTGAATATTACCCCTCTATCTGATGTGGGGTTAGTGAACATTTTTCCCAATCTGAAGGTTGCCAGTTTATCCTATCAACTATGTCCTTTGCCTTACTGAAGCTTTCCAGTTTTTTGAGGTCCCATTTATCAATTTTTGATCTTAGAGCCTGAGCTGTTGGAGTACTGCTCAGGAAAATTTCCCCTGTGACAATGAGTTCAAGGTTCTTTCTCACTTTCTCCTTTATTTGATTTAATGGATCTGGTTTTGAGTGGATGTCCTCAATCCACTTTGACTTGAGATTTCTGCAAGGTAATAAATATTTATATATTTTCATTTTTCAATGTACAGACTGCCAGTAATACCAGCACCATTTATTGAAGATGCTTTCTTTTTTCCATGGGTTATTTTTGTCTTCTTTTTCAAGGATCAAGTGTCCATAAGTGTGTGCCTTTATTTCTGGGTCTTCAATTCTATTTCATTGATCAACCTGTCTGTTTCTGTAACAATGCCATGCTATTTTTATCACTATTGCTCTGTAGTATAGCTTGAGGTCAAGGATGGTGATAACCCACAGAAGTTCTTTTATTATTAAGAACTGTTTTTATTATTCTGAGTTTTTTGTTTTTCCAGGTGAATTTGAGAATTGCTCTTTCCATGTCTTTGAAGAATTGTATTGGTATTTTGATGTGGATTACATTGAATTTGCATATACCTTTTGGTAGAATGGACATTTTTACTATGTTAATTCTACCAATCCATGAGAATGGGAGATCTCATGAGATCTTCTCAGGTCTCCCTTAAATTCTTCCTTGAGAGACTTAAAGTACTTATCATGCAGATCTTTCATTTGTTTGGTTAAATTTACACCAAGATATTATAAATTATTTTTGATTATTTTGAAGTGTGTCATTTTTCGAGTTTCTTTCTCAGCCCATTTATTATTTGTATAAAGGAAGGCTACTGGCTAATTTGAGTTAATTTTATACCTAGTCACTATGCTGAAGTTGTTTATCAAGTATAGGAGTTCTCTGACAGAATGTTTGGGGTTGCTTATGTATACTAGTATACCATCTAAAAACAGTGATACATAGACTTCTTCTTTGTCCCTTGAGATCCTTTTGTTGTCTTATTGCTCTAGCTAGAACTTCAAGTACTATATTGAATAGATATGGGGAGAGTGGGCATCCTTGTCTTGTCCCTGATTTTAATGAGATTGTTTTGTCCCTGATTTTGATGAGATTGTCTCAAGTATATCTCCATTTATTCGATATTGGCTGTTGGTTTGCTGTATATTGTTTTTATAAGCCTTGAATTACTGATCTCCTGTACTTTTGACACGAAGGCTTGTTGTATTTTGTCCAATGCTATTTCACCATATAAGGATATGAAGAGAGTTGAAAGCTGGTCACTAGGAGAGTTGGAACACCTGAGAGAAGAGGTAAGAACAACTCTTCTGCTCCAAGCAACCTGCCTGGTGACCTCAGGACACACAAACACAGTATCACTCTGGGACAGGACACTTCTGGTTTCTGCCTGTGCCCAGAGATGAACTGGTTCCACAGATCTCTGTACCTAACTCCAGTGGGAGAAAGAGCTGGACTCTTAGAACTAAAGACAATCCTGAGAGGTCAGAGGGGACAACTACTTCTGTTCAAATTTCTGGCCCAATGTGAACCCACCTAGTGTACACTGTGACTTCTGGGCACAAAAAACTAATAATGATGATACAGGAATTTAAGAAGGAAATAAATAACTCCCTTAAAGAAATACAGGACAACACAGGAAAAACAAGTAGAATCCCTTAAACAGGAAAAACAAAAATCTCTTAAACACTTACAAAAAAACACAAACAGGTGAAGGAATTGAACAAAACCATCTAGGATTTAAAAATGGAAATAGAAACAATTAAGAAAACACAAAGAAAGACAAACCTAGAGACAAAAAACCTAGTAAGGAGATCAGGAAATATGGATGCAAGCATCACCAACAGAATACAAGAGAGAGAAAAGAGAATCTCAGGGGCAGAAGATACCATGGAATACATTGATATAAACATCAAAAATAATGTAAAAGGCAAAAAACTCCTAACACAAAATATCCAAGAAATTCAGGACACAATAAGATGACCAAACGTAAGGATAATAAGTACAGAGGAGGGCGAAGACTCCCAAATTAAAGTACCAGTAAATACCGTCAATAAGATTATATAAGAGGCACTGAAGCTCCCGGAAGGGGTGGCACAGGTCTTCCTGGTTGCTGCCGGAGCAGAGAGCCCCTGGGCAGCACCCCACGAGCGAACCTGAGCCTCGGGACCACAGGTAAGACCAAATTTTCTGCTGCAAGAAAGCTGCCTGGTGAGCTTGGGACACACGGAAGCAGAATTTCTCTAGGACCGGGCACGTTCTGTGTTTACCGGAAGTCCCACACCCGCGGATCCCGGCCCGCAGCAGCTCTCTGCTCCCAGACCCAGTGAGAGAGAGACCCAACCACCTGGTCAGGTGGGCACTCCTGAGGCTGCAGAGCGGAAGAGACCACCAACACTGCTCACCCCTGCCCACATCCCTGGCCCAAGAGGAAACTGTATAAGGCCTCTGGGCTCCCGTGGGGGAGGGCCCAGGAGCGGCAGGACCCCTGCCTGAGACACCGCCGGAACCTGAAAGAAACAGACCAGATAAACAGTTCTCTGCACCCAAATCCCGTGGGAGGGAGAGCTAAACCTTCAGAGAGGCAGACAAGCCTGGGAAACCAGAAGAGACTGCTCCCTGCACATACATCTCGGACTCCAGAGGAAAAAGCCAAAGACCATCTGGAACCCTGGTGCACTGAAGCTCCCGGAAACGGCGGCACAGGTCTTCCTGGTTGCTGCCGCTGCAGAGAGCCTGTGGGCAGCACCCCACGAGCGAACTTGAGCCTCAGGACCACAGGTAAGACCAAATTTTCTGCTGCAAGAAAGCTGCCTGGTGAACTCAAGACACAGGCCCACAGGAACAGCTGAACACCTGTAGAAAGGAAAAACTACACGCCCGAAAGCAGAACACTCTGTCCCCATAACTGACTGAAAGAGAGGAAAACAGGTCTACAGCACTCCTGACACACAGGCTTATAGGACAGTCTAGCCACTGTCAGAAATAGCAGAACAAAGTAACACTAGAGATAATCTGATGGCGAGAGGCAAGCGCAGGAACACAAGCAACAGAAACGAAGACTACATGGCATCATCGGAGCCCAATTCTCCCACCAAAGCAAACACGGAATATCCAAACACACCAGAAAAGCAAGATCTAGTTTCAAAATCATATTTGATCATGATGCTGGAGGACTTCAAGAAAGACATGAAGAACTCCCTTAGAGAACAAGTAGAAGCCTACAGAGAGGAATCGCAAAAATGCTTGAAAGAATCGCAAAAATCCCTGAAAGAATTCCAGGAAAACATAAATAAACAAGTAGAAGCCCATAGAGAGGAGACACAAAGATCCCTGAAAGAATTCCAGGAAAACACAATCAAACAGTTGACGGAATTAAAAATGGAAATAGAAGCAATCAAGAAGGACACATGGAAACAACCCTGGATATAGAAAACCAAAAGAAGAGACAAGGAGCTGTAGATACAAGCTTCACCAACAGAATACAAGAGATGGAAGAGAGAATCTCAGGAGCAGAAGATTCCATAGAAATCATTGACTCAACTGTCAAAGATAATGTAAAGCAGAAAAAGCTACTGGTCCAAAACATACAGGAAATCCAGGACTCAATGAGAAGATCAAACCTAAGGATAATAGGTATAGAAGAGAGTGAAGACTCCCAGCTCAAAGGACCAGTAAATATCTTCAACAAAATCATGGAAGAAAACTTCCCTAACCTAAAAAAAGAGATACCCATAGACATACAAGAAGCCTACAGAACTCCAAATAGATTGGATCAGAAAAGAAACACCTCCCGTCACATAACTGTCAAAACACCAAACGCACAAAATAAAGAAAGAATATTAAAAGCAGTAAGGGAAAAAGGTCAAGTAACATATAAAGGGAGACCTATCAGAATCACACCAGACTTCTCGCCAGAAACTATGAAGGCCAGAAGATCCTGGACCGATGTCATACAGACCCTAAGAGAACACAAATGCCAGCCCAGGTTACTGTATCCAGCAAAACTCTCAATTAACATTGATGGAGAAACCAAGATATTCCATGACAAAACCAAATTTACACAATAACTTTCCACAAATCCAGCACTACAAAGGATAATAAATGGTAAAGCCCAACATAAGGAGGCAAGCTATACCCTAGAAGAAGCAAGAAACTAATCATCTTGGCAACAAAACAAAGAGAATGAAAACACACAAACATAACCTCACATCCAAATATGAATATAAAGGGAAACAATAATCACTATTCCTTAATATCTCTCAATATCAATGGCCTCAACTCCCCAATAAAAAGACATAGATTAACAAACTGGATACGCAACGAGGACCCTGCATTCTGCTGCCTACAGGAAACACACCTCAGAGACAAAGACAGACATTACCTCAGAGTGAAAGGCTGGAAAACAACTTTCCAAGCAAATGGTCAGAAGAAGCAAGCTGGAGTAGCCATTCTAATATCAAATAAAATCAATTTCCAACTAAAAGTCATCAAAAAAGATAAGGAAGGACAATTCATATTCATCAAAGGAAAAATCCACCAAGATGAACTCTCAATCCTAAATATCTATGCCCCAAATACAAGGGCACCTACACACGTAAAAGAAACCTTACTAAAGCTCAAAACACACATTGCACCTCACACAATAATAGTGGGAGATTTCAACACCCCACTGTCATCAATGGACAGATCGTGGAAACAGAAATTAAACAGTGATGTCGACAGACTAAGAGAAGTCATGAGCCAAATGGACTTAACGGATATCTATAGAACATTCTATCCTAAAGCAAAAGGATATACCTTCTTCTCAGCTCCTCATGGTACTTTCACCAAAATTGACCATATAATTGGTCAAAAAACGGGCCTCAACAGGTACAGAAAGATATAAACAATCCCATGTGTGCTATCGGACCACCACAGCCTAAAACTGGTCTTCAATAACAATAAGGGAAGAATGCCCACATATACGTGGAAATTGAACAATGCTCTACTCAATGATAACCTGGTCAGGGAAGAAATAAAGAAAGAAATTAAAAACTTTTTAGAATATAATGAAAATGAAGATACAACATACTCAAACTTATGGGACACAATGAAAGCTGTGCTAAGAGGAAAACTCATAGCGCTGAGTGCCTGCAGAAAGAAACAGGAAAGAGCATATGTCAGCAGCTTGACAGCACACCTAAAAGCTCTAGAACAAAAAGAAGCAAATACACCCAGGAGGAGTAGAAGGCAGGAAATAATCAAACTCAGAACTGAAATCAACCAAGTAGAAACAAAAAGGACCATAGAAAGAATCAACAGAACCAAAAGTGGGTTCTTTGAGAAAATCAACAAGATAGATAAACCCTTAGGCAGACTAACGAGAGGACACAGAGAGTGCGTCCAAATTAACAAAATCAGAAATGAAAAGGGAGACATAACTACAGATTCAGAGGAAATTCAAAAAATCATCAGATCTTACTATAAAAACCTATATTCAACAAAATTTGAAAATCTTCAGGAAATGGACAATTTCCTAGACAGATACCAGGTATCGAAGTTAAATCAGGAACAGATAAACCAGTTAAACAACCCCATAACTCCTAAGGAAATAGAAGCAGTGATTAAAGGTCTCCCAACCAAAAAGAGCCCGGGTCCAGACGGGTTTAGTGCAGAATTCTATCAAACCTTCATAGAAGACCTCATACCAATATTATCCAAACTATTCCACAAAATTGAAACAGATGGAGCCCTACCGAATTCCTTCTACGAAGCCACAATTACTCTTATACCTAAACCACAAAAAGACACAACAAAGAAAGAGAACTTCAGACCAATTTCCCTTATGAATATCGACGCAAAAATACTCAATAAAATTCTGGCAAACCGAATTCAAGAGCACATCAAAACAATCATCCACCATGATCAAGTAGGCTTCATCCCAGGCATGCAGGGATGGTTTAATATACGGAAAACCATCAACGTGATCCATTATATAAACAAACTGAAAGAACAGAACCACATGATCATTTCATTAGATGCTGAGAAAGCATTTGACAAAATTCAACACCCCTTCATAATAAAAGTCCTGGAAAGAATAGGAATTCAAGGCCCATACCTAAACATAGTAAAAGCCATATACAGCAAACCAGTTGCTAACATTAAACTAAATGGAGAGAAACTTGAAGCAATCCCACTAAAATCAGGGACTAGACAAGGCTGCCCACTCTCTCCCTACTTATTCAATATAGTTCTTGAAGTTCTAGCCAGAGCAATCAGACAACAAAAGGAGATCAAGGGGATACAGATCGGAAAAGAAGAGGTCAAAATATCACTATTTGCAGATGACATGATAGTATATTTAAGTGATCCCAAAAGTTCCACCAGAGAACTACTAAAGGTGATAAACAACTTCAGCAAAGTGGCTGGGTATAAAATTAACTCAAATAAATCAGTAGCCTTCCTCTATACAAAAGAGAAACAAGCCGAGAAAGAAATTAGGGAAACGACACCCTTCATAATAGACCCAAATAATATAAAGTACCTCAGTGTGACTTTAACCAAGCAAGTAAAAGATCTCTACAATAAGAACTTCAAGACACTGAGGAAAGAAATTGAAGAAGACCTCAGAAGATGAAAGATTTCCCATGCTCATGGATTGGCAGGATTAATATAGTAAAAATGGCCATTTTACCAAAAGCAATCTACAGATTCAATGCAATCCCCATCAAAATACCAATCCAATTCTTCAAAGAGTTAGACAGAACAATTTGCAAATTCATCTGGAATAACAAAAAACCCAGGATAGCTAAAGCTATCCTCAACAATAAAAGGACTTCAGGGGGAATCACTATCCCTGAACTCAAGCAGTATTACAGAGCAATAGTGATAAAAACTGCATGGTATTGGTACAGATACAGACAGATAGACCAATGGAATAGAATTGAAGACCCAGAAATGAACCCACACACCTATGGTCACTTGATTTTTGACAAAGGAGCCAAAACTATCCAATGGAAAAAAGATAGCATTTTCAGCAAATGGTGCTGGTTCAACTGGAGGGCAACATGTAGAAGAATGCAGATCGATCCATGCTTATCACCCTGTACAAAGCTTAAGTCCAAGTGGATCAAGGACCTCCACATCAAACCAGACACATTCAAACTAATAGAAGAAAAACTAGGGAAGCATCTGGAACACATGGGCACTGGAAAAAATTTCCTGAACAAAACACCAATGGCTTATGCTCTAAGATCAAGAATCGACAAATGGGATCTCATAAAACTGCAAAGCTTCTGTAAGGCAAAGGACACTGTGGTTAGGACAAAACGGCAACCAACAGTTTGGGAAAAGATCTTTACCAATCCTACAACAGATAGAGGCCTTATATCCAAAATATACAAAGAACTCAAGAAGTTAGACCACAGGGAAACAAATAACCCTATTAAAAAATGGGGTTCAGAGCTAAACAAAGAATTCACAGCTGAGGAATGCCGAATGGCTGAGAAACACCTAAAGAAATATTCAACATCTTTAGTCATAAGGGAAATGCAAATCAAAACAACCCTGAGATTTCACCTCACACCAGTGAGAATGGCTAAGATCAAAAACTCAGGTGACAGCAGATGCTGGCGAGGATGTGGAGAAAGAGGAACACTCCTCCATTGTTGGTGGGATTGCAGACTGGTAAAACCATTCTGGAAATCAGTCTGGAGGTTCCTCAGAAAATTGGACATTGAACTGCCTGAGGATCCAGCTATACCTCTCTTGGGCATATACCCAAAAGATGCCTCAACATATAAAAGAGACACGTGCTCCACTATGTTCATCGCAGCCTTATTTATAATAGCCAGAAAATGGAAAGAACCCAGATGCCCTTCAACAGAGGAATGGATACAGAAAATGTGGTACATCTACACAATGGAATATTACTCAGCTATCAAAAACAACGAGTTTATGAAATTCGTAGGCAAATGGTTGGAACTGGAAAATATCATCCTGAGTGAGCTAACCCAATCACAGAAAGACATACATGGTATGCACTCATTGATAAGTGGCTATTAGCCCAAATGCTTGAATTACCCTAGATCCCTAGAACAAACGAAACTCAAGACGGATGATCAAAATGTGAATGCTTCACTCCTTCTTTAAATGAGGAAAAAGAATACCCTTGGCAGGGAAGGGAGAGGCAAAGATTAAAACAGAGACTGAAGGAACACCCATTCAGAGCCTGCCCCACATGTGTCCCATACATATACAGCCACCCAATTAGACAAGATGGATGAAGCAAAGAAGTGCAGGCCGACAGGAGCCGGATGTAGATCGCTCCTGAGAGACACAGCCAGAATACAGCAAATACAGAGGCGAATGCCAGCAGCAAACCACTGAACTGAGAATAGGTCCCCTATTGAAGGAATCAGAGAAAGAACTGGAAGAGCTTGAAGGGGCTTGAGACCCGAAAAGTACAACAATGCCAAGCAACCAGAGCTCCAGGGACTAAGCCACTACCTAAAGACTATACATGGACTGACCCTGGACTCTGACCCCATAGGTAGCAATGAATATCCTAGTAAGAGCACCAGTGGAAGGGGAAGCCCTGGGTCCTGCTAAGACTGAACCCCCAGTGAACTAGTCTATGGGGGGAGGGCGGCAATTGGGGGAGGGTTGGGAGGGGAACACCCATAAGGAAGGGGAGGGGGAGGGGGATGTTTGCCCGGAAACCGGGAAAGGGAATAACACTCGAAATGTATATAAGAAATACTCAAGTTAATAAAAAAAAAAGAATGCAAATAAAATCGTTCAACTGTTAAAAAAAAAAGATTATATAAGAAAACATTCCTAACCTAACAATAGAGATGCCCATAAACATAAGACAAGCCTACAGAATTCCAAATAGACTGGACCACAACAGATATTTCACCTGTCACATAAAAATCAAAGCAACAAAGAAAGAATATTAAAAGGAACAAGGGAAAGGGTCAAGTAATATATAAAGGCAGACCTATAAGTATTGCAACAAGAATCAACCTCACTGATCCCAGTCCACAGATCACTGCTCCCAAACCCCTTGGGAGAAAGAGCTTACTGCCCAGACAGGTGGGCACTCCTGAGACTGCAGAGCAGGAGAGACCAACAACACTGCCCAACCCTGCCCACATCCCTAGCCCAAGAGGAAACGGTATACGGCCTCTGGGAACAGGAAGATAGGGGCACTTGAGCATCAGGTCCCCTGTGTGCCAGACACCGCCCAGACTGGATCAACAGTTCTCTGAACAAAAATCCCGTGGAAAGGAGAGCTAAATCTTCAGAGGGGCAGACACGCCTGGAAAAGCCAGAAGAGCTACACTCTGCCCACATTTCTGACTCCAGAGGAAAACACCTAATGCCATCTGGAACCCTGGTGCACGGTGGCCACAGGAAAAGGCAGTGCAGGCCCTCCTGGTAGCCGCCCTCACACAGAGCTGAACATCAGCCCCCCATGAGCAACTTGTAACGTGGAACCACAGGTAAGACCATTTTATATGCTCCAAGCGACCTACCTGGTGGACTCAGGACACAGACCCACAGGAACAGGTGAAGACCAGTAGACAGGAAAGACTACATGCCCAAAAGCAGAATACTCTGCTCCCATAACTGGCTGAAAGAAAACAGGAAACAGTTCTACACCACTCCTGACACACAGGCCTATAGGACGACCTAGCCACTGTCAGAAATAGCAGAACAAGGTAACACCAGAGACAACCTGATGGCAAGAGGCAAGCGCAGGAATCCAAGCAACAGAAACCACGACTACATGGCATCATCGGAGCCCAGTTCTCCCACCAAAGCAAACACTGAATATCCAAACACACCAGAAAAGCAAGTTCTAGATTAAAAATCACATTTGCTCATGATGCTGGAGGACTTCATGAAAGACATGATGAACTCCCTCAGAGAAACACAGGAAAACATAAATAAAAAAGTAGAAGCCTATAGAGAGGAACCACAAAAATCCCTGAAAGAATTACAGGAAAACACAATCAAACAGGTGAAGGAAGTAAAAATAGAAATAGGAGCAATAAAGAAAGCACAAAGGGCAACAACCCTGGTTATAAAAAACCAAAGGAAGAGACAAGGAACAGTACATAGAAGCATCATCAACAGAATATAAGAGATAGAAGAGAGAAATACAAGAGGAGATGATTACATAGAAATCATTGACATAACTATTAAAGATAATGTAAAACGTAAAAAAGCTACTGGTCTAAAACATACAGGAAATCCAGGACTCAATGAGAAGATCAAACCTAAGCATAATAGGTATAGAAGAGAGTGAAGACTCCCAGCTCAAAGGACCAGTAAATATCTTCAACATAATCATAGAAGAAAACTGCCCTAACTTGAAGAAAGAGATGCCCATGAACATACAAGAAGCCTACAGAACTCCAAATAGATTGGAACAGAGAAGAAACTCCTCCTGTCACATAATAGTTAAAACAACAAATGCATAAAATAAAGAAAGATTATTAAAAGCAGTAAGGGGAAAAGGTCAAGTAACATATAAAGGTAGACCTATCAGAATCACACCAGACTTCTCACCAGAAACTATGAAAGCCAAGAAGATCCTGGACTGAGGGCATACAGACCCTAAGAGAACACAAATGCCAGCCCAAGTTACTGTATCCTGTAAACTGTCAATTAACATAGATGGAGAAACCAAGATATTCCATGACAAAACCAAATTAACACAATATCGTTCTACAAATCCAGCGCTACAAAGGATAATAAATGGTAAAGTCCAACATAAGGAAGCAAGCTACACCCTAGAAAAAGCAAGAAACTAATTGTCTTGGCAAGAAAACAAAGAGAAGAAAAGCACACAAACATAATCTCACATCAAAATATGAATATAACAGGAAGCAATAATCACTATTCCTTAATATCTCTCAATATCAATGGACTCAACTCCCCAATAAAAATACATAGATTAACAAACTGGATACACAATGAGGACCCTGCATTCTGCTGCCTACAGGAAACACACCTCAGAGACAAATACACACACTACCTCAGAGTAAAAGGCTGGAAAAAAAATTTCCAAGCAAGTGGTCTGAAGAAGAAAGCTGGAGTAGCCATTCTAATATCGAATAAAATCGATTTTCAACTAAAAGTCATTAAAAAAGATAAGGAAGGACACCTCATATTCATCAAAGGAAAAATCCACCAAGATGAACTCTCAACCAAAAATATCTATGCTCCAAATTAAAGGGCACCTACATACATAACAGAAACCTTACTAAAGCTCAAAGCACACATTGCACCTCATTCAATAATAGTAGGAGATTTCAACAACCCTCTCTCATCAATGGACAGATCATGGAAACAGAAGTTAAACAGAGAAATAGACAAAGAGAAGTCATGAAACGAATGGACTTAACAGATATTTATGGAACATTCTATCCTAATGCGAAAGGATATACCTTCTTCTCACTACCTCATGGTACTTTCTCTAAAATTGTCCATATAATTTGTAATAAAACAGCCCTCAACAGATACAGAAAGATAGAAATAATCCCATGCGTGCTATCAGACCACCACAGCCTAAAGCTGGTCTTCAATAACAATAAGGGAAGAACGCCCACATATACATGGAAGTTGAACAATGCTCTACTCAATGAAAACCTGGTCAAGGAAGAAATAAAGAAAGAAATTAAAGACTTCTTAGAATTTAACGAAAATGAAGTTTCAACCTACCCAAACACATGGGATGCAATGAAAGCTGTGCTAAGAGGAAAACTCATACCTCTGAGTGCCTGCAGAAAGAAACAGGAGAGAGCATATATCTGCAACTTAACAGCACACCTAAAACCTCTAGAACAAAAAGAAGCAAATACACCCAAGAGGAGTAGAAGGCAGGAAAAAATCAAACTCAGAGCTGAAATTAACTAAGTAGAAATAAAAAGGACCATACAAAGAATCAAGAGAACCAAAAGTTGACTCTTTGAGAAAATCACGAAGATAGATAAACCCTTAGCCAGACAAACGAGAGGACACAGAGTGTCTGTCCAAATTAACAAAATCAGAAATGAAAAGGGAGACATAACTACAGAATCAGAGGAAATTAAAAAAATTATCAGATCTTACTATAAAAGCCTATATTCAACAAAACTTGAAAATCTGCAGGAAATGGACAATTTCCTAGAAAGATGGCAGGTACCAAAGTTAAATCAGGAACAGATAATCCATTTAAACAACCCCACAACTCCTACAGAAATAGAAGCAGTCATTACAGGTCTACCAACCAAAAAGAGCCCAGGTCCAGACGGGTTCAATGAAGAATTTTATCAGACCTTCTTAGAAGACCTCATAACAATACTACCCAACAAATTCCACAAAATTGAAACGGATGGAGCGCTACCGAATTCCTTCTATGAAGACACAATTACTCTTACACCTAAACCACACAAACACTCAACAAAGAAAGAGAACTTCAGACCAATTTCCCTTATGAATATCAACGCAAAAATACTCAATAAAATTCTGGCAAACCGAATCCAAGAGCACATCAAAACAATCATCCACCATGATCAAGTAAGCTTCATCCCAGGCATGCAGGGATGGTTTAACATACGGAAAAACATCAAGGTGATCCATTATATAAACAAACTGAAAGAACAAAACCACATGATTATTTCATTAGATGCTGAAAAAGCATTTGACAGAATACAACACCCTTCATGATAAAAGTCCTGGAAAGAATAGGAATTCAAGGCCCATACCTAAACATAGTAAAAGCCATATACAGCAAGCAAGTAGTTAACATTAACCTAAGTGAAGAGAAACCTGAAGCAATCCCACTAAAATCAGGGACTAGACAAGGCTGCCCACTCTCTTCCTACTTATTTAATATAGTACTTGAAATTCTAGCCAGACTCATCAGACAACAAAAGGAGACCAAGGGGATACAAATTGGAAAAGAAGAAGTCAAAATATCACTATTTGCAGATGATATGATAGTATATTTAAGCGATACCAAAGGTTCCACCAGAGTACTACTAAACCTGATAAACACCTTCAACAAAGTGGCAGGGTATAAAATTAACTCAAATAAGTCAGTAGTCTTCAGAAAAAAATAACAAGCCAAGAAAGAAATTAGGGAAATGACACCCTTCGTAATAGTCCCAAATAATATAAAATACACAGTGTGACTTTATCCAAGCAAATAAAAGATTTGTATGATAAGATCTTCAAGCCTCTAAAGAAAGAAATTGAAGAAGACCTCAGAAGATGGAAAGATATCCCATGCTCATGGATTGGCAGGATTAATATAGTAAAAATGGCCATTTTACCAAAAGTGATCTACAGATTCAATGCAATCCCTATCAAAATACCAATCCAATTCTTCAGAGAGTTAGACAGAACAATTTGCAAATTCATCTGGAATTACAAAAACCCCAGGATAGCTAAAAACTATCCTCAACAATAAAAGGACATCTGGGGCAATCACTATCCCTGAACTCAAGCAGTATTACAGAGCAATATTGATAAAAACTGCATAGTATTTGTACAGAGACAGACATATAGATCAGTGGAATAGAACTGAAGACCCAGAAATGAACCCACACACATATGGTCACTTGATCTTTGACAAAGGAGCCGAAACAGTCGAATGGATAAAAAGATAGCATTTTCAGCAAATGGTGCTGGTTCAACTGGAGGTCAGCATGTAGAAGAATGCAGATCAATCCATGCTTATCACCCTGTACAAAACTTAAGTCCAAGTGGTTCAAGGACCTGCACATCAAACCAGATACACTCAAAGTAATAGAAGAAAAAGTGGGGAAGCATCTGGAACACATGGGCACTGGAAAAAAATTCCTGAACAAAACACCAATGGCTTAAGCTCTAAGATCAAGAATCAACAAATGGGATCTCATAAAACTGCAAAGCTTCTGTAAGGCAAAGGACACTCTTGTTAGGACAGAACAACAACCAAAAGATTGGGAAAAGATCTTTAAAAATCCTCCAACAGATAGGGGGCTTATATCCAAAATATAAAAAGAACTCAACACGTTAAATCACAGGGAGATAAATAAACCTATTAAAAATGGCGTTCAGAGCTAAACAAAGAATTCACAGCTGAGGATTGCCGAATGGCTGAAAAGCACCTAAAGAAATGTTCAACATCTTTAGACATAATGAAATGCAAATCAAAACAACCCTAAGATTTCACCTCATACCACTGAGAATGGCTAAGACCAAAAACACAGGTGACAGCAAATGCTGGTGAGGATGTGGAGAAAGAGGAACACTCCTCCATTGTTGGTGGGATTGCAGACTGGTACAACCATTCTGGAAATCAGTCTGGAGGTTCCTCAGAAAATTGGACAGTGAACCACCTGAAAACCCAGCTCTACCTCTCTTGGGCATATACCCAAAAGATGCCCCAGCATAAAACAAAGACATGTGCTCCACTATGTTCATAGCTGCCTTATTTATAATAGCCAGAAGCTGGAAAGAACCCAGATGCCCTTCCACAGAGGAATGGATACAGAAAATGTGGAACATCTACACAATGGAATATTACTCAGCTATCAAAAACAATGACTTTATGGAATTCATAGGCAAATGAATGTAACTGGAAAGTATCATCTTGAGGGAGGTATCCCAATCACAGAAAAACACACATGGTATGCACTCATTGATAAGTGGCTATTAGCCCAAATGCTTGAACAAGAATATCTTTGGCAGGGAATAGGGAGGCAAAGTTTAGAACAGAGGCAGAAGAAACCCATTCAGAGCCTGCCCCACATGTGGCCCATACATATACAGCCACCAAACTAGATAAGATTGATGAAGCAAAGAAGTACAGTCTGACTGGAAGCAGATGTAGATCTCTGCTGAGAGACACAGCCAGAATACAGCAAATACATGGGCGAATACCAGCAGCAAACCACTGAACTTAGAACGGGACCGCCGATGAAGGAATCAGAGAAAGGACTGAAAAGACCTTGAAGGGGCTTGGGACTCCATATGAACAACAGTGCAAACCAACCAGAGCTTCCCGGGACTAAGCCATTACCCAAAGACTATATACATGGACTGACCCTGGGCTCCAACTGCATAGGTAGCAATGAATAGCCTAATAAGAGCGCCAGTGGAAGGAGAAGCCCTTGGTCCTGTCAAGACTGAACCCCCAGTGAACGTGATTTTTGGGGGGACAGCAGTAGTAGGGGGAGGATGGTGAGGGTAACACCCATATAGAAGGGGAGTGGGAGGTGTTGGGGGATGTTGGCATGGAAACCAGGAAAGGGAATAACAATTGAAATTTAAATAAGAAATACCCATGAGTATATATTTATAATCATGTTTTTTCATATTTTCTATATAAGATATTTTATAAATTTAAAATTATTTCATCATTGATGCTTCATTACTTAAAGTCTATTTTGAATAATATTAAGATAAACTCTTCTAGTCTTATTCAATCCTCATCTTCTCTTTTTACTTTTAAATTTCTTTTTAATATTTTTGGTATTTAGTTCTTAGATGAGTCTACTATAAATATCTTTAAAATAATTTAATGTACAATTTGCTGAATTCCATTTTTGATAATCAACATTTGTCTATGTATTCAAGTGGCTATAATAAATTGTATACCTCTATGACTTCAAGTGCCTTATCACCTTTTCTACCCAATTCAATATATTTTCATTCTTTTATGTATTTGACTTATTAAAATTAATATTTGTGTTAAAAAATAAACGAAATATTCCAAACAAACAAGAATCGAGAAATCCTGTATTTGTCTATATAGGATTACTAGAAAATAGTACATCTTCAGCTCTTCACAGTGGCAGTATTGTAGCCAATGAAGTTTATCTGAGGCATGATTATTGCTAATTGAAAAGATAGTGCATCTTCATATATCTGCAGGGATCTTCTCAAAAGGGTAGGTGAATACCTAGTAATTCTCACAGATATTTAATAATGACAGGAAAAGCATATTGATAGCAAGAATCTTTCCTAAAATGATTTTCTCTTCAGCCTTGTATATAGAAGCAAATCTGTCATGGATTATTTTAATCCAATGCAGATAATCTCAGGAAGATCATCTGCTAATTATTAGCTTACTGGATCCTGACATATGGACATCTAATTTTTTTAAAAAGAATTCAGAAATACACACTGGTAAAAGAATATATCTTCAACAAAAGCTGCTGGTCAAACTCGATGTCTTTATGTAGAAAATTTAAAATATATCTGTATTAATCACGCCTCACAAAACTCATTGCTGGTAGGAGTGCAAACTTCTATAGCCATTATGGAATTCAATATGGCAGTTCCTCAGAAAACTGGAAATTTATCAACCTCAAGATCCAGCTATCCCACCCTTTGGGTATATACCCAATGGTCACTCCTTCCTATTACAGGGATACTTGGTAAACTATGTTCTTTGAGGATTTGTTCATAATAGCTGAAAACTCGAAACAACTTGGATGTCCCTGAACCAAAGAACAGATAAAGAAAATGTGGTACATTTACACCATGAAGTATTATTAAGCTATTAAAACAATGACATCATGAAATTTGCTGCAAAATGGATGGAACTAGAAAAAATCATCTTTGGTGAGGTAAACCAGGCACAGAAAGACATATAGTATGTACTCACTTATACATAGATGATGGGTCTAAAGTAAAGGATAATTATGCCACAATTCACAGACCAGGAGAGATTAAGAGGAGGTTTCTGAGTCTGGATCACATGGATCTCCTTGAGAAGAGGAAATAGAATAAATTTTGTGAGTGGGCTGGGAGAAGGTTGGGATAGATGTAGGATAGATGGCAAGGAAGGGATGAAGGGAAAGAGGATGGGGAGAGATGGCTGAAATGGGCAGAGCTTTAGGAGGCAAATGTGGAAACTGAGTACCATGGAAATTTCCTGGAATCTATAAGGGTAATTCTAATGAGGGCTTCTAGTAAAGGAAGATACAGATTCTGAACTTGAAGTGGAAATGTAAGGGTTCTTTGGAAATTCAGTCGTGTTACATGGGGTTTTGTTAGGGCAAACATGTGACGGTGCATTTTTCTAAAGTGGACAAGGTGTGAAAGGCTAAGGCAGACTAGTGAAGGAATGTTTCACTAAAGCAGACAGGGAAGAAAGGATGTTCTACTAAAGCAAGCATGTGAAAGGGCAGGTGATGAAGAATTCTTCTCTAAGGACACTCACGTATTGGTCCACCTTACATTGTATAGTTTAGCTGCATTTATCAGGACTCCATAAACATACCAAAGACCTTCTGTTAGTATGCCACAGCTTCTTGCCACTTCTGCAGACTCAGGGCTGATTGTTAGAGTGATGTCTACCGAGGCTGACTCACATGCTGAGGCAAGACACATACTGAAGCAAGATCTGTGGAGGACATGTGATGTTTGGATGGAGTATAAATAGAACTCAATAGTGATGGAGGCTAAGCTAGACTTTCTGGCAAAACTAGCTGTGCAACACTTATTGGTCTCATGTCTTTGCTGATCTTCACTTTCCTGAGAGAGGCAAAGCTGAGAATTTTCCTGGCATTACTATCCTCCCTGGACCCTTCTGCTGATGTGCGCTGAGACTGAGGCCTGACTGTTTCTACTAGGTAGTGCCATCACTGCTGCTAACCCAACTCTACTGAACTGGACTACTTCCATATCCATGAAGAGATTGTGAGTATATCCAGCTGCCACTGCTGACTCATGTGAACTGAACTGTTGATTTCCAGAAAACACAGATAGGGTTTGCTTTAAAGAACCCTTTCTAAACAAGTCCATTTCCCCTGTATCTTTTCTTTTCTACTACTTCTGGTGGCCAGTGTGCTAGAAAGGAGGTTAAAGCTTTTAAGAACCATCATTAAATATAGGCATTGAAAATTCTGACCACTATTGTAGCTAGGCAAGAATTCTAGTAATGACACTTGTGAAGTGTAAGTTTCTAGATATGTCAGATGATACAGACTCAAATGGTATTTTGCTGATATAGACTCAGGTCATGAAGCTGCCTCATGTGGTGTTTTGGAGAGATAAGTCCCGTGGGAAGACATGAGATGTTTGCATAAAGTATTAATAGGACGTAATAGACAGTGATGGTGTGCTTATACAGCAAGATTTGCAATGTTTCATTGGTCTCATGCCTTTGTCTTTAATGATTTTCACTTTGTTGGGAGAGGAATGACAGAGAATTTTACCTAGTGCCTCCTGTTCACACATGCCTGGCAGTTTCTGCTACATCATGCCACCTCTGCTGATTCATGTTTGTTACCTGACACTACTGAACTGGGCAGCTGGTATCCTGGCAAATGGAGATTGGAATCACTCCAAGGAACTATTTATAAATGGTCCACATCCCATTGTCCTATTTACAATCTTTTCTCCCCTACATTTGGATTGTGGGATAGAAGTGAGTATCATTGGAGAACATTTATTAAAAGTAGATTTTAAAAAATCAAAACCAGCTGACTTGGCACCAATTCAGCCACAAAACTTTCACTCTGCAATCTATTCTGCTTGCAAAGTGTGCAGGAGAACAATGAAGGAACAGAATTCATAGGAATGGCCAAAAAATATCTGCTTTAACTTGAGCCCCAAATGAAAGAGAGCCCATGGATGACACTGCCTGGGTGGCCAAGAACCAGATACTTTGTTGCCCAGAGGTCTAGGTCTAGAACCAAAGCACTGGGCTGAAATTTTTAAAAAGAGAAGACTCAACAAAATAATTCCTAATGATAGTGTGCTATACTCATAGATTGGTGTCTTGTCCAGGTGCTATCAGAGAAGCATCCTCCAGTGGCTGATAGGAGCAGGTGCAGACACCCACTGCCAGAAGTTAGGTGGAGATAGAGTCTATCTTAGAGGTCTCCATTGGATCCCTCCCCTTGGAGCTCAGGGTAGCCGTGAAAAAAAGGAAAAGTAAAATTGGAGCAGTCACAACGCTGGGCCCATATTGGCTCACAAAGACTCAAGTGACAAGCATGGAGCCTAAATGGGGCTGCACTAGGTCCTCTGTGTATATGTTATGGCTGTTAGTTGTTTTTGTAGGACTCTTAACAATGGGAGTGGGTGTGTCTGAATCTTTCACCTGATCTTGAGACACTTTTCCTCCTATTGGGTTGCTTTGTCCAGCCTCAATATGAGGGCTTTATCATGTCTTACTGGATTTTGTTTTGTTGTGTTTGGCTGTTGTCTCACTGAGGCCTGCTCTTTTTCAGAAGGGAACTGAATGGGGAGTGAAATTGAGAGAAAGGGGAAGTAAGAGAGTACCAAGCTTGGAGGAGTGGAGGTAGGGGAAAATGTGATCAGGATATATTATATAAGAGAAGAACCTACTTTCAATAATAAGAAATGAAAATTGAAATATGATTAGGTAACAAAGCATCAAGGATTATAATGAAATTACATATATTTACTGACAGTGAAAACATTTAAAATTTGTTAATATTTTATCACACAAAAATAAAGATAGATAGGATGTAATAACATGAATAGCTCAGTAAGTTGGAAACAAAGAGAAAGTCATAGATACTAATCTACAATCTTCATAATTATGTGTATTATTTAAAATTTATAAGATTTTATAATACAATATATATGAAATACTAAAATGTTTGAGAGCACAGATATTTTTAAAATCTCTTTGAGAGAATATCAAAGAAGGAAATCCCACATTGTACAGTACTGTACCACTGAGCTATGCCCACTCTGTATTTTCTTAATTGGATTATGGCATAAGACAGTGAGAATTTCATAATGAAAAATTTACCTCCTTCTTGCCATAATGGTAATGTTAATTAAAGTATGCATATAATGAGAATATAAAATAAACAAGTAGTTTTTCTAGAAATTTAAAAACAGGATAGCATCGAACAATTGTCAGAAAATAATTTCTTGATTTAGTGAAATAAATATTTACTTCTCTATATCTGATGTATACCATATTGTATTTTGATAAACAGTGAAATAAATACTATAGTCCAGCATGTAAAGATAGTAATTTTCAATAATTTTGTAAAATAAGTTTTATTATAATATTACACTAACAAATGAAGCATGATACACATTTATAGTAAATAGCGTGATGTATTTATAAACACATACATTATAAAATTATTAAATAAAATATCTCTACATGCATATAATTTATATACATGCTTATTTTATGAAGAGAATATTTGAAATCTATTCTGTTTACTGCTTACAAAATGTAATAGCATATTTATACTAAAAAAGAAAGAGAGAGATTTTTTTTGAAATTTTGAGATTATATCTTAACCCAGTCATAATGGTCATATTGATGCTAGTGCAAACTAGTGAAACCACCATGGAAAACAGTGTCTGAGTTCCTCAAAGAGTTAGAAGTATATCTACTTCATGATCCAACTAAACCATTGTTGGGATATAGCCAGACATGTGTCCTTTTACTGTAGAAAGTATTGTTGATACATGTCCATTGTTGTTTTGAGTGATGTAACTCAGACCCAGAAAAACAAATGCTGCATGTTTTTCTTATATTTGTATTGCATGATATTTGCGATATTTCACATTGTGAACCCCGAGATTGTATACTGGAAAAATATTTCTCTAGTTGTGGTGTGTCTCATCATTAGCACACACCTTTAATCCAAGAGTGTTGCAGGATATTTGATCACACTATGAGATTGTGCATTGAAAAGCCCTGTCTGTAGTTGTTGTGTGGCTCAGTCCTTGCACACACCTTTAATCCAAGAGCTTTATGTTTATTGTAAAGATGATTGAATAAAGTTGACTGTAGGTCAAGAAATGTAGCAAGCAACCAGTTGACATGGAGAGGAAGTAGGAAAAAACCATAGAGAGTGAGAATTCAGGAGGACAGATAGAGATGCATAGGAAGTAGAAAGGGGGCATGTTCACTTGGAAGTGGTTTAAAATCAGTGTGGAGAAGGAGAACTTGTTTTTTCCTTCTGGGACATTAGTTGGAGAGGAAGGTCTGCCTCTCTGAGCTAGCATGCTCTCACTACAGTTTAAGTCTCCTGATTCTTCATTTGATAAAATCAAACCTTGAGATTTTGCTTGAAAAATAATGTGTGGATGCTAGATTTGAATCCGTTGATATGCATATTTAAGTACAGTACCACAGAAGTCAGGAAACTAGTAGTGGACAATTAGAGAGTGCTTTTAAAAAAAGAGACATAAAACATAGCTAGTATAAAGGATGAATGGGAATAATAAAATAAGAAGGATTATTACTGTATAAACGTCCTAAAGCATACATAAACATATGAAAAAAACGTTTAAAGTCACCATGTACTGGGGACAATGACTTTTTAGACAATGTATACTATCAAATAAAAGTACCAGCTCCAGGAATGTGTTACCTCTTTTGGAGTTGTTGGTTGGTGGAGTTCACAAACATTACAAATTATTTCCAATGCTATTGGTAACCCTCTAGAACTTAATAGTAAGACCCTGTTACTAAAGACATCATATATTTGAGTGATAGAGCAAGGAGAAATAAAACTGATATGTATCTGAAAGTTTCATATCTGCTCTGGGTTTTTAGAGTTCTGAAAGTTAAAAATTCTATAGTGATACATAAAGTAAAGCCTTTATGTCTGGCTTTAAGTGCATTGTATAGTGAAGTCTTTGAGTGGAATATTTTAACAAAGCCATTGCTATGTTCTGGTCAGTCAGTGGTGGTCAATTATTTTGAGACTGTTTGAACCTTGAAGAAGTGATGTACCTCTAAAGAATTTGTATTTGGTGCTACATGAAAACATGCAGCTGCACCAACCTTGGTCCTAAGACACTCCTGGCAAACTTGAAATTCTTACTTTTGATTATGGCTACTCATGGTCAAAATGGCCTTGATTTGCATGTGTTTTGTATTCTTGTAGGCAGCAAGGACAAGATGACTTTGGTGTGTAGAACATTTCCCAACCCCAATTAACTTTGTATAAAGTTTGAATAAAATAACTGGGGTGAAATAGTTGGGTGTCAGTCTTTTCCAAAAAGGCTGAACCCCTCTGTTCCTTCAGGACAGAAATGAAGGCCTAGCATCCTGGTGTGCTTCTCTCTCTAATGTGCTACCTGAAACCAACATCAATCAATAAATTCTACTGGGAAGAAAAGTTACCATTAGTCTTATCAAAAGGTTAACTCTGTAAACTATAACATGCCTGGCATGGTATCTCTACTGGTTCAGTAATGATCCAAATTCTATGGGAGTATCCATAAATTTCTGCTTGGATTTAAGGCCTACTCCACATCATGAAAATATGCTCCAAAATATACAAAGAACACAAGAAGTTAGACCGCAGGGAGACAAATAACCCTATTAAAAATGGGGTTCAGAGCTAAACAAAGAATTCACAGCTGAGGAATGCCGAATGGCTGAGAAACACCTAAAGAAATGTTCAACATCTTTAGTCATAAGGGAAATGCAAATCAAAACAACCCTGAGATTTCACCTCACACCAGTGAGAATGGCTAAGATCAAAAACTCAGGTGACAGCAGATGCTGGCGAGGATGCGGAGAAAGAGGAACACTCCTCCATTGTTGGTGGGATTGCAGACTGGTACAACCATTCTGGAAATCAGTCTGGAGGTTCCTCAGAAAATTGGACATTGAACTGCCTGAGGATCCAGCTATACCTCTCTTGGGCATATACCCAAAAGATGCCTCAACATATAAAAGAGACACGTGCTCCACTATGTTCATCGCAGCCTTATTTATAATAGCCAGAAAATGGAAAGAACCCAGATGCCCTTCAACAGAGGAATGGATACAGAAAATGTGGTACATCTACACAATGGAATATTACTCAGCTATCAAAAACAACGGCTTTATGAAATTCGTAGGCAAATGATTGGAACTGGAAAATATCATCCTGAGTGAGCTAACCCAATCACAGAAAGACATACATGGTATGCACTCATTGATAAGTGGCTATTAGCCCAAATGCTTGAATTACCCTAGATCCCTAGAACAAACGAAACTCAAGACGGATGATCAAAATGTGAATGCTTCACTCCTTCTTTAAATGAGGAAAAAGAATACCCTTGGCAGGGAAGGGAGAGGCAAAGATTAAAACAGAGACTGAAGGAACACCCATTCAGAGCCTGCCCCACATGTGTCCCATACATATACAGCCACCCAATTAGACAAGATGGATGAAGTAAAGAAGTGCAGAGTGACAGGAGCCGGATGTAGATCGCTCCTGAGAGACACAGCCAGAATACAGCAAATACAGAGGCGAATGCCAGCAGCAAACCACTGAACTGAGAATAGGACCCCCGTTGAAGGAATCAGAGAAAGAACTGGAAGAGCTTGAAGGGGCTCGAGACCCCATATGTACAACAATGTCAAGCAACCACAGCTTCCAGGGACTAAGCCACTACCTAAAGACTATACATGGACTGACCCTTGACTCTGACCTCATAGGTAGCAATGAATATCCTAGTAAGAGCACCAGTGGAAGGGGAAGCCCTGGGTCCTGCTAAGACTGAACCCCCAGTGAACGTGATTGTTGGGGGGAGGGCGGCAAGGGGGGGGGGGAGGATGCGGAGGGGAACACCCATAAAGAAGGGGAGGGGGGAGGGGGATGTTTGCCCGGAAACTGGGAAAGGGAATAACACTCGACATGTATATAAGAAATACTCAAGTTAATAAAAAAAAAAAAAAGAAAGAAAGAAAGAAAGGCACAGGAATCACAACAGGCCTTGATTCGGGGACCCTCCTAAGGATGGCTCCAAGAACTGAAAGACCGGAGGTGGTGTATTTATCCTCCATCTCAGCTGCTGTCTGTTGAAGGTAACCTAGCAACTGCATATCGACCCTTGGAGGCATGATCGAATTATATTTGGGCTTTGGCAGACTTGATAGCTAAATTAGCTGAATTTACCCTTCTCTTTAATGAACATTTTCAAGGCAGTTATCAAAGCCTGGTAACAGGTAACTAACCATTGGTGTATCTGTGTAATTCTCATTGGCCTTTCCTATGCAAACACTAGGACTACCGCATACTTTCCTTACCATCTAAATTTCCCCCATCCTGAGACCTGTTGAGTGACAATTCATTAAGAATCATTAGCACTCAACAACAACGACGACGACGACGACGACGACGACGACAACAACAACAACAACTCCCATGGGAGGCAGAGGAGCTGTCCCTGATTTGCTTTGTGCTGGTGGATCCTGTTGCCCTAACTGCGCTGTCTTGTCTATTGAGCCTAGTCCTGCAGTGACTTATATGCTCATTGTGGTAGGAGGTTGGGGGGATGAATCCTGGAGGGGTCCCCTTGTCAGAGGAGAGGGAGAATAGAGAGAGGAGCTGCAAGAAAGGAGGAGAAGGAGGCTGATATTGAAATGTAAAACAAATTGATTAGACATAGATGATAGATAGATAGATAGATAGATAGATAGATAGATAGATAGACAGACAGATAGACAGAGATATTTAAAAAACCTTATTAGACTGAGATACAATATGAACCCCTCAAAATTAATGAGGGAAATAAACAAAACCCAAAGCCTGAAGAAGCTTACAGAATTGTTGAGTATATATTTCACAAGAAGATAGTAGATGGGCATCATTATGGATGTGTCTTTTCTGGAATAAATTAACTTTTACTTTTTTAAAAAAGGTCCCTTGTTAGTCTGACTGTGAGGGCTCTAACACCAAAAATTCTATCATTTACAACTTGTCTCTCAGCTTGAGCTTTGCCTACAACAATATAGCTGACAAGAATCTGGACACAGGTACACTGAGAAATGTCTCAGGGACTTTGAGGAAGTATAAGGATTATGAAACCAAGGCATAGTACTTAACTTAAAGGAACATTTTGAGTTAATTAAGGCCTGATTCTGATTATCTCAATGGCTCTTCTGAGAAATAGCTATTAGCTATCTGATTGTTCCAGTGGAGCAAGATAAATCACATATGTATAGCCTCCCACTCTCCATTTTTATAAAGCATTGACCCTCTTTAGGTTAACTCCCTCCTGTCAAGCTTATGAAAGGACAGGCAGATGCATGGGCAATCAGAATAATAGAAATAGACACTCACTTGATGTAGGACAGTGACATTACCAGGTTGGGCTGGTAAAGTTAAGAAACAATTCACCACAGCTATGGTGGAATAGAGTGGGGGGCATGCAGCCTGGGCTTCTAGAGAGACGTTCTTGCAACTCAGTCACAGTCTCACACTCAGAAAACCTGCATCTAACGTGGTACCATGGAAACCACAAACCAGAACATATCTTCACAAAGTAGTACCCAGGTACACCTCAGGGCATCCTTTAAACTGTCACAGCTAGGTTTCTCTCCTGGTCTTCTCTGTCCAATCTTAACTACAAGCAAAGCTTATCTTATATCCAACCTGCTCCATAAGAGAAAACACCCATTGCTGTTTAAACTGGAAAGTGACAAGGTAGAAACTTTCTAAATTTCCAGGCGCACACTACTTGTTGACAATCATTATACAATCTCTATTTTTATGTCATTTTTATAGAATAAAAGAATATTCATGAATTACTTAAATCATTTGTATTTAGTTTGTGAGGCATTCATACATGTATACAGTGAAAATTGATCACATCTAGTCTGATTTCCCTCTATCCAACTGCTGCCTTGTCTCTCACAATGTTTACTCTTCATGATTCTTTTTAGGATAACCCACTAAGTTGAGTTCATAATCCTCATCTGTGCATGGATGTAAGGCCATCCACTGAATACAGGGAACCTGACAGAGGCTGTGGGTTGATGTCTGTGTACAGGTGAGGGCAGGCACAAGATAAGGCAAGGCCTGTGATTGGGCAGTAGAGAAAAAAAAAGACAGGCTGAGAATTTTAGAGATTGGACAGATAGTACAGAGAGGGGTAAAGAAGGAAGATGAAGGAAGAGAAGGATGACCCAGATCCCTGAGTCTTTAAATAGCCACAGGTAGCTATGAATATCTTATAAGGAATGGATAATTACAGGACAATTTGTTTTATCTAGCTGGGAAGTTTATATCAACATCAATTGTCTCTGAGTTTATTGTGTGGGAATTTTGTGGGCTGAGAATTTACTGAAATAAACTGATTGATAAATTTAAAAAAAAAGACACATGCTCCACTATGTTCATCGCAGCCTTATTTATAATAGCCAGAAGCTGGAAAGAACCCAGATGCCCTTCAACAGAGGAATGGATACTGAAAATGTGGTACATCTACACAATGGAATATTACTCAGCTATCAAAAGCAATGACTTTATGAAATTCGTAGGCAAATGGTTGGAACTGGAAAATATCATCCTGAGTGAGGTAACCCAATCACAGAAAAACACACATGGTATGCACTCATTGATAAGTGGCTATTAGCCCAAATGCTTGAATTACCCTAGATGCCTAGAACAAATGAAACTCAAGACGGATGATCAAAATGTGAATGCTTCACTCCTTCTTTAAAAGGGGAACAAGAATACCCTTGGCAGGGAATCGAGAGGCAAAGATTAAAACAGACACAGAAGGAACACCCATTCAGAGCCTGCCCCACAGTTGGCCCATGCATATACAGCCATCCAGTTAGACAAGATGGATGAAGCAAAGAAGTGCATACTGACAGGAGCCAGATGTAGATCTCTCCTGAGAGACACAGCCTGAATACAGCAAACACAGAGGCGTATACCAGCAGCAAACCACTGAATTGAGAATAGGACCCCCGTTGAAGGAATCAGAGAAAGAACTGGAAGAGCTTGAAGGGGCTCGAGACCCCATATGTACAACAATGCCAAGCAACCAGAGCTTCCAGGGACTAAGCCACTACCTAAAGACTATATACATGGACTGACCCTGGACTCTGACCTCATAGGTAGCAATGAATATCCTAGTAAGAGCACCAATGGAAGGGGAAACCCTGGGTCCTGCTAAGACTGAACCCCCAGTGAACTAGATTGTTGGGGGGAGGGCGGCAAGGGGGGGAGGATGGGGAGGGGAACACCCATAAATAAGGGAAGGGGGGAGGGGGATGTTTGCCCAGAAACCAGGAAAGGGAATAACACTCAAAATGTATATAAGAAATACTCAAGTAATAAAAAAAAAGAAAAGAAAATATGCCTGGCATAGTTGATAAGGCTATAAATACGATACCATGTATAACATAGGTTATATGTGAAAATCTATAGCTACTACTCAAGTAAATGGACATAATTTTAACCCAACTCCTAAAAATGTACCTTAAAACCTATAAATAAGTATATCTTTCGGCATCCTAAGAGAAGCTTCATGCAACAGATGGCAATTAATATAGATAATATTAATAATAGGTCAGTGTTCAGAGATAAGAGATTGTAGAGTTCTTAGTCACAAATGAAACATCTATATCTCATTCCTTCTTCCAAGGTCCAGGAATCATCTAAGAAGAAGGAACAAAGAGAGTGGAAGCACAAGTAGAGGAGATTAGGACTACAGAATGCTATTATTCAGACATAACGTAACTATTGCACTCAAGAACTCGGCAGCTGCAGAAGATCAACCCAGCAAAAATTTCAACATAGATGACAAAAACACTCATGAGGCTTTTGATGCTGAACTATTGACAACTGGTTTCTCCTGAGAGGTGGGAGAATCTCTCAATTTTCTTTGGGGATATGTCAACTGGTAGCCAGTTCATTCTACATTCAATGACCAAACCCCCATTTACATTTGGACAGCAATAATTATACTCAATGGGTTATTATAAAAAGCAAGATGGCATTAGGTTAGGAGACAGATTTGGGGGTGGTACTTCTGAAGGAGTGGTGAGAAGAAGCAAGGAGTGGAATTGATCATATTTCATGTTTGCATGTATGAAATTTACAAATAATAAATGAAAAACATTTTAGGCACTAGTACACTTGGGGTGTTACAAAAACTTTTGGGTTCTTTTAACTTTGGTGATTATATTCCATGATTGTATTTGTCAAATCTTACAAAGCTGTAAACTAAAAACAGACTAGTTTTACTGTATTTAACTTAGCCTTTTTGAAAACAAAACAGAAATAATGATATTAACGAATGATTATGATGCTTTTCATGCTTGGCTTCTGTACCTCAGTAAATACTATAATGAAGTCTTATTCTGTGTGATCATTTTTATGGCTTTACACTTTTTAAAATATAAATGTGGGTAGACAGTTCAGAGTAAGAGCACTTGCTGGTTTTCAAATGGACTTGAGTTCTGGTCCCAGTTCCCACTTCACACCTGTCTGTAACTCCAGCTTCAGGAACTTCTGACCTTTAAATGGAGCTTCATTGAAATGAACATAGGTCCAAACAGACACAAGCTCATTCACATAATTTAAAACAGTTCATCTTTAAGATTATAAATATAAATAGTTTTGGATTTCAGGAGTTAAATATTACAATTATTAAATATTTTTGAGCTCAGCAAGGCTCCTTATACATCGTACGTCCAATAGATATTACTTTTCTTCTTCTACAGTTATTTAACTGAGAGTCTTTGGAGAGAGTTCTGTTTCCTTTTCATTTAATTTCATTCTCTTAAGAAAGTTCAGCTATGCCCTAGGAGTCTATGTGAGCAGTTTTATTTCCTCAACATTTAAAACCCATATCTTTCTCATCTATTTCTGACATTAATAAAAAATTGTCAACTAAATATGTTTACATAATCCACAGCCTTTCTTTGTTTATGGGAACATTTGAAAGATGTTAATGAATATTGACTCTTTATAACTCTAGTATTATGCAGATTTATTTTTAATTTATCACCTAATACTTGGAAAATGGAGCTTTCGTTTTTCTAACCACCACCAAATTTAAGACGTGAACAGACATAGAAGCTGTCCTAAGTCTCTCGATGTTAAGGAAGAGAGACTCTCATATCTACAAATTTCAAATGGAATAGCCATAAGGGAGTTGGAAATCATCCATAGAGGAACATAAAAAGGGAAGTAGAGTTCTAAAAACCCTGAGAATTTGGCCTAGTTTCTCAGCTGGAGAAATGACCATGAGGATATCCATGCACATCTATTCAATTAGAAATGAAGAAATTGACTGCCAGTGTTTCCTTAAGGTTACAAAAAAAACTAGAAAAGATAGCTAGTGTGCCTATAGTCTCAATACTTAGGAGGATAAAGAAGTTGGATCCTGTATTCAGAGAAAGGCCCAGAGCTCATTTAGTTACAGAAGAACTTCTGAAAGGAAAAGCCAAGAAACTGCCCCAAGAGAATTCATTAAATTTTATATTCCTAGACCAGTATCTCCAAGGGGAGCTTTTCTTCTGGGAGATAAGTCTCTCTGAAAATATTCACAGGAGAAAAAAAAAGGTCCTGGGCTCAGAAGACCAAAAAGAATCTCCTCAAAAAAACTCTAGCTTACTCAGGCCTCAGATACATTTAGGTGAGGTTCAAAAGCATCCTTTGGACATCTCTCCTAATTTCAAATTTCTATATGCCATTTTTATCTGTGTTGCCAGAAAGAAACAAGAGTAAATAAACATGATAATCTGAACCCAAAGGCAGTCCAGTAATTGACACAAAGAAACATCCCCTAAATTTAGCCTGCTATGTGAAAGCAATTTCTACAAATTCTCACACTTAGAACCAGGAAAAATATCTTACTGCATATTACATCACCCAAAGGTGCTTAACAGTCTGGCTGAATCCACTGATACATCTAGTATACATCTGCCGATCAGAGGAAAGACAGGAACAGCCTTAACAACTGATGTTGGATGCACTTGGACATACTTCACTAACAGCAAAAATAATTAAGTAATACCAAAAAAGCGGCATCCTCTGTCTTGAAGCTGTCCAAGTGTAGCTGGAGAAGTCAAGCAGGAGGCTTCTCAACAGGCAAGGTAAGAATTTCATTTCTATTTTATTGAAATGTGTAGTCTCTAAGTGTGGCTAATCAAAACACAGAATCCAAAGCCAACGCTAAGACCTTGAGCTGCTTTGTCAGATTTGCTACATCTTTGGGCTCTATTGCCCTTCCATATCTTTTAAGTGTTACAGTGCTAATGGTACCCAGAGAAGTCAACAGAGACTAATGAAATATTAATGTACATATGCCAAGATATGGGTGAATGATCTCTGTAAGGACACTTGACTTCCACATCTTTATTATCATGCTCTGAGTTGGCTTTAGTGGTACTGTTGCATGCAGATCACAGGCTCCCATAGTTCTGACACTACTACTGACTTTGGTGGATTCACTGTAAGATTGGGTACCATGCACCAATCAGATTTTTTCAAAATAGAGAGACTGGTCTCATTCCTGTTCCTACATAGTGCAATTACTCTCGACTTACAAGAGGGAAATTGGAACATTGACATTTAAGGCTATCTTTGAATAGGATTTGGGGGCTATAGCACAATATAAAATAGCTATTTTAGTTGTTTTTAATAATTTCTTATGAGAAAAATACAGACTAATTTTCTATGAAATGATGTTATATTTCTTAGTCTTTATAGTTATACTATAATTTGATAAAAACAAAGATGTTCAAATTAATTCCAAAATTTTAACTCTAATAGCAACATTTTCTTAAATATAATACTACATAATTTTAGAGAATTTGTATTCCTTTCTGGGGATCATGGAAAAAATGGGAAACTGAGCAAAAAAGATAACAGGGGAAAAATATGATTTCCAATGTGATTAGCCACAAACAGATGTGGACTGATGGGATATAGAAAATGAGCCTTAAATAGACTGAGTAGATAGATAGATGATAGATAGATAGATAGATAGATAGATAGATAGATAGATAGATAGATAGATAGATAGATACCCATGGATATCTCTCTCTCTCTCTTTGTGTGTGTGCGTGTGTGTGTGTGTGTGTGTGTACTCACACACATGTGTAACAATAACAGTTAAAGATAAGATGTCATGAATTTAAGAGACAGTAGGGAACATGAAGAAGTTGAGGGGGAGAATGAGCGTAAACACAGTACTCATGCATGAAATTCTCAAAAAATATAAATTAAACTTCAAAAAGAATTTTAAAAGATTTAAAAATGTGAAAATCAAGAAGCAAAGCTATTCACTAGTGTAAAAGATATATAAAGTCATCTTGGGAATCCTAAGGGGCTTCTAATATCACAAAACTAGAGCCTATATTAGCCCAAGTTCACAGAGCCTGGGCCATCTGTTTCTAGGCAGGTAAGCAGACCACAAAGAATGGAGCTCTGGAACTCGACCTTGGGAAGTGGCTTCATCTTGGTGGGGATTCTAGATGGCAGTGGCTCTCCTGAACTGCTCTGTGCCACAATCACAGCCCTGTACTTCTTAGCCCTAACCAGCAATGGACTACTGCTGCTTGTCATTACCATGGATGCCCGGCTCCACGTGCCCATGTATCTTCTACTTGGACAGTTATCTCTCATGGACCTACTTCTCACTTCAGTTATCACTCCCAAGGCTGTTGTAGACTTTCTCCTCAAAGACAACACCATATCCTTTGGAGGTTGTGCCCTTCAGATGTTTCTAGAACTGGCACTGGGTAGTGCAGAGGACCTTCTTCTAGCCTTTATGGCCTATGATAGGTATGTAGCTATTTGTCAACCTCTGAACTACACAATCTTAATGAGTCACAAAGTCTGCTGGCTCATGATAGCCACCTCATGGATCCTGGCATCCCTCAGTGCTCTAGGATATAGCATCTACACCATGCAGTATTCCTTCTGCAAATCTCGTATGGTCAATCACCTGTTCTGTGAGATACCCCCATTGCTGAAGCTGGCCTGTACAGACACATCCAGATATGAACTTATGGTTTATTTGATGGGTGTGATTGCGCTACTTCTTCCTCTTGCTGCCATCCTGGCCTCTTACTCACTAATTCTGTTCACTGTGCTCCACATGCCCTCAAATGAGAGCAGGAAAAAAGCCCTTGTCACCTGCTCTTCCCACCTGACTGTGGTTGGGATGTGGTATGGTGGTGCTTCCTTCATGTATGTTCTACCCAGTCCCTTCCACACCGCCAAACAAGACAATATCAGCTCAGTTTTCTACACGATTGTTACTCCAGCTCTGAATCCCCTCATCTACAGCCTGAGGAATAAGGAGGTCACTGGAGCTTTGAAGAGAGTCCTGAGGAAACGATTGTCAACACAGCCTAACCTCTAGGTAGCTCTAGCAGTTACCTTTTAAACTTAATTATTCTAGAAAGTCAGAATTCTGTTGTGAATGAAACATTTCTGCTAAATCCTAGAGTAAGAAGTATGTCTTTTGGCAGAGAAGCATGGAATGACAAGGAAGTGTGGGGTCCTTTGGAAATGCTTTGTGAATATTTTCAGGAGATATTGGAGAATCTAGTGACTTGTCATATATGGACACAAAGACCAGGTTTATGTCCAGGTAGTAAATGGCATTTAAATGTTATAAAGTGATTGGAAATTGGAAAATTTTGTAGATAATAAAGTATAATTGTAATGAGAATCAGATTATATTTCAAGTATGTGATTCAAACAACAACCAGGAAAAATTCTTGAGTTTTGTATACAGTTTTAGAAAAAAAAATTAATCACAGTTTCGCTGAATGTTGAATTAGCATCAGCCTTCATGATGATTTGATAGATGTCATCCATGGAATATGGGGTGTGTGTGTGTGTGTGTGTGTGTGTGTGTGTGTGTGTGTGTGTGTGTGTCTATGTGTGGTACAGATTTCTTTTCTTCATTTTATTTTCAGTGGTGGGAACTGAACTGAACCAAACATTTATATTTCTTTCTTTATGTTAATAGTCAATGCTTTTCCAATTTTTCCCAACATATCTTGAAATATATCAAAAATGCCTAGGGTCCATATGATTAATATGTGCATCTGGTTTAAATATTGTACAATGTGTCCATGTGAAAAAGCATCATCTAGTTACTCATGAATATGCAAAATTTCAGAAGTTTTGTATCCATAAATTCCTGGTTAGAATTACCATCTTTGAGAAATGACAACAAACACTGCCTTGGATGTTGTATGAGGGACACTATACAGTAAGGTGGAAAAGCTAATGTATGCAGCCTAGATGTAATCTATGAAAATGAGTCTAGATATTTCTCCAAAATATGAATAGAACTAATATATGACCCAGTGATGGCACCCATGGGCATATATCTAATGGACTCTACATCCTACCATAAAGACTCTTGAAAATTTATGTTCATTACCACTTTATTCACAATAGAAAACAGAATCACTGTAGATGTTCATTAATGGAAGAATGAATAATCAAAATTTAGAATGTATATACTATAGAAGTTTGTTCATTTGAAAAAAAATGAAATAATGGATATGGTAGTTAAATTGATGGAACTGTAAAAAAAATTATACCAAGTGAGATAACACAGATACAGAAAAAAAGGGCATATGTTCTCTCTTATCTGTGGCTCCCAGCTCTCAATCCTTACTTCATGTGTTTAACCTAGAGTATTTGTAAAGCTAGGAAACTAGAAAGGGGACATTGGGAGACACGCTGTAGGCAGTGTGGTTTGGCAGAACATGGTGATCTGAAAGTAGAAAGATAAGAAATTAGCGGGAGGAAGGTTAAAGCAGAGAAGTAGGAAGATGGAAGTGAGGGAAAGTTGAAAAGTGTATAAAAATGTTGAAACCTAGTGTCTTATAAAAGTACAGTGAAAATAGAATTTATAAAGGTGTTTCAAAGGATAAATAAGTTTAAATTGAAAGGATAACAGGAATAAGCAGTGTAACTTATTTTCTTGTTAATTTAATGATCTTACTAAGGGAGGTCATGTTGTGTTTACAAAAATTGGATAATTATGTCATGCTCATGTTTAACTCAGAGGATGTCTTATAGCAATTTATTGATAACGCTAAATAAAATTATTTTAAGTTGCTATCACAAAACCTGAATATAGAATAGTGCTTACCAGATGCTGGAGAAAGATGGTGAGGGACAGGATCAGGAAAGTATTGATCATCATTGATGGGTACAGAGTTGCAGTCACGTAGCAGCAACATCACACAACTTCTGATGTGATGTGGAACAGTAGTGTGAAAATGCATAAAATTAGTGTGCAGTGCTTCTTAAAACCAAAAAGTCAGAATTTTGAAAGTTTTAACCATAAGTCAATAATAAATATTTGAGAGGATAAGTATTTACTCTGATTTTAAGGTTATTCAATGTATACTTATATAAAAAAATAACACAGACCAATACCAACTCATACAATATCATGCATTTTTGTAGTACATAAAATAAGTAATGATTTCTTTCTAAAATCAATACAAGTCACTATACTAGAAATAAGTCAAGTTCATGTAAAATCCCAGAGATAATCCCTATGTACAGGTAGTGGATGTCTATCATTTTTGATGCAGGCACTCACTTAACTTAGTGTTCATGTAGAAGTTTGTTTCATCTGATGGAGGCGCACAGGCATCTTTTCTCCTTATGGTAGACTTACAGGTACTGTAAGGTAGCTAATGTGGCAGCCTTACAAAGCAATGGGAGAGAGACAACACAAGGGCTGGAACTCAGTGCATCTCATCTTCCTGTTAATTTTAATGTGAATGTAGCCTTTTAGAATTAAGGTCTGAAAGCTATAAATCCATTCTAATACCACATTTATTTTACAGCATTGTTGTTAGGACTAAATAACACCTATAAATACCTTCAACTAGATGTCTGGAATATAATGACTATATCATCCACCTTAACAGTTCTAAGACCAGATTGCCCTGGAAATTGGAAATTGTTGTATATAACATCACTCAGATGTTTTCTAATGTAACTTGGTGTCATCATTATAAATATGTAATGATGTTTTATACGTGTGCTTGTGTGTATAGTAATCAAATAAATTACTGTCTTAGATATATCACTAATATTTCTCATATATAGAGTTATTAAATGAAGCTTAAAATCAACTGCACACTCTTTATATTAAAAGCAAAAATGTTTTTTAAAATACTAGATATTTTTAATTTATTTTTACATTGCACTTTTACTGCTGTATTCATTATAATATTTAAATCTCTTAATTTAATTTGCATAATTTATAGTTTGTTCATTTATATCTTTATATCTTCATAGGTTTTTTTATTACCTTGATTATTTCTTATATACATTTCGAGTGTTATTCCCTTTCCCGGTTTCCAGACAAATATACCCCTCCCCCCTCCCCTTCTTTATGGGTGTTCCACTCCCCATCCTCCCCCCCTTGCCGCCCTCCCCCCAACAATCTAGTTCACTGGGGGTTCAGTCTTAGCAGGACCCAGGGCTTCCCCTTCCACTGGTGCTCTTACTACGATATTCATTGCTACCTATGAGGTCAGAGTCAAGGGTCAGTCCATGTATAGTCTTTAGGTAGTGGCTTAGTCCCTGGAAGCTGTGGTTGCTTGGCATTGTTGTACATATGGGGTCTCGAGCCCCTTCAAGCTCTTCCACTTCTTTCTCTGATTCCTTCAACGGGGGTCCCGTTCTCAGTTCAGTGGTTTGCTGCTGGCATTCGCCTCTGTGTTTGCTGTATTCTGGTTGTGGTGTTGGGAGCGATCTACATCCGGGTCCTGTCACCCTGCACTTCTTTGCTTCATCCATCTTGTCTAATTGGATGGCTGTATATGTATGGGTCACCTGTGGGGCAGGCTCTGAATGGGTGTTCCTTCAGTCTCTGTTTTAATTTTTGCCTCTCTATTCCCTGCCAAGGGTATTCTTGTTCCCCTTTTAAAGAAGGAGTGAAGCATTCACATTTTGATCATCCGTCTTGAGTTTCATGTGTTCTGTGCATCTAGGGTAATTCAAGCATTTGGACTAATAGCCACTTATCAATGAGTGCATACCATGTGTGTTTTTCTGTGATTGGGTTACCTCACTCAGGATGATATTTTCCAGTCCCATCCATTTGCCTACGAATTTCATAAACTCGTTGTTTTTGATAGCTGAGTAGTATTCCATTGTGTAGATGTGCCACATTTTCTGTATCCATTCCTCTGTTGAAGGGCATCTGGGTTCTTTCCAGCTTCTGGCTATTATAAATAAGGCTGCGATGAACATAGTGGAGCACGTGTCTTTTTTATATGTTGGGGCATCTTTTGGGTATATACCCAAGAGAGGTATAGCTGGATCCTCAGGCAGTTCAATGTCCAATTTTCTGAGGAACCTCCAGACTGATTTCCAGAATGGTTGTACCAGTCTGCAATCCCACCAACAATGGAGGAGTGTTCCTCTTTCTCCACATCCTCGCCAGCATTTTCTGTCACCTGAGTTTTTGATCTTAGCCATTCTCACTGGTGTGAGGTGAAAGCTCAGGGTTGTTTTGATTTGCATTTCCCTTATTTTTTTTTTCCTGGTTTCATTTACCTTTTATTTAGTTATTAATTAGAAAGGAGATGCCCTTTCTTTCCTTTCTCACAAACAGTCCACACGTCAACACCTTTGAACTTCATGTTGTCTTTTCTACTGCGTACCACTCGGTCTCCTAGTTCCCCATCACTGAAGCTCTCTACCTTTCCTACATTCATCTGGAGGCCCATTCACCTTTGTGAGGTGGCTAATGTAGCACCACCCACAGAAGTCTTTGTCCCTCTGTGACCCTCTGTGGAGAACTGGTACTTTACCCCACTTCCATTCATTTCTGTTGGGACCTGAGACTTGACTTATGCAGTGTTAGTCCCTGACCAGTAGTTTCCCTCTCATCTTGGCTTTTCTTTTTTTTTTTTTTTTTTTTTTTTTTTTATTCTCCTTTTCATTTTTTTTTTTTTAATTAACTTGAGTATTTCTTATATACATTTCGAGTGTTATTCCCTTTCCCGGTTTCCGGGCAAACATCCCCCTCCCCCCTCCCCTTCCTTATGGGTGTTCCCCTCCCAACCCTCCCCCCATTGCCGCCCTCCCCCCATAGACTAGTTCACTGTGGGTTCAGTCTTAGCAGGACCCAGGGCTTCCCCTTCCACTGGTGCTCTTACTAGGATATTCATTGCTACCTATGGGGTCAGAGTCCAGGGTCAGTCCATGTATAGTCTTTAGGTAGTGGCTTAGTCCCTGGAAGCTCTGGTTGCTTGGCATTGTTGTACTTTTGGGGTCTCGAGCCCCTTCAAGCTCTTCCAGTTCTTTCTCTGATTCCTTCAATAGGGGACCTATTCTCAGTTCAGTGGTTTGCTGCTGGCATTCGCCTCTATATTTGCTGTATTCTGGCTGTGTCTCTCAGGAGCGATCTACATCCGGCTCCTGTCGGTCTGCACTTCTTTGCTTCATCCATCTTGTCTAATTGGGTGGCTGTATATGTATGGGCCACATGTGGGGCAGGCTCTGAATGGGTGTTCCTTCAGTCTCTGTTTTAATCTTTGCCTCTCCCTTCCCTGCCAAGGGTATTCTTTTTCCTCATTTAAAGAAGGAGTGAAGCATTCACATTTTGATCATCCGTCTTGAGTTTCGTTTGTTCTAGGGATCTAGGGTAATTCAAGCATTTGGGCTAATAGCCACTTATCAATGAGTGCATACCATGTATGTCTTTCTGTGATTGGGTTAGCTCACTCAGGATGATATTTTCCAGTTCCAACCATTTGCCTACGAATTTCATAAACTCGTTGTTTTTGATAGCTGAGTAATATTCCATTGTGTAGATGTACCACATTTTCTGTATCCATTCCTCTGTTGAAGGGCATCTGGGTTCTTTCCAGCTTCTGGCTATTATAAATAAGGCTGCGATGAACATAGTGGAGCACGTGTCTCTTTTATATGTTGAGGCATCTTTTGGGTATATGCCCAAGAGAGGTATAGCTGGATCATCAGGCAGTTCAATGTCCAATTTTCTGAGGAACCTCCAGACTGATTTCCAGAATGGTTTTATCAGTCTGCAATCCCACCAACAATGGAGGAGTGTTCCTCTTTCTCCACATCCTCGCCAGCATCTGCTGTCACCTGAGTTTTTGATCTTAGCCAATCGCACTGGTGTGAGGTGAAATCTCAGGGTTGTTTTGATTTGCATTTCCCTTATGACTAAAGATGTTGAACATTTCTTTAGGTGTTTCTCAGCCATTCGGCATTCCTCAGCTGTGAATTCTTTGTTTAGCTTGCATTTCCCTTATGACTAAAGATGTTGAACATTTCTTTAGGTGTTTCTCAGCCATTCGGCATTCCTCAGCTGTGAATTCTTTGTTTAGCTCTGAACCCCATTTTTAATAGGTTTATTTGTCTCCCTGCAGTTAACTTCTTGAGTTCGTTGTATATTTTGGATATAAGGCCTCTATCTGTTGTAGGATTGGTAAAGAACTTTTCCCAATCTGTTGGTTGTCGTTTTTGTCCTTACAAGAGTGTCCCTTGCCTAATGGAAGCTTTTCAGTTTTATGAGATCACATTTGTCGATTCTTGATCTTAGAGCATAAGCCATTGGTGTTTTGTTCGGGAAATTCTCTCCAGTGCCCATGTGTTCGAGATGCTTCCCCACTCTTGCTTCTATTAGTTTGAGTGTATCTGGTTTGATGTGGAGGTCTTTGATCCACTTGGACTTAAGCTTTGTACAGGGTGATAAGCATGGATCAATCCTGTCTGCAAATATAGCAGAGTATCTTTAATAGTGTCAGGGATTGGAGCTTGCCCATAGGATGGGTCTGAAGTTGGACCAATTATTGTTTGGTCATTCCCTCAGTCTCTGCTCCATCCCCTTTCCCTGCCTTTCTTGTAGACTGGGTAAAATTTGGGATCAAAAGTTTTGTGGGTGGCTTGGTGTCACTATTGATCCATTTGGGTCCTGCGTGGCTACAGGAAGTGTACTTTTCTAGTTCCATATCCCCAATGCTGTGAATTACAGCTATGCTCATCCTCATTGATTACTGGGTACTTCTTTTAGCCCTCTCTCATCCTAGAGATCCCCCCTACCTCCTCACCCCTATTAGTTCAATTCATTTTCATAGTCATCTATCAATCGCTCCTGTTTTTCCCCACACCTCATCTGGGACCGACCATTCCACATCCCATTCCTTTCACTCCCATTTTCCTACTTTCATCTGCCATTTATGACTATTTTATTCCCCTCTTCTAAGCAAGATTCAAGCTTCCTTGCTTGGAACTCCTTTTAGTTTAGCTTATTTTGGTCTATGGAGTATAGCATGGTACCTGAATTTTATGGCTAATATCCACTTATTAGTTAAAACATACCATGCATGTCCTTTGGGTCTGGGTTATCTCCCTCAGGATTATATTCTCAAGTTCCATTCATTTGCCTGCAAAATTAATGATGTCTGTTTTCAATAGCTGAATATTACACCATTCAGTGTAGACTTAGATATTTTAAAACCTACTTTTAATAAGGGCTCTCAAAAACTTCAACATCCTCTACTAGCCCACCATCCAAAGATGGGGGAGAAAAGATGGTAAATGGGACAAGGGAATGGTGACCTCTTTAGAAGTAGTTCCTTGGGGTGGATTCCAATCTCCTTTTGTCCTGATACCAGCATTCCAGTTCAGTAGTGTCAGGATAACAAACATGAATCAGCAGCAGTGGCATGACCCGGCAGAAACTGTCTAGCCTCTGCCCAATCTGCAGGAGTCAGCAGGAGCCACCAGGACCAGCCTGGATGCCAGGACTTCTCAACTATACTTCTTTCAATGAAGCAAAGATCAGCAAACATGAAGATGAGAGACCAAGGAAGCATTTCAAAGCTAGCTAGCCAAGCATGCCTTCACTGTCCAATGAATCTTATTTATAGTCTCTCTAAACATCACCTGTCCTCCCACAGGTCTTGCCTCATCAAAACACCATATAAGTCTGTCCTAGAAGAACAGCACTAGAAGTTGCATCACATGATACAACCAGAAACTTCAACTTCAGTGTAGATGTACTATATTGTCTTTACCCACTCTTCAGTTGAGGAAATCTAGGTTGTTTCCAGTTTCTGGCTATTGACAATAAAGTTGCTATGAACGTTGTTGAGCAAGTCTCTTTGTGGGATAGTAGAGTATCTTTTACGTATATGGAGTGATATAGCTGGGTTTTGAAGTAGAACTATACTGTTTTTCTGAGAACAGCCAAATTGCTTTCCAAAGTTGTTGTACAAGTTTGCATTCACACCAGCAATGGAGGAATGTTCCTCTTGCTCCACATACTTGCCAGCATATGCCATCACTTGAGATTTTGATCTTAGCCATCCTGATTGGTATAAGATAGAATCTCAGAGTAGTTTTGGTTTACATTTCTTTGATGATTAAGGACTTTTAAGTGCTTGTCAGAAATTCAAGATTCCTTTGTTGAGAATTCTCTGTTTAGCTCTGTACCCATTTTTAATTTGTTATTTGGGTTGTGGTTAACAAAGAACTTGAGTTCTTTTTATATTTTGGATATTAACCTTCTGTCAGATGTAGGGTTGGTGAAGATCTTTTCCAATCTGTAGGTCTACTGTCATATTAACACTTTCCTTTGCCTTACAGAAGCTTTTCAGTTTTATGAGGTTCCATTTATTAATTGTTGATATTAAAGCCTGAACCATTGGTTTTCTGTTCAGAAAGGTGTTTCCTATACCAATAAGTTCAAGGATATATTCCACTTTCAGTTCTATTAGATTTTTTGGTATCCTGCTTTATGTTGAAGACTTTGATCCACTAGGACTTGAGCTTTGTGAAAGATGATAGATGTAGATGTATTTGTATTTTCTACCTGCAGACAACCAATTACACAACACTATTTTCTGAAGATGTTTTCTTTTTCCACAATACGCTTTTGCCTTCTTTGTCAAAAATCAAGTGTACATAGTTGTATGGGTTTATTTCAGGGTTTACAATTCAATTCCATTGATCAACCTGTATTACTATTGTTCTATAACACATGGTTTAAAGTCATAGGTGGTGATTTTTTTAATATCCTCAGTTTCTGTTGTTGTATCTCCCTTTTCATTTCTGATTTCGTTAATTTGGATATTGTCTTTGGGCCCTGTCTGTTAGCTTATGTCATTTTATTGGGGAATTGAGTCCACTGATATTGAGAGATATTAAAGACAGAGACAGTTGATTGTTAGTTGCTGTTTGTTGTTGTAGATGGCATTATGTGTATGCAATTTCTTTTTTAGTTGTGAGATAATTAATAATTTGTTTTAATCTTTGGCGTAAGTACCCTCCTTGTGTTGAACTTTTTCTTCTAGAATCCTCTGTAGAGTAGACATATATTTTTACTACTTTATATATTTTTATACTTTAATTCTCTTTTTATAGTCCAGACTCCATCTCCTTCCTGGTCTGTACCTGACGACTCCCCACCCCCCCCTTCCCCATATCTAAGAGAATGTCCCCATGCCACTACTTCAAACCCTACTCCCTAGGGCCTCAAGTCCCTCCAGGGTTAGGTTCTGTTTTTCTCACTAAAGCCATACCAGTCCATCCTCTGCTGTATATGTGTTGGGGGTATCATACCAGATGGTGTATGCTGCCTGTGTGGTGGCTCAATGTCTGATAGATTTGGGGAGTCCAGGTCAGTTGAGATTGCTGGTCTCCTGATGGGGTTCCCTCCTTCTCAGCTTCTTCCATTCTTTCCCTAATTCAGCCATAGCGTTCCACCGCTTCTGACCATTAGTTGGGCATAAATATATGCATATTACTCTTTCATCTGCTGTGGGGCTTCTCCGAGGGCAGGCATGATAGGTTCCTGTCTGCAAACACACCAGAGCATCAGTAACAGTGTGAGGTCTTGGGGTCCTCACCTTCAGCTGGATTCCAATTTGGGCCTGTCATTGACCCTCCACTTTCACATGCCATTCTCCATTTTTGTCCCTAAAGTTCCTTCAAACAGGAACAATTCTGGATCAGAAATATTGACTGTGGGAGGGCAACCTCATACCTCCACTTGATTTTCTATACCTCCACTTAAGGTGAACTTTACGATCTTCCCCCTCCACACTGTAGAGAACTTCATCCAAGGTCACTCTCATTGATTCCTGATAATCTTTCACCTCCCAGGTCTCCAGTACATTCTGGAGGGTCCCCAACTTTCTATTGACTGTTTCCATTCTTTCTGCTGGCCATTAGGGCTCCAGTCCCGTTCCCCTCTCCCAATACCTGATCATGTTCCCTTCTCCTCTTGCCTGTCCTGTCTCCCACACATGTCCTCCCTCCCTCTGCCCCTGTGACTGCTATCTTCTTGTTCCCAAGTGGGATTGAAGCATCCTCACTTTAGCCCTATGGCTTGCTAACCTTCTTGAGTCCTATGGGTTGTATCCTGGATAATTTGTACTTTTGGGTCAAATATTCACTTGTAAGTGAGTACATACCAGGCATGTCATTTTGGGTCTGTGTTACCTGACTCAGAATGATATTTTCTAGTTCCAATCATTTGCCTGCAAAACTCATGATGTCCTCCTTCTTTATTGAAGTGTAGTATTCCACTGGGTGAATAAAGCACATTTTCTGTATCCATTCTTCGGTTGTGGGAGATCTGGGTAGTTACCACCTTCTGACTATCACAAATAAGGCTGCTATGAGAATAGTGGAACATGTGGCCCTGTGGCGTGGTGGGGCATCTTTTGGGTATATACCCAAGTGGTATTACTGGGTCTTCAGGTAGATCTATTTCCAATTTTCTGAGGAACCTCCATATTGATCTCTGTAGTGGCTCTACCAGTTTGTGATCACACCAGCAATGGAGGAGTGTTTCTTTTTCTCCACATCCTCTCGAACATGTGCTTTCACCTGAGTTTTTTAACTTAGCCATTCTGATTAATATGAACTGGAATCTCAGGGTAATTTTAAATTGTATTTCCTTGTTCACTAAGAAATTCAAATATTTCTTTAAGTGCTTTACAGCCCTTCAAAATTCCTCTATTGTGAATTCTCTGTTTAGTTCTATACCCCATTTTTTTATTGGGTTGTTTGGTTTATGGTGGTTAACTTCTTGAGTTCTTTATATATTTTGAATATTACCCCTCTATCTGATGTGGGGTTAGTGAACATTTTTCCCAATCTGAAGGTTGCCAGTTTATCCTATTGACTATGTCCTTTGCCTTAGTGTAGCTTTCCAGTTTTATGAGGTCCCATTTATCAATTTTTGATCTTAGAGCCTGAGCTGTTGGAGTTCTGCTCAGGAAAATTTCCCCTGTGACAATGAGTTCGAGGTTCTTTCTCACTTTCTCCTTTATTTGATTTAATGGATCTGGTTTTAAATGAATATCCTCAATTCACCTTGACTTGAGTTTTCTGCAAGGTAATAAATATTTATCTATTTTCATTTTTCAACGTACAGACTGCCAGTAATACCAGCACCATTTATTGAAGATGCTTTCTTTTTTCCATGGGTTATTTTTGTCTTCTTTTTCAAGGATCAAGTGTCCATAAGTATGTGCTTTTATTTCTAGGTCTTCAATTCTATTTCATTGATCAACCTGTCTGTTTCTCTAACAATGCCATGCTATCTTTATCACTATTGCTCTGTAGTATAGCTTGAGGCCAAGGATGGTGATAACCCACAAAAGTTCTTTTATTATTAAGAATTGTTTTTATTATTCTGAGTTTTTTGTTTTTCCAGATGAATGTGAGAATTGCTCTTTCCATGTCTTTGAAGAATTGTATTCGTATTTTGATGTGGATTACATTGAATTTGTATATACCTTTTGGTCGAATGGACATTTTTACTATGTTAATTCTACCAATCCATGAGAATGGGAGATCTCATGAGATCTTCTCAGGTCTCCCTTAAATTCTTCCTTGAGAGACTTAAAGTATTTATCATGCAGATCTTTCATTTGTTTGGTTAAAGTTACACCAAGATACTATAAATTATTTTTGACTATTTTGAAGGGTGTCATTTTTCTGGTTTCTTTCTCAGCCCATTTATTATTTGTATAAAGGAAGGCTACTGGCTAACTTGAGTTAATTTTATACCTAGTCACTATGCTGAAGTTGTTTATCAAGTATGGGAGTTCTCTGACAGAATGTTTGGGGTTGCTTATGTATACTAGTATACCATCTAAATATAGTGATACATAGACTTCTTCTTTGCCAATTTATATCCCCTTGAGATCCTTTTGTTGTATTATTGCTCTAGCTAGAACTTCAAGTACTATATTGAATAGATATGGGGAGAGTGGGCATCCTTGTCTTGTCCCTAATTTTAATGAGATTGTCTCAAGTATATCTCCATTTAATTCGATATTGGCTGTTGGTTTCCTGTATATTGTTTTAATGAGCCTTGAATTACTGATCTCTCCGTACTTTTGACATGAAGGCTTGTTGTATTTTGTCAAATGCCATTTCACCATATAAGGATATGAAGAGAGTTGAAAGCTGGTCACTAGGAGAGTTGGAACACCTGAGAGAAGAGGTAAGAACAACTCTTCTGCTCCAAGCAACCTGCCTGGTGACCTCAGGACACACAAACACAGTATCACTCTGGGACAGGACACTTCTGGTTTCTGCCTGTGCCCAGAGATGAACTGGTTCCACAGATCTCTGTACCTAACTCCAGTGGGAGAAAGAGCTGGACTCTCAGAACTAAAGACAATCCTGAGAGGTCAGAGGGGACAACTACTTCTGCTCAAATTTCTGGCCCAATATGAACCCACCTAGTGTACACTGTGACTTCTGGGCACAAAAACCTAGTAACAGTCAGGAGCAGGACCCTTCCAGTTTTGGCTGCACCCAGAGTGGAACCAAGCACACAGCTCTCTGTACACAGATCTAGCTAATAGAAAAAATGTCTACAGGAGTGTGGACACACAAGCCTACAGGAGGATCAAGCCACTGTCAGAGACAGCAAGACAAGTTTACACCAGAGACAACATGATGGCAAAAGGCAAGGACAGGAAACTAAGCAACAGAAACCAAAACTACTTGGCATCATCAGAGCCCAGTTCTCCCACAAAAGAAAATACTGGATGTCCAAAAAGACAAGAAGAGCAAGATTTGGATGTAGAATGACATTTTATAATGATGATACAGGAATTTAAGAAGGAAATAAATAACTCCCTTAAAGAAATAGAGGACAACACAGGAAAACAAGTAGAATCCTTTAAACAGGAAAAACAAAAATCTCTTAAACACTTACAAAACAACACAAACAGGTGAAGGAATTGAACAAAACCATCTAGGATTTAAAAATGGAAATAGGAACAATTAAGAAAACACAAAGAAAGACAAACCTAGAGACGAAAAACCTAGTAAGCAGATCAGGAAATATAGATGCAAGCATCACCAACAGAATACAAGAGAGAGAAAAGAGAATCTCAGGGGCAGAAGATACCATGGAATACATTGAAATAAACATCAAAAATAAAATAAAAGGCAAAAAACTCCTAACACAAAATATTCAAGAAATTCAGGACACAATAAGATGACCAAACATAAGGATAATAAGTACTCAGTAAAATTCTGGCTAACTGAATACAAGAGCACATCAACACAATCATCCACCACGATCAAGTAGACTTCATCCCAGGCATGCAGGGATGGTTTAATATATGGAAAACCATCAACATGATCCATTATATAAAAAAAACTGAAAGAACAAAACCATATGAACATTTCATTAGATGCTGAGAAAGCATTTGACAAAATTCAACACCCCTTCATGATGAAAGTCCTGGAAAGAATAGGAAGTCAAGACCCATACCTAAACATAGTAAAAGTCATATACAGCAAACCAGTCACTAACATTAAACTAAATGGAGATAAACTTGAAGCAATCCCACTAAAATCAGGAACTAGACAAGGCTGCCCACTCTCTCCCTACTTATTGAATATAGTTCCCTTCAGATCTGGGCAGTGTCTGGACCACAGGGGACCTGCAGCTTGAGTGCCCCTATCTTCCTGTTCCCAGAGGCCCTATACAGTTTCCTCTTAGGCCAGGGATGTGGGCATGGGTGGGCAGTATTGGCAGTCTCTCCCGCTCTGCAGTCTCAGAAGTGCCCACCTGATTGGGCGGTCGATTTTAAGCCTTTCTTAAGCTAAAATAGATAGCCAAAATGTCCCATTTAACTAATAAATGCTTAACTGGGTGTTAGGTGTATTTTATTCTTTTAAATTACAAAATCATGATAGTTATGCTCAGCTTATATTTGAGAGAAAAGAATTAATTAAGGGTGATCATTAAACTAAATGGAGAGAAACTTGAAGCAATCCCACTAAAATAAGGGACTAGACAAGTCTGCCCACTCTCTCCCTACTTATTCAATATAGTTCTTGAAGTTCTAGCCAGAGCAATCAGACAACAAAAGGAGATTAAGGGGAAACAGATTGGAAAAGAAGAAGTCAAAATATCATTATTTGCAGATGATATGATAGTATATTTACGTGATCCCAAAAGTTCCACCAGAGAACTACTAAAACTGATAAACAACCTCAGCAAAGTGGCTGGGTATAAAATTAACTCGGATAAATCAGTAGCCTTCCTCTGCACAAAAGAGAAACAAGCCAAGAAAGAAATTAGGGAAGCAACACCCTTCATAATAGTCCCAAATAATATAAAATAACTCGATGTGACATTAACCAAGCAAGTGAAAGATCTGTATGATAAGAACTACAAGCCTCTGAAGAAAGAAATTGAAGAAGACTTCAGAAGATGGAAAGATCTCCCATGGTCATGGATTGGCAGGATTAGCATAGTAAAAATGGTCATTTTACCAAAAGCAATCTACAGATTCAATGCAATCCCCGTCAAAATACCAATCCAATTTTTCAAAAGGTTAAACAGAACAATTTGCAAATTCATCTGGAATAACAAAAAAATCCAGGATAGCTAAAACTATCCTCAACAATACAAGGACTTCTGGGGAAATCACCATCCCTGAACTCAGGCAGTATTACACAGCATTAGTGATAAAAACTGTATGGGATTGGTACAGAGACCGACAGATAGACCATTGGAATAGAATTGAAGACCCAGAAATGAACCCAAACACCTATGGTCACTTCATTTTTAACAAAGGAGCCAAATCCATCCAATGGAAAAAAGATAACATTTTCAGCATATGGTGCTGGTTCAACTGGAAGTCAACATGTAGCAGAGGCAGATTGATCCACACATATCACCCTGTACAAAGCTTAAGTCCAAGTGGATCAAGGACCTCCATATCAAACCAGATACACTCAAACTAATAGAAGAAAAAGTGGGGAAGCATCTCGAACACATGGGCACTGGAGAAAATTTCCCGAACAAAACACCAATAGCTTACGTTCTAAGATCAAGAATCGACAAATGGGATCTCATAAAACTGCAAAGCTTCTGTAAGGCGAAGGACACTGTGGTTAGGACAAAACGGCAACCAACAGATTGGGAAAAGGTCTTTACCAATCTTGCAACAGATAGAGGGCTTATATACAAAATATACAAAGAACTCAAGAAGAAAGACCGCAGGGAGACAAATAACCCTATTAAAAAATGGAGTTCAGACCTAAACAAAGAACTCACAGCTGAGGAATGCCAAATGGCTGAGAAACACCTAAAGAAATGTTCAACATCTTTAGTCATAAGGGAAATGCAAATCAAAACAACCCTGAGATTTCACCTCACACCAGTGAGAATGGCTAAGATCAAAAACTCAGGTGACAGAAAATGCTGGGGAGGATGTGGAGAAAGAGGAACACTCCTCCATTGTTGGTGGGATTGCAGACTGGTACAACCATTCTGGAAATCTGGAGGTTCCTCAGAAAATTGGACACTGAACTGCCTGAGGATCCAGCTACTCGTCTCTTGGGCATATACCAAAAAGTTGCCCCAACATATAAAAAAGACAAGTGGTCCTCTATGTTCATAGCAGCCTTATTTATAATAGCCAGAAGCTGGAAAGAACCCAGATGCCCTTCAACAGAAGAATGAATACAGAAAATGTGGTACATCTACACAATGGAATATTACTCAGCTATAAAAAACAACGACTGTATGAAATTCACAGGAAAATGGAGGGAACTGGAAAATATCATCCTGAGTGAGGTAACCCAATCACAGAAAAACACACATGGTATGCACTCATTGATAAGTGGGCTATTAGTCCAAATGCTTGAATTACCCTAAATGCACAGAACACATGAAACTCAAGATGGATGATCAAAATGCAAATGCTTTACTCCTTCTTTAAAAGGGGAACAAGAATACCCTTGGGAGGGAATAGAGAGGCAAAGATTAAAACAGAGGCAGAAGGAACACCCATTCAGAGCCTGCCCCACACGTGGCCCATACATAAACAGCCATCCAATTAGACAAGATGGATGAAGCAAAGAAGTGCACGCCGACAGGAATCCGATGTAGTCTCTCCTGAGAGACACAGCCAGAATACAGCAAATACAGAGGTGAATGCCATCATTAAACCACTGAACTGAGAACGGGACCCCTGTTGAAGGAATCAGAGAAAGGACTGGAAGAGCTTGAAGCGGCTCGAGACCCCATATGAACAACAATGCCAAGCAACCAGAGCTTCCAGGGACTAAGCCACTACCCAAAGGCTATACATGGACTGACCCTGGACTCTGAATCATAGGTAGCAATGAATATCCTAGTAAGAGCACCAGTGGATGGGAAAGCCCTTGGTCCTGCTAAGACTGAACCCCCAGTGAACTCGATTGTTGGGGGGAGGGTGGTATTGGGGGAAGGATGGGGATGGGAAGGGGAGGAGGAGGGGTTAGGGGATGTTTGCCTGAAAACCAGGAACGGTAATAATAATTGAAATGTAAATAAGAAATACCCAATATAATAAAGATGGAGGAGAAAAAAAGGGTGATGTGTAGGATAATGTCATTATGCAGTAAGGCGGTCCCAGGATAAGGCAAAGCCTATCATTGGAGGAGAAGGAAGGGTAGGTGTGAAAACATCTAGGAAGTAGGGAAGAAGAGGAGGAGCAAGGAAAGGAAGATGAAGACAGAAGAGAAGGGTGATTCCATTCCAGGTGGTCTAGGTCAATTTTATCTTGTCTAGGTGGGTGGTTTCTATCTTTACTAATTGGCAGTGAATTTATTCTGTGAATGTATTACAGATTGAGAATTTAACATATAAATCTAATTGTTAAACTACACCTTTCTAGAGCTTTAGTTTTACCGGGCTACAGGGGATGTGAGCAAAGTTCCAGGTGGGCAGAAAGACAACCTGTCTCAGTTCTAGAAGCCGGGCTAGGCTATAGATGGCTGGGCCGAGTGTGGTGTGGGGTCATGCTAGAACAGCCCACAGAATACAATGTTTGTGTCAGGCAAGAAACGACCCGCCAAGGCGACAGTGTGTGAATGTGGCTGGAAGAGAAACAGCACGGAGTGGGAACATGTGGGTACCAGTAGCCGCCAATCCATTTTCTTTATTTTTACTGCAACATTTATGAATAATTTTATGTTCTGCACCAATTAGAAATACAGTTTAGAAAATAGGACCAAGGACAATACAGATTCTTTTTTTTTTTTTTGCTCATTTTAATTTGTTATACTAAAGAGCTGCATATTGCTGTTTGTGGAAATTGATTCTTTTAACTGATTTTTTATCTCCAAATAAAATATCATCATGAGTGCCTCACTTATAACACTATACTAAAACATGTTATTTTACGCTAATCTCGTAGAAATTGACAATAGCTTTAACCAGATTATAAAGGGAGGTGATAGTAGAGAGGGCAGGGAACTATTAATCAGTCAGTGATGACTCCAGGTTGGAGAGCAGCTAGAGGTTCTGGAGTGCCACTGCACAGCAGGGTGACTATTAAAAACAATGTTGTTCTTCTAGTCTGAAGCAGTGCACTGAGCAAACCTTGGGAACTGGCTCTGCACTCACTTCCACAACACCCAGAGGAAGCCCAACTCCCAGATACTCTAACAGGCCCAGGATCAGAGGTGCTCTGAAAAGCCCAGGATCACAGGATCACAGAGGAAGCTGGGCTCCCAGTAGATCAGACCAGGAACACTGGACCTCTGACATACTCAAGACCACAATTGAGGCTACAACATCTTTTCCAACACCCAGTGTTACTGGGTCCCCCACAAGAATCAGGGAAGCACAAACACCATGAGCCAGAGTCACTGGTTCCTTCCAGCCAGAGGCACTGGTTCTTTCCAGCTTATACCTGGGCCCAGAGGAAACCCAGTGCTCTGGCTCTCCACCCACTGCTGCGACACCCTGAGAAAGCTTGACTCCCAGGAGCTGTGACAGGACAGGTCCTCAGGAGCTTGGTCACACCAGGATTTCAGGATCTTAGAGGCAGATAGACTCCCAGGAGCTCTGATCTCAGGATCAAGGGATCCCAGAACCTTGGGATCACAAAGACAGTTGAACTCTGAGGGGTTATAACACAACCAGGATCACAAGAGGGACAGGCTCCAGTCAGAGACAGCAAGGACAGGTAGCACTAGCAATAACCAGATGGTAAGAGGCAAGCACACGAACATAAGCAACAGAAATTAAGGCTACTTGGCATCATCAGAACACAGCAAAATGGATAACCCAACACACCGGAAAAGCAAGATTTGGATTTAAAATCACATCTCATGAAGATGATGATAGAGGACTTTAGGAAGGACATAAATAGCTCCCTTAAAGAAATACAGGAGAACACAGGTAAACAGGTAGAAGTCCTGAAAGAAGAAACACAAAAATCTCTTAAAGATTTACAGGAAAACACAAACAAACAGGTGAAGGAATTTTAAAAAATCATCCAGGATCTAAAAATGGAAATAGAAACAATAAAGAAATCACAAAGGGAGACAACCCTGGAGATAGAAAACCTAGAAAGAGATCAGGAGTCATAGACGCAAGCATAACAGAATACAAGGGATAGAAGAGAGAATCTCAGGGCCAGAAGATACCATAGAAAACATTGACACAACCATCAAAGAACATGCAAAATGCAAAAAACTCCTAAACCAAAAAATCCAGGAAACCCAGGACACAATGAGAAGAACAAACCTATGGATGATAGGTATAAAAGAGAGTGAAGATTTCCAACTTAAAGAGCCAGTAAATATCTTCAACAAAATTATAGCAGAAAGTTTCCCTAACCTAAAGAAAGAGACGTCCATGAACATACAGAACTCCAAACAGATTGGAACAGAAAAGAAATTCCTCCTGTCATATAAGAGTCAAAACACCAAATACACAAAACAAAGACAGCATTTTCAACAAATGATGGTCTTTCTTGCTGGACTGTGAAACAAAAAATAGCAGGATTTTTTTTTTTATATACTTGAGATTTCATCTCAATGAGACCACACTACCAATACAAGAGTGATCTTGGTAAAGTAGGTTACTGACATAGCTAAAGATTTCCTCCCAGAGTAAAGCTCATTGGGGCAAAAACAGAGAAACAGCATTCACACAACACCCACAAGTCTCACATCAAAGGGCTCATGATTTAGTGTAGAGCCAAATCTAAGGGCCCAGTAACACAAAGCAGCAGCATCCTAAACAATAGTTTCATAAAATTACTGTAATAGTGTAAGGGAAAACCCATAAATAAGGGTACTTTCAAACATGTTGGTGGAAAAACTAGATGTGTTCCAGCACAGCAGAAACATTTCTGGTATGGATCTCAGATGCCATCTGATAACATTCTTCATTTGGTGGAAGCTGTTGGAATGTTCATATACTCCATGAATGTTTACAGTCACATGCACAAAGGTGAACAGCATTTGGCTTTTGGGGGCTGTGAAATCCCAACATTATTTGGTCTTGGGATAACATTTCAACTATCTACAGTTGTGATTCTTATCAATCAGACTTGTAGATTCTCTAATGTTTACCGTTAATCATTGTTTAAAAATACTTACCTCCTCCTCCTCCTCCTCCTCCTCTTCTTTAAACTTCAGCTAACAGATCCCTCCGTGACAAAGAGCATACCACAGAACCGATCAGACACATTCAGTTTCATTTCTCAGTCAAATTACAATTCTCAGAAATGTTTTTCTTCTTTTTCTCCTCCAACCCTCTCTCAAACCACAAGTAAATTTGGTAGTTCTAATTCATGAGTCAGGAGTATACTGATGATTAATCATTACTTTTATAAGCTATTTTTCCAGGCTTTTTCTGCTTTTTTCATTCTTTTCTCACTTTCCAAATTTAAGGCTTATTTGAAAAATCCATGACTTGCTGTGATAAATTGAAGTATACACGTTTAACAATATATTCATTTTCTCTAGTGTTAAAAACAATTTGAAAGATTATTGAATCCTGAATGCTATTATTCATAGAGACTTTTGTAATTTTATAAAGAAATAAGTCTTTTGCCCTATGAACTTAATACAAAATCTAACAGACACATATTCATAATATCCAAAAACTGCTGTCTTAATTCTTAGAATTTTACACATAAACTACTATTGGAAACACATCAATAATCTGCAAAAATATGTTTCTTGTCCAACATTTCGAAGTACTTAAATCAGTATAAAAATATAATCCTTAGTTATCTTAAGGCTCTATTGTTTAAAGTTTATTTCTTCTATGCCATTAATCTATATTAGATTAAAATATACTTTAAGTAAAGTACTCATTTTTTGGATATTTTTTGTCCTTCTAAACTATATACTTTTATGTAATTTGATTAGGCATCTCTGACTAGTACATTAAAATGTTTTTCTTATTAACAAGTATTTCTTATTTACATTTCGAGTGTTATTCCCTTTCCCGGTTTCCTGGCAATCATCCTCCTAATCCCTCCCCGTCTCCTTCATTATGGGTGTTCCCCTCCCCATCCTCCCCCCATTGCTGCCCTCCCCCCAACAATATAGTTCACAGGGGGTTCAATCTTAGCAGGACCCAGGGCTTCCCTTTCCACTGGTGCTCTTACTAGGATATTCATTGCTTCCTATGAGGTCGGAGTCCAGGGTCAGTCCATGTATAGTCTTTAGGTAGTGGCTTAGTCCCTGGAAGCTCTGGTTGCTTGGCATTGTTTTTCATAAGGGGTCGCGAGCCCCTTCGAGCTCTTCCAGTTCTTTCTCTGATTCCTTCAATGGGGTCCTATACTCAGTTCAGTGGTTTGCTGCTGGCATTCACCTCTGTATTTGCTGTATTCTGGCTTTGTCTCTCAGGACCGATCTACTTCCAGCTCCTGTCAGCCTGCACTTCTTGCTTCATCCATCTTGTCTAATTGGATGGCTGTATATGTATGGGACACATGTGGGGCAGGCTCTGAATGGGTGTTCCTTCTGTGTCTGTTTTAATCTTTGCCTCTCTATTCCCTGCCAAGGGTATTCTTGTTCCCTTTTTAAAGAAGGAGTAAAGCATTCACATTTTGATCATCCGTCTTGAGTTTCATTTGTTCTAGGCATCTAGGGTAATTCAAGCATTTGGGCTAATAGCCACTTATCAATGAGTGCATACCATGTGTGTTTTTCTGTGATTGGGTTTTCTAATGGGCTCAATTCACCAATAAAAAGACATAGGGTAACAGACTGGATAAATAAACAAGACCCAGAATTTTGCTGCATACAGGAAACACACCTCAGTGACAAAAACAGATACTTCCTATTCCTTAATATCTCTCAACACCAATGGTCTCAACTCCCCTATAAAAAAACATAGATTAACACACTGGATATGCAATAAGGACCCTGCATAATGCTGCCTACAGGGAACACACCTCAGAGAAAAAGACAGACACTACCTCAGAGTGAAAGGCAGGAAAACAACTTTCCAAGAAAATGGTCTGAAGAAGCAAGCTGGAATAGCCATTCTAATATTGAATAAAATCAATTTTCAACTAAAAGTCATCAAGAAAGATAAGGAAGGACACTTCATATTCATCAAAGGAAAAATCCACCAAGATGAACTCTCAATCCTAAATATCTATGCTACAAATAGAAGGGCACCTACATACATAAAAGAAACCTTACTAAAGCTCAAAGCATACATTGCACCTCACACAATAATAGTAGGAGATTTCAACACCCCACTCTCATCAAAGGACCGGTCATGGAAACAGAAATTAAACAAAGACGTAGACAGACTAAGAGAAGTCATGAACCAAACGGACTTAACAGATACTTATAGGATATTCTATCCTAAAGCAAAAGGATATACATTTTTCTCAGCACCTCATGGTACTTTCTCCAAAATCACCCATACAATTGGTCAAAAAACAGTCCTCAGCAGATACAGAAAGATAGAAATAATCCCATGCGTGCAATCAGACCACCACGGCCTAAAGCTTGTCTTCAATAACAATAATGGAAGAACGGCCACATATACATGGAAGTTGAACAATGCTCTACTCAATGATAACCTGGTCAAGGAAGAAATGAAGAAAGAAATTAAAGACTTCTTAGAATTTAATGAAAATGAAGTTACAACATACCCAAACTTATGGGACACTATGAAAGCTGTGCTAAGAGGAAAACTCATAGCTCTGAGTGCCTGCAGAAAGAACAGGAAAGAGCATATATCAGCAGCTTGACAGCACACCTAAAAGCTCTAGAACAAAAAGAAGCAAATACACCCAGGAGGAGTAGAAGGCAGGAAATAATCAATCTCAGAGCTGAAATCAACCAAGTAGAAACGAAAAGGACCATAGAAAGAATCAACAGAACCAAAAGTTGGTTGTTTGAGAAAATCAACAATATAGATAAGCCATTAGCCAGACCAATGAACAGACACAGAGAGTGTGTCCAAATTAATAATATCAGAAGTGAAAAGGGAGACATAACTACAGATTCAGAGGAAATTCAAAAAAATTGTCAGATCCTACTACAAAAGGCTATATTCAACAAAACTTGAAAATCTGCAAAAAATGGACAATTTCTTAGACATATACCAGGTACCGAAGTTAAATCAGGAACAGATAAACCATTTAAACCACCCCATAACTCCTAAGGAAATAGAAGCAGTCATTAAAGGTCTCCCAACCAAAAAGAGCCCAGGTCCAGACGGGTTTAGTGCAGAATTCTACCAAACCTTCATAGAAGACCTCATACCAATACTATCCAAACTATTCCACAAAATTGAAACGGAGCACTACCAAATTCCTTCTATGAAGCCACAATTACTCTTATACCTAAACCACACAAAGACCCAACAAAGAAAGAGAACTTCAGACCAATTTCACTTATGAATATCGACGCAAAAAAAATACTCAGTAAACTTCTGGCAAACCGAATCCAAGAGCACATCAAAACAAGCATCCACCATGATCAAGTAGGCTTCATCCCAGGCATGCAGGGATGGTTTAATATATGGAAAACCATCAATGTGATCCATTATATAAACAAACTGAAAGAACAAAACCACGTGATCATTTCATTAGATGCTGAGAAAGCATTTGACAAAATTCAACGCCCCTTCATGATAAAAGTCCTGGAAAAAACAGGAATTCAAGGCCCATACCAAAACATAGTAAAAACCATATACAGCAAGCCAATCGCTAACATTAAACTAAATGGAGAGAAACTTGAAGCAATCCCACTAAAATCAGGGACTAGACAAGGCTGCCCACTCTCTCCCTATTTATTCAATATAGTTCTTGAAGTTCTAGGCAGAGAAGTCAGACAACAAAAGGAGATCAAGGGGATACAGATTGGAAAAGAAGAAGTCAAAATATCACAATAAAAGGACTTCAGGGCGAATCACTATCCCTGAACTCAAGCAGTATTACAGAGCAATAGTGATAAAAACTGCATAGTATTGGTACAGAGACAGACAGATCGACCAATGGAACAGAACTGAAGACCCAGAAATGAACCCACACACCTATGGGCACTTGATTTTTGACAAAGAAGCCAAAACCATCAAATGGAAAAAAGATAGCATTTTCAGCAAATGGTGCTGGTTCAACTGGAGGTCAGCATGTAGAAGAATGCAGATCGATCCATGCTTATCACCCTGTACAAAGCTTAAGTCCAAGTAGATCAAGGACCTCCACATCAAACCAGATACACTCAAACTAATAGAAGAAAAACTAGGGAAGCATCTGGAACACATGGGCACTGGAAAAAATTTCCTGAACAAAACACAAATGGCTTATGCTCTAAGATCAAGAATCGACAAATGGGATCTCATAAAACTGCAAAGCTTCTGTAAGGCAAAGGATAGTGTTGTTAGAGCATACGGCAACCAACAGATTGGGAAAAGATCTTTACCAATCTTACAACAAATAGAGGGTTTATATCCAAAATATACAAAGAACTCAAGAAGTTAGACTGCTCCACTATGTGCATAGCAGCCTTATTTATAATAGGAGAAGCTGGAAAGAACCCAGATGCCGTTCAACAGAAGAATGGATACAGAAAATGTGGTACATCTACTGAACACCCATTGAATATGATTTTTGGGAGGAGGGCCGTAATGGGGAAGGATGGTGAGGGGAACGCCTATATAGAAGGGGAGGAGGATGTTGGCCCGGGAACTGGGAAAAGGAACAACATTTGAAATGTAAATAAGAAATACTCAACTTAATAAAGAAAAAAGGGGAAAAAAGAAGTAAGCTAAACAATAGCGAATGAGCCTATTTAGGCTTTTCTAATTTGTTATATCAGAAAAATAACCCAAAATTCCCATGGAGTCCACGTTAAGAGAACTTGAGCTTCCTGTTGTGGTAAGTATCAAAATAATCACAAACCCTCACTAGCCGATATCATCAAGCCATATGGTATTAGCAGATTAATTCATAAAAAAATTTAATCACATTTCCATTAATACCTGTCATTAAGAAGCAGGCAACTTGGATGTGAGGGCGATCTGGCTGCGACATCTGTCACCCCATTGATCGCCAGGGTTGTTTCGGCTGATCTGGCTGGCTAGTCGGGTGTCCCCTTCCTCCCTCACCGCTCCATGTGCGTCCCTCCCGAAGCTGCGCGCTCGGTCGAAGAGGACGACCTTCCCCGAATAGAGGAGGACCGGTCTTCGGTCAAGGGTATACGAGTAGCTGCACTCCCCTGCTAGAACCTCCAAACAAGCTCTCAAGAAGCAGGCAACTTGTCAAACCAGGATTTTAGCCCAAAAATCCATCTATCTGTTAAGCTCTCTATCGGGAGCATCAGACTTTTATTTATTAATAACTCTATAAGATTTGTCTGTATACACTCTGCCTGGTGTTGCAGACTTATATTTATTTCTACCTAGTTCCAATTTGTGGGAGAAACCCCTATATGATTTGGATGAACTCTATAATTTTCACAGCAGGGGACCTAGAGTCTGTGAGCAGACCCCCCCCCTTCTTTTCCTTTGCTTAAGGTTCCTGTTTTTGGGCCATCACGTGACTCAACATGATACAGCCCCTTTTCACTTATCAAACAAAGCTTCATAAATTCATTGTTTTTGATAGCTGAGTAATACTCCATTGTGTAGATGTACCATATTTTCTGTATCCATTCCTCTATTGAAGGGCATCTGGGTTCTTTCCAGTTTCTGCATATTATAAATAAGGCTGCTTAGAACATAGTGGAGCAGGTGTCTTTATTATATGTTGGAGCATCTTTTGGGAATATGCCCAAGACAGATATAGCTGGGTCCTCAGGTAGTTCAATGTCCAAATATCTGAGGAACCTCCAGACTGATTTCCAGAATGGTTGTACCAGTCTGCAATCCCACCAACAATGGAGGAGTGTTCCTCTTTCTCCACGTCCTCACCAGCATCTGCTGTCACTTGAGATTTTGATTTTAGCCATTCTGATTGGTGTGAGGTGAAATCACATGCTTTTTGTGATTTGCATTTCCCTTATGACTAAAGAACATTTCTTTAGGTGTTTCTCAGCCATTTGGCATTCCTCAGCTGTGAATTCTTTGTTTAGCTCTGAGCCCCATTTTTTGATAGGGTTATTTGTCTTCCTGCCATCTAACTTCATGAGTTCTTTATATATTTTGGAGATGAGCCCTCTATCAGTTGTAGGATTGGTAAAGATCTTTTCCCAATCTGTTGTTTGCTGTTTTGTCCTAACGACAGTGTCCTTTGCCTTACAGAAGCTTTGTGGTTTTATGAGATCCCATGTGTCGATTCTTGATCTTAGAGCATAAGCCATTGGTGTTTTGGTCAGGAAATTTTTTCCAGTCCCCGAGTGTTTGAGACTCGTCCCCACTTTTTCTTCTATTACTTTGAGTGTATCTGGTTTGATTTGGAGTTCGTGGATCCACTTGGACTTAAGCTTTGTACAGGGAGATAAGAATGGATCTTTCTGCATTATTCTAAATGAGGACCTCCAGTTGAACCAGCACCATTTGCTGAAAATGCTATCTTTTTTTCCATTTGATGGTTTTGGCTCCTTTGTCAAAAATCAAGTGCCCATAGGTGTGTGGGTTCATTTCTGGGTCTTCAATTCTATTCCACTGATCTGTCTCTCTGTCCCTGTACCAATACCATACAGTTTTTATCACTATTGCTCTGTAATACTGCTTGAGTTCAGGGATAGTGATTCCTCCAGAAGTCCTTTTATTGTTGAGGATAGTTTTAGCTATCCTGGTTTTTTGTTATTCCAGATGAATTTGCAAATTGTTCTGTCTAACTCTTTGAAGAATTGGACTGGTATTTTAATGGGGATTGAATTGAATCTGTAGATCGCTTTTGGTAAAATGGCCATTTTTACTATGTTAATCTTGCCAATCCATGAGCATGGGAGATCTATCCATCTTCTGAGATCATCTTCAGTTTCTGTCTTCAGAGGCTTGAATTTCTTATCATACAGATCTTTCACTTCCTTGGATAAAATCACACCGAGGTATTTTTTATTATTTAGGATTATTGTGAAGGGTATCATTTCCCTAATATTTTTCTTGGCTTGTTTCTATTTTGTGCAGAGGAAGCTTACTGATTTATTTGAATTAATTTTTTACCCAGCCACTTTGCTGAAGGTGTTTATCAGCTTTAGTAGTTCTCTGGTGGAACTTTTGGGCTCACTTAAATACACTATCATATCATCTGCAAATACTCATAATTTGACTTCTTCCTTTCCAATCTAGATCCCTCTGATCTCCTTTTGTTTTCTGATTGCTCTGGCTAGAACTTCAAGAACTATATTGAATAAGTAGGGAGAGAGTGGGCAGCCTTGTCTAGTCCGTGATTTTAGTGGGATTGCTTCAAGTTTCTCTCCATTTAGTTTAATGTTAGCGATTGGCTTGCTGTATATGGTTTTTACTATGTTTTGGTATGGGCCTTGAATTCCTGTTTTTTCCAGGACTTTTATCATGAAGGGGCATTGAATTTTGTCAAATGCTTTCTCAGCATCTAATGAAATGATCACGTGGTTTTGTTCTTTCAGTTTGTTTATATAATGGATTACATTGATAGTTTTCCATATATTAAACCATCCCTGTATCCATGGGATGAAGCCTACTTGATCATGATGGATGATTGTCTTGATGTGCTCTTGGATTCGGTTTGCAAGAATTTTATTGGGTAATTTTGTGTCGATATTCATAAGGGAAATTGGTCTGAAGTTCTCTTTCTCTGTTGGGTCTTCGTGTGTTTAGGTATAAGAGTAATTGTAGCTTCATAGAAGGAATTCGGTAGCACCATCTGTTTCAATTTTGTGGAATAGTTTCGATAATATTGGAATGAGGTCTTCTACCAGTATCTCATAGAATTCTGCACTAAACCCATCTGGACCTGGCCTCTTTTTGGTTGGGAGACCTTTAATGAATGGGTCTATTTCTTGAGGAGTTATGGGGTTGTTTAAATGGTTTATCTGTTCCTTATTTAATTTCGGTACCTGGTATTTGTCTAAGAAATTGTCCCTTTCCTGAAGATTTTTCAAGTTTTGATGAATATAGGCTTTTGTAGTAGGATCTGATGATTTTTTTAATCTCATCTGATTCTGTAGTTTTGTCTCCCTTTTCATTTCTGATTTTGTTGATTTGGACACTCTCTGTATCTTCTCGTTAGTCTGGCTAAGGGTTTATCTATCCTGTTGTTTTTCTCAAAGAACCAACTTTTGGTTTTGTTGATTCTTTGTATAGTCCTTTTGTTTTCTAATTGGTTGATTTTAGCTCTGAGTTTGATTATTTCCTGCCTTCTACTCTTCCTGAGTGTATTTGCTTCTTTTTGTTCTAGAGTTCTAGGATGTGGATGTGAGAGCTTTTACGTGTGCTTTCAAGCTGCTGATACATGCTCTCTCTTGTTTCTTTCTGCAGGCACTCAGAGCTATGAGATTTCCTCTTAGCATGGCTTTCATTGTGTCCCATAAGTTTGGGTATTTTGTACCTTCATTTTCACTAAATTCTAAAACTCTTTAATTTATTTCTTTATTTCTTCCTTGACCAGGTTATCATTGAGTACAGCATTGTTCAATTTCCATGTATATGTGGGCGTTCTTCCCTTATTTTTGTTGAAGTCAAGCTTTAGACCGTGGTAGTCTGACAGGATGCATGGGATATTTCTATCTTTCTGTATTTATTGAGGACTGTTTTATGACCAACTATATTGTCAATTTTGGAGAAAGTACCATGAGTTGGTGAGAAGAAAGTATTTCCTTTTGTTTTAGTATAGAATGTTCTATAAATATCTATTAAGTCCATTTTGTTCATGACTCCTCTTAGTCTGTCTATGTCTCTGTTTAATTTCTGTTTCCATGATCTGTCCATTGATGAGAGTGGGGTGTTGAAATCTCCTACTATTATTGTGTGAGTTGCAATGTGTGTTTTGAGCGTTAGTAAGGTTTCTTTTATGTATATAGGTGCCCTTGTATTTGGAGCATAGATATTTAGGATTGAGAGTTCATCTTGGTGGATTTTTCCTTTGATGAATATGAAGTGTCCTTCTTTATCTTTTTTGATGACTTTTGGTTGAAAATCAATTTTATTCGATATTAGGATGGCTACTCCAGCTTGCTTCTTCAGACCACTTGCTTGGAAAGTTGTTTTCTAGCCTTTCACTCTGAGGTAGTGTCTGTCTTTGTCTCTGAGGTGTGTTCCCTGTAGACAGCAGAATGCAGGGTCCTCATTGCAGACCCAGTTTGTTAATCTATGTCTTTTTATTGGGGAGTTGAGACCATTGATTTTCTGAGATATTAAGAAATAGTGAGGAAGAGCTTGAAGGGGCTCGAGACCCCATATGTACAACAATGTCAAGCAACCAGAGCTTCCACGGACTAAGCCACTACCTAAAGACTATACATGGACTGACCCTGGACTCTGACCCCATAGGTAGCAATGAATATCCTAGTAAGAGCACCAGTGGAAGGGGAAGCCCTGGGTCCTGCTAAGACTGAACCCCCAGTGAACTAGACTGTGGGGGGAGGGCGGCAATGGGGGGAGGGTTGGGAGGGGAACACCCATAAGGAAGGGGAGGGGGAGGGGGATGTTTGCCCGGAAACCGGGAAAGGGAATAACACTAAATGTATATAAGAAATACTCAAGTTAATAAAAAAAAGAAATAGTGATTATTGCTTCCTGTTATATTTGTATTTGGATGTGAGATTATGTTTGTCTGCTTTTCTTCTCTTTGTTTTGTTGCCAAGACGATTAGTTTCTTGCTTTTTTTCTAGGGTGTAGCTTGCCTCCTTATGTTGGGCTTTACCATTTATTATCCTTTGTAGTGCTGGATTTGTAGAAAGATATTGTGTAAATTTGGTTTTGTCATGGAATATCTTGGTTTCTCCATCTATGTTAATTGAGAGTTTTGTAGGATACAGTACCCTGGGATGGCATTTGTGTTCTCTTAGGGTATGTATGGCATTGGTCCAGGTTCTTCTGGCTTTCATAGTCTCTGGTAAGAAGTCTGGTGTGATTTTGATAGGTCTGCGTTTATATGTTACTTGACCTTTTTCCCTTACTGCTTTTAATATTCTTTCTTTATTTTGTGCATTTGGTGTTTTGACTATTATGTGATGGGAAGGGTTTCTTTTCTGGTCCAATCTATTTGGAGTTCTGTAGGCTTCTTGTATGTTTATGGGCATCTCTTCCTTTAGGTTAGGGAAGTTTTCTTCTATGATTTTGCTGAAGATATTTACTGGTCCTTTGAGCTGGGAGTCTTCACTCTCTACTATATTATTATCCTTAGGTTTGATCTTCACATTGAATCCTGAATTTCCTGTATGTTTTGGACCAGTAGCTTTTTCCGTTTTATATTTTCCTTGACCGTTGTGTCGATGATTTCTATGGAATCTTCTGCTCCTGAGATTCTCTCTTTTGTCTATTGTATTCTGTTGGTGATGGTTGTATCTCCGGCTCCTTGTCTCTTCCTTTGGTTTTCTATATCCAGGGTTGTTTCCCTGTATTCTTTCTTCATTGCTTCTATTTCATTTTTAATTCCTTCAACTGTTTGATTGTGTTTTCCTGGAATTCTTTCAGGGAATTTTGTGATTCCTCTCTATAGGCTTCTACTTGTTTATTTATGTTTTCCTGCGTTTCTCTATGGGAGTTCTTCATGTCTTTCTTGAAGTCCTCCAGCATCATGATCAAATATGATTTTAAATCTAGATCTTGCTTTTCTGGTGTGTTTGGATATTCTGTGTTTGCTTTGGTGGGAGAATTGGGCTCCGATGATGCCATAGAATCTTGGTTTCTGTTGCTTGGGTTCCTGCCTTTGCCTCTTGCCATCAGATTGTCAGATTTTACCTTGTTCTGCTATTTCTGATAGTGGCTCGACTGTCCTATAGACCTGTGTGTCAGGAGTGCTGTAGACCTATTTTTCTGTTTTCATTCATCCAGTTATGGGAACAGAGTGTTCTGCTTTTGGGCGTGTAGTCTTTCCTGTCTACTGGTCTTCAGCTGTTCCTGTGGGCCTGTGTCCTGAGTTTACCGGGCAGGTCACTTGGAGCTGAAAAGTTGGTCTTACCTGTGGTCCCGAGGCTCAAGTTTGCTCGTGGGGTGTTGCTTATGAGCTCTCCACGAGGGCAGCAACCAGGAGGACCTGCTCCGCATTTTCTGGGCGCCCCTGTGCACCAGGGTCCCAGATGGTGTTTGGTGTTTTCCTCTGGAGTCAGAAATGTTGGCAGAGTGTAGTCTCTTCTGGCTTCCCAGGCATGTCTGCCTCTCTGAAGGTTTAGTGCTCCTTCCCACGGTATTTGGGTGCAGAGAACTGTTGATCCGGTCCCTTCAGGTTCTGGCAGTGTCTGGGGCACAGGGGACCTGCTGCTCCAGTGCCCCTATCTTCCGGTTCTCAGAGGCCTTATACAGTTTCCTCTTGGGCCAGGGATGTGGGCATGAGTGGGCATATTGGTGGTCTCTTCCGCTCTGCAGTCTCAGGAGTGCCCACCTGCCTGGGCCGTGAGCTCTCTCTCCCACGGGGTTTGGGAGCAGTGAGCTGCAGGCAGGGATCGCGAGTTTGGGAATCCAGCTAAAAACTGGAAGTGTCTGGTCCTAGAGGAATTTTGCCTCTGTGTGTCCTGAGACCACCAGTCAGGTCGCTTGGAGCAGAAAAGTTGGTCTTATCTGCTGTCCTGCAGCTTAAGTTTGCTCATGGGTGTTGCTTTTGACCTCTCAGCGAAGGCAGCAACCAAGAGGACCTGCACTGCCTTTTCCGGGAGCCCCCATGCACCAGGGTCCCAGATGGCATTTGGTGTTTTCCTCTGGAGTCAGAAATGTGGGCAGAGTGTAGTCTCTTCTTGCTTCCCAGGCGTGTCTGCCCCTCTGAAGGTTTAGCTCTCCCTCCCTCGGGATTTGGGTGCAGAGAACTGTTGACTGATTTCCTTCAGGTCTGGGCGGTGTCTGGACCGATCATTTCTTTAAGTATTACTCAGCCATTTGGTTTTCCTTTATTGAAAATTCTTTGGTTAGATCTGCACCCCATTTTTCTTTTAAATTAATTTTCTCTTATATATTACATCCTGACTGCAGTCTGCCCTCCCTGAGTCTCTCTCCACTTTTTCCTGGATCCACCCGCCTCTTCACCTCAAAATGAGCAGACCTGGGACATCAACCAAATATGCATAATATGGTATAGTAAGACCAGGCTTATGCCATCATATCAAGGCTGGATGAAGCAATCGTATAGGAGGAAAGGGGTAGCAAAGGCAGGCAAAAAAAGTTAGAGACAGCCCCTGCTCCCACTGTTAGGAATCACACATGGAACTATACAACCATATCATATATGTAGTGGACCATGACCATTCAAGGCTCCACGAACTCTGTGAGCCCACTTGAGTCTCCCAGTCAGTTGATTCTGTGAGCCACGTTCTTATGTATCCTTGTCCCTCTGCAACCTCTAATCCTAATACCCTTCATCCACAGGACTCAACAAGCTCCACCTAATATTTGGCTGTAGGACTCTTCATCTTCTCCCATCAGTAGCTGCATGAAGTCTCTCTGATGATGATTATGCTAGGCTTTGGTCTCAGCACATCCTGTAGGCATTACAAACTGTAGGTGGGAGGTTTTGTGTCTGTGTCCTATTCCTTCCACTTGAGTCCTTGCCTGGTAACAGGGGATGGTTAATTCAGGCTCTGTGTTCCCCGTTAATAGGAGTCTTTGCTAATGTCACCCTTATAGATTGCACTAGGTTTCTACTTTGCTCTTGAAATACTCCCCAATTCCAGTAGTTTCCCAATATTCTCTCCCTTCATTTGTCCCCATCTGATCCCTCCTGTTCCCATCCCAACCAACCCCTAGTCTACCAGCAAAAGCTATTCTATTTCCCCTTTTTGTTTGTCTTTCCATGGGTGTAGTTAAAGTTTTCCTTCTAGTATTTTCTGTAGGGCTGGATTTATGGGTATATATTGTTTGAATTTGACTTTATCATGGAATATCTTGTTTTTTTGATTTATGGTGGTTGAAAAATTTACTAGGTATAGTAGGTATAGTATAGGGTTGGTATCTGTGGTCTCATAGAGTCTGCAGCTCATCTCTCTAGGCCCTTCTGACTTTTAGAGTTTTCATTGAGAAATTGTGTGTAATTCTAATAGTACTGACTTTATATTTTACTTGACCTTTTTCTCTTGAACTTTTAATATTCTTTTCTTTGTTCTCTGTGATTAAAATTTTTATATGTGGTAAGTAGACTTTTGTTTTTGGTTCATCTATTTGGTGTTCTGTAAGCTTCTGGTACTTTATAGGCATGTCTTTCTTTGGGTTAGGGAAGTTTTCTTTTATAATCATAAAATATTTTCTGTGTTTTTAGGCTGTGAATATTCTCCTTTTTCTATTATTCTTATATTTGTTTTTTTCATAGTGTCCTAGATTTTCTGGATGTTTTGTGTCAGGAAAATTTTAGATTTAGCAATTTCCTTGATCTACATATTGATCTATTGTGTCTTCAATGCCTGAGATTCTATCTTTCATCTCTTGCAGTCTCTTGGTGATTCTTGCATATGTAGATCCCGTTTACTTTCTTAGATTCTCCATTTCAGGAATTCACCTGTTTGTGTTTTCTTTATTGCTTCTCTTTCCATTCTCAGATCTTGAACTGTTTTGTTCATTTTCTTCAACATTTTTCCTGACTTTCTTGACATTCCTTAAAAGAGTTATTGATTTCCTGATTATTAGATTGCCTTTTTCTCAATTTCTTTAAGGGAGTTATTTATTTCCTCTTTAAGAACCACTATCATTTTCATCAAGTTGATTGTAAGGTTGTTTTCTTGTTTTTTAGCTATGTTAGAATATTAGGGCTTGCTGCAGTGATATGGATAGATTCTGGTGGTGGTGACATATTGCCCTGTCTATGCAGATTGTGTTCTTACACTGACTTTTAGCATCTGGATTTGGAGTGACTAAAGGTACTAGGTGACAATTATTAGGTTTATCTTTGTTAGATGGAAGTTTTCTTTCTTGTTTGTGTTTCCTCTTGGATCTTCTGGTTGGAGTGGCCTATGGTTAAGTAGAGGTTCTCCACCCAAATTGGGAGTTGGATTTCTGATACCCTAGATGGCCTCTTGTCCAATAGGGAGTTGCCCAACTTGGTGGCTAGAGTTCTGGTGATATGTATGGCCTCTAATTTGTCCTCTGGGGCTCAGGATGCTGGTCTGGCCTCTGATGGAATAGGAGGTTTCTGCCAGAGGTGTGGGCCAGGATATTGTGATCAAGAGGGAGGGGGCAGTTGGGGTTATGCTGGGCAGTTGCTGGGCAGTGGTGCAGTCTCACCAGTTCAGGGCTCTGTCCTAGCTTCTGGTAGGGTAGGAGGCTTCCACTAGAGGTGTGGGATAGATATACAAATTCATACATTCTTTAATTCTTTTGTTTTTATTTTTTATTAATCATTTTATTTGTTTACATTTCAAATGATATCCCCCTTCCTGGTTGCCCCTCTACAACACCCCTTAACCATCCCTCCTTTCCCCCTTCCCCGTCGCTTCTATGAGGGTGCTCCTCCACCCATTCAACCTCCCCCCATTGCTCTATTATCTTCTTATGCTGGGGCATCAAGTCTCCACAGAACCAAGGTCCTCCCCTCTCACTGATGTCAGATAAGACCATCCTCTGCTGCATATGTATCTGAATCTTTGGATCTCTCCAGTATACTTTTTGGTTGGTGGTTTACTCTCTGGAAGCTCTGGATGGTCTGGTTAATTGATATTGTTCTTCCTATGGGGATGCAATCCCCGTCAACTCCTTCAGTCCTTCCCTTAGCTCTTCTATTGGGGTCCCAGGGCTCATTCTGATGGTTAGGTGAGTATCTGCACCTGTATTGGTCAGGTGCTGAAAGAACCTCTCAGGGAACAGCCATATCAGGCTCCTGTCAGCAAGTACTTCAACCACTTGAAATTTAATACTTAAGCTCATTAGTATGCATCATGAAAGAATAGTATTAAAAAACATTTTAATGTACTAGTCAGAGATGCCTAATCAAATTACATAAAAGTATATAGTTTAGAAGGACAAAAAATAACCAAAAAATGAGTACTTTACTTAAAGTATATTTTAATCTAATATAGATTAATGGCATAGAAGAAATAAACTTTAAACAATTGAGCCTTAAGATAACTAAGGATTATGTTTTTAATACTGATTTAAGTACTTTGAAATGTTGGACAAGAAACATATTTTTGCAGATTATTGATGTGTTTCCAATAGTAGTTTATGTGTAAAATTCTAAGAATTAAGACAGCAGTTTTTGGATATTATGAATATGTGTCTGTTAGATTTTGTATTAAGTTCATAGGGCAAAAGACTTATTTCTTTATAAAATTACAAAAGTCTCTATGAATAATAGCATTCAGGATTCAATAATCTTTCAAATTGTTTTTTAACACTAGAGAAAATGAATATATTGTTAAACCTGTATACTTCAATTTATCACAGCAAGTCATGGATTTTTCAAATAAGCCTTAAATTTGGAAAGTGAGAAAAGAATGAAAAAAGCAGAAAAAGCCTGGAAAAATAGCTTATAAAAGTAATGATTAATCATCAGTATACTCCTGACTCATGAATTAGAACTACCAAATTTACTTGTGGTTTGAGAGAGGGTTGGAGGAGAAAAAGAAGAAAAACATTTCTGAGAATTGTAATTTGACTGAGAAATGAAACTGAATGTGTCTGATCGGTTCTGTGGTATGCTCTTTGTCACGGAGGGATCTGTTAGCTGAAGTTTAAAGAAGAGGAGGAGGAGGAGGAGGAGGAGGAGGAGGAGGAGGAGGAGGAGGAGGAGGAGAAGGAAGAGGAGGAGGAGGAGGAGGAGGAGGAGGAGGAGGAGCTAAGTATTTTTAAACAATGATTAACGGTAAACATTAGAGAATCTACAAGTCTGATTGATAAGAATCACAACTGTAGATAGTTGAAATGTTATCCCAAGACCAAATAATGTTGGGATTTCACAGCCCCCAAAAGCCAAATGCTGTTCACCTTTGTGCATGTGACTGTAAACATTCATGGAGTATATGAACATTCCAACAGCTTCCACCAAATGAAGAATGTTATCAGATGGCATCTGAGATCCATACCAGAAATGTTTCTGCTGTGCTGGAACACATCTAGTTTTTCCACCAACATGTTTGAAAGTACCCTTATTTATGGGTTTTCCCTTACACTATTACAGTAATTTTATGAAACTATTGTTTAGGATGCTGCTGCTTTGTGTTACTGGGCCCTTAGATTTGGCTCTACACTAAATCATGAGCCCTTTGATGTGAGACTTGTGGGTGTTGTGTGAATGCTGTTTCTCTGTTTTTGCCCCAATGAGCTTTACTCTGGGAGGAAATCTTTAGCTATGTCAGTAACCTACTTTACCAAGATCACTCTTGTATTGGTAGTGTGGTCTCATTGAGATGAAATCTCAAGTATATAAAAAAAAAAATCCTGCTATTTTTTGTTTCACAGTCCAGCAAGAAAGACCATCATTTGTTGAAAATGCTGTCTTTGTTTTGTGTATTTGGTGTTTTGACTCTTATATGACAGGAGGAATTTCTTTTCTGTTCCAATCTGTTTGGAGTTCTGTATGTTCATGGACGTCTCTTTCTTTAGGTTAGGGAAACTTTCTGCTATAATTTTGTTGAAGATATTTACTGGCTCTTTAAGTTGGAAATCTTCACTCTCTTTTATACCTATCATCCATAGGTTTGTTCTTCTCATTGTGTCCTGGGTTTCCTGGATTTTTTGGTTTAGGAGTTTTTTGCATTTTGCATGTTCTTTGATGGTTGTGTCAATGTTTTCTATGGTATCTTCTGGCCCTGAGATTCTCTCTTCTATCCCTTGTATTCTGTTATGCTTGCGTCTATGACTCCTGATCTCTTTCTAGGTTTTCTATCTCCAGGGTTGTCTCCCTTTGTGATTTCTTTATTGTTTCTATTTCCATTTTTAGATCCTGGATGATTTTTTAAAATTCCTTCACCTGTTTGTTTGTGTTTTCCTGTAAATCTTTAAGAGATTTTTGTGTTTCTTCTTTCAGGACTTCTACCTGTTTACCTGTGTTCTCCTGTATTTCTTTAAGGGAGCTATTTATGTCCTTCCTAAAGTCCTCTATCATCATCTTCATGAGATGTGATTTTAAATCCAAATCTTGCTTTTCCGGTGTGTTGGGTTATCCATTTTGCTGTGTTCTGATGATGCCAAGTAGCCTTAATTTCTGTTGCTTATGTTCGTGTGCTTGCCTCTTACCATCTGGTTATTGCTAGTGCTACCTGTCCTTGCTGTCTCTGACTGGAGCCTGTCCCTCTTGTGATCCTGGTTGTGTTATAACCCCTCAGAGTTCAACTGTCTTTGTGATCCCAAGGTTCTGGGATCCCTTGATCCTGAGATCAGAGCTCCTGGGAGTCTATCTGCCTCTAAGATCCTGAAATCCTGGTGTGACCAAGCTCCTGAGGACCTGTCCTGTCACAGCTCCTGGGAGTCAAGCTTTCTCAGGGTGTCGCAGCAGTGGGTGGAGAGCCAGAGCACTGGGTTTCCTCTGGGCCCAGGTATAAGCTGGAAAGAACCAGTGCCTCTGGCTGGAAGGAACCAGTGACTCTGGCTCATGGTGTTTGTGCTTCCCTGATTCTTGTGGGGGACCCAGTAACACTGGGTGTTGGAAAAGATGTTGTAGCCTCAATTGTGGTCTTGAGTATGTCAGAGGTCCAGTGTTCCTGGTCTGATCTACTGGGAGCCCAGCTTCCTCTGTGATCCTGTGATCCTGGGCTTTTCAGAGCACCTCTGATCCTGGGCCTGTTAGAGTATCTGGGAGTTGGGCTTCCTCTGGGTGTTGTGGAAGTGAGTGCAGAGCCAGTTCCCAAGGTTTGCTCAGTGCACTGCTTCAGACTAGAAGAACAACATTGTTTTTAATAGTCACCCTGCTGTGCAGTGGCACTCCAGAACCTCTAGCTGCTCTCCAACCTGGAGTCATCACTGACTGATTAATAGTTCCCTGCCCTCTCTACTATCACCTCCCTTTATAATCTGGTTAAAGCTATTGTCAATTTCTACGAGATTAGCGTAAAATAACATGTTTTAGTATAGTGTTATAAGTGAGGCACTCATGATGATATTTTATTTGGAGATAAAAAATCAGTTAAAAGAATCAATTTCCACAAACAGCAATATGCAGCTCTTTAGTATAACAAATTAAAATGAGCAAAAAAAAAAAGAATCTGTATTGTCCTTGGTCCTATTTTCTAAACTGTATTTCTAATTGGTGCAGAACATAAAATTATTCATAAATGTTGCAGTAAAAATAAAGAAAATGGATTGGCGGCTACTGGTACCCACATGTTCCCACTCCGTGCTGTTTCTCTTCCAGCCACATTCACACACTGTCGCCTTGGCGGGTCGTTTCTTGCCTGACACAAACATTGTATTCTGTGGGCTGTTCTAGCATGACCCCACACCACACTCGGCCCAGCCATCTATAGCCTAGCCCGGCTTCTAGAACTGAGACAGGTTGTCTTTCTGCCCACCTGGAACTTTGCTCACATCCCCTGTAGCCCGGTAAAACTAAAGCTCTAGAAAGGTGTAGTTTAACAATTAGATTTATATGTTAAATTCTCAATCTGTAATACATTCACAGAATAAATTCACTGCCAATTAGTAAAGATAGAAACCACCCACCTAGACAAGATAAAATTGACCTAGACCACCTGGAATGGAATCACCCTTCTCTTCTGTCTTCATCTTCCTTTCCTTGCTCCTCCTCTTCTTCCCTACTTCCTAGATGTTTTCACACCTACCCTTCCTTCTCCTCCAATGATAGGCTTTGCCTTATCCTGGGACCGCCTTACTGCATAATGACATTATCCTACACATCACCCTTTTTTTCTCCTCCATCTTTATTATATTGGGTATTTCTTATTTACATTTCAATTATTATTACCGTTCCTGGTTTTCAGGCAAACATCCCCTAACCCCTCCTCCTCCCCTTCCCATCCCCATCCTTCCCCCAATACCACCCTCCCCCCAACAATCGAGTTCACTGGGGGTTCAGTCTTAGCAGGACCAAGGGCTTTCCCATCCACTGGTGCTCTTACTAGGATATTCATTGCTACCTATGATTCAGAGTCCAGGGTCAGTCCATGTATAGCCTTTGGGTAGTGGCTTAGTCCCTGGAAGCTCTGGTTGCTTGGCATTGTTGTTCATATGGGGTCTCGAGCCGCTTCAAGCTCTTCCAGTCCTTTCTCTGATTCCTTCAACAGGGGTCCCGTTCTCAGTTCAGTGGTTTAATGATGGCATTCACCTCTGTATTTGCTGTATTCTGGCTGTGTCTCTCAGGAGAGACTACATCGGATTCCTGTCGGCGTGCACTTCTTTGCTTCATCCATCTTGTCTAATTGGATGGCTGTTTATGTATGGGCCACGTGTGGGGCAGGCTCTGAATGGGTGTTCCTTCTGCCTCTGTTTTAATCTTTGCCTCTCTATTCCCTCCCAAGGGTATTCTTGTTCCCCTTTTAAAGAAGGAGTAAAGCATTTGCATTTTGATCATCCATCTTGAGTTTCATGTGTTCTGTGCATTTAGGGTAATTCAAGCATTTGGACTAATAGCCCACTTATCAATGAGTGCATACCATGTGTGTTTTTCTGTGATTGGGTTACCTCACTCAGGATGATATTTTCCAGTTCCCTCCATTTTCCTGTGAATTTCATACAGTCGTTGTTTTTTATAGCTGAGTAATATTCCATTGTGTAGATGTACCACATTTTCTGTATTCATTCTTCTGTTGAAGGGCATCTGGGTTCTTTCCAGCTTCTGGCTATTATAAATAAGGCTGCTATGAACATAGAGGACCACTTGTCTTTTTTATATGTTGGGGCAACTTTTTGGTATATGCCCAAGAGACGAGTAGCTGGATCCTCAGGCAGTTCAGTGTCCAATTTTCTGAGGAACCTCCAGATTTCCAGAATGGTTGTACCAGTCTGCAATCCCACCAACAATGGAGGAGTGTTCCTCTTTCTCCACATCCTCCCCAGCATTTTCTGTCACCTGAGTTTTTGATCTTAGCCATTCTCACTGGTGTGAGGTGAAATCTCAGGGTTGTTTTGATTTGCATTTCCCTTATGACTAAAGATGTTGAACATTTCTTTAGGTGTTTCTCAGCCATTTGGCATTCCTCAGCTGTGAGTTCTTTGTTTAGGTCTGAACTCCATTTTTTAATAGGGTTATTTGTCTCCCTGCGGTCTTTCTTCTTGAGTTCTTTGTATATTTTGTATATAAGCCCTCTATCTGTTGCAAGATTGGTAAAGACCTTTTCCCAATCTGTTGGTTGCCGTTTTGTCCTAACCACAGTGTCCTTCGCCTTACAGAAGCTTTGCAGTTTTATGAGATCCCATTTGTCGATTCTTGATCTTAGAACGTAAGCTATTGGTGTTTTGTTCGGGAAATTTTCTCCAGTGCCCATGTGTTCGAGATGCTTCCCCACTTTTTCTTCTATTAGTTTGAGTGTATCTGGTTTGATATGGAGGTCCTTGATCCACTTGGACTTAAGCTTTGTACAGGGTGATATGTGTGGATCAATCTGCCTCTGCTACATGTTGACTTCCAGTTGAACCAGCACCATATGCTGAAAATGTTATCTTTTTTCCATTGGATGGATTTGGCTCCTTTGTTAAAAATGAAGTGACCGTAGGTGTTTGGGTTCATTTCTGGGTCTTCAATTCTATTCCAATGGTCTATCTGTCGGTCTCTGTACCAATCCCATACAGTTTTTATCACTAATGCTGTGTAATACTGCCTGAGTTCAGGGATGGTGATTTCCCCAGAAGTCCTTGTATTGTTGAGGATAGTTTTAGCTATCCTGGATTTTTTTGTTATTCCAGATGAATTTGCAAATTGTTCTGTTTAACCTTTTGAAAAATTGGATTGGTATTTTGACGGGGATTGCATTGAATCTGTAGATTGCTTTTGGTAAAATGACCATTTTTACTATGCTAATCCTGCCAATCCATGACCATGGGAGATCTTTCCATCTTCTGAAGTCTTCTTCAATTTCTTTCTTCAGAGGCTTGTAGTTCTTATCATACAGATCTTTCACTTGCTTGGTTAATGTCACATCGAGTTATTTTATATTATTTGGGACTATTATGAAGGGTGTTGCTTCCCTAATTTCTTTCTCGGCTTGTTTCTCTTTTGTGCAGAGGAAGGCTACTGATTTATCCGAGTTAATTTTATACCCAGCCACTTTGCTGAGGTTGTTTATCAGTTTTAGTAGTTCTCTGGTGGAACTTTTGGGATCACGTAAATATACTATCATATCATCTGCAAATAATGATATTTTGACTTCTTCTTCTTCTCCAATCTGTATCCCCTTGATCGCCTTTTGTTGTCTGATTGCTCTGGCTAGGACTTCAAGAACTATATTGAATAAGTAGGGAGAGAGTGGGCAGACTTGTCTAGTCCCTTATTTTAGTGGGATTGCTTCAAGTTTCTCTCCATTTAGTTTAATGTTAGCGACTGGTTTGCAGTATATGGCTTTTACTATGTTTAGGTATGGGCCTTGAATTCCTGTTCTTTCCAGGACTTTTATCATGAAGGGGTATTGAATTTTGTCAAATGCTTTCTCAGCATCTAATGAAATGATCATGTGCTTTTGTTCTTTCAGTTTGTTTATATAATGGATCACGTTGATTGTTTTCTGTATATTAAACCATTCCGGGATGCCTGGGATGAAGCTTACTTGATGATGGTGGATGATTGTTTTGATGTGCTCTTGTATTCGGTTTGCCAGAATCTTATTGACTATATTTGCATTGATATTCATAAGGGAAATTGGCTTGAACTTCTTTTCTTTGTTGGGTCTTTGTGTGGTTTAGGTATTAGAGTAATTTTGGCTTCATAGAACAAATTCGGTAGTGCTCCATCTGTTTCAATTTTGTTGAATAGTATGGATAGTATTGGTATGAGGTCTTCTATGAAGGTCTGATAGAATTCTGCACTGAACCCATCTGGACCTGGGCTCTTTTTGTTGGGAGACCTGTAATGACTGCTTCTATTTCTTTAGTTGTCATGGGGTTGTTTAAATGGTTTATCTGTTCCTGATTTCACTTTGGTACCTGGATTCTGTCTAGGAAATTGTCCATTTCTTGCAGATTTTCAAGTTTTGTTGAATATAGGCTTTTGTAGTAGGATCTGATGACTTTTTGACATTCTGTCCTAAAACAAAAGGATATACCTTCTTCTCACCACCTCATGGTACTTTTTCCAAAATTGACCATATAATTGGTCACAAAACAGGCCTCAACAGATACTGAAAGATAGAAATAATCCCATGTGTCCTATCAGACCACCATGGGCTAAGTCTTTTCTTTAATAACAATAGGGGAAAAATGCCCACATATACATGGAAGTTGAACAATGCTCTACTCAATGATAACCTGGTCAAAGAAGAAATAAAGAAAGAAATTATAGACTTCTTAGAATTTAATGAAAATGAATGTACAACATACCCAAACTTTGAGAACACAATGGAAGCTACTCTAAGAGGATATATCATAGTTCTGAGTGCCTGCAGAAAGAAACAGGAGAGAGCATATATCGGCAGCTTGACAGCACACCTAAAATCTCTAAAATAAAAAGAAGCAAATATACCCAGCAGGAGTAGAAGGCAGGAAATAATCAAACTCAGAGCTGAAATCAACCAAGTAGAAACAAAAAGGGCCATACAAGAATCAAGAGAATCAAAAGTTAATTCTTTGAGGAAATCAACAAGATAGATAAACCCTTAGCCAGACTAATGAGAGGACACAGAGATTTTGTCCAAATTAACAAAATAAGAAATGAAAAGGGAGTTATAACTACAGAATCACAGGAAATTCTTTGTGCTTTCTCTATTGTTTCTATTCCCATTTTTAAATCATGGACTGTTTTGTTCAATCCCTTCTCCTGTTTGGTTGTGTTATTCTGTAATTCTTACAGAGAGTTTTGTGTTCCCTCTTAAGGACTTCTACTTGTTTACTTGTGTTGTTCTCATTTCTTAAAGTCCTCCATCATTATCATAAACTGTGATTTTAAATCTAAATCTTTGTTTCCGGGTGTGTTTGGATATCCAGTGTTTTCTTTGGTCGGAGCACTGGGCTCTGATGAGTCTTGGTTTCTGTTGCTTAGGTTCCTGTGCTTGCCTCTAGTGTTAGCTTTTCTTGCTGTTTCTGGCAGTGGCTTGACCCTCCTGTAGGCCTATGTGTCAGCCTCCTGTAGAACTGTTTTCCTGTTTTCTTTCAGCCATTTCTGGGAACACATTCTGTGCTCTCATTTGTGAAGGCACTTCTGGTAGCTGTCTTTTAGCTCCAGGAGAGGGTGGAATCAGATGAGTCCTGCCCTTGAGTGCTCTTAGGTCCTTGCACTCAGGGGCCACAGCTGGTACTAGGGGATTCCCTCTTGGGTTAGGAATGTGGGCAGAGTGTAGTCTCCTCTTATTTCTCAGAAGTGTCTGCACTTGTGAGGGCCCAGCACTCTCTTCCATGGGATTTTGTTACAGGGAGCTGTTTAACCAGTTCAGTTCAGTTCAGTTCTGGGCACAGTTCAGGTTCCAGAGGTGTCTCAGACGCAGGGGACGTGCTGCTTCTGTGCCCTTATCTCCAGGAACCCAGAGGCCGTATACAGTTTCCTCTTGGGCCATGGATGTGGGCAGGAGTGGGCAGTGTTGGTTGTCTCTTCTGCTCTCTAGTCTCAGGAGTGCCCACCTGTCCAGGAGGTGAGCTCTCTCTCCCACGGGGTTTGGGAGCAGTGAGCTGCTGCGTGCAGGGATCCCCGAGTTTGGGAATCCCGCTAAAAACTGGAAGTGTCCGGTCCTAGAGGAATTTTGCCTCTGTGTCCTGAGTTCACCAGGCAGGTTGCTTGGAGCAGGAAGGTTTGTCTTACCTGTGGTCCCTAGGCTCAAGTTTGCTCATGGGGTGTTGCTTATGAGCTCTCCGCAGGGCCAGCAACCAGGAAGATCTGCGCCGCCCTTTCCGGGAGCTTCTGTGCACCAGGGTTCTGGATGGTGTTTGGTGTTTTCCTCTGGAATCAGTAATGTGGGCAGAGTGTAGTCTCTTCTGGTTTCCTAGGCGTTTCTGCCTCTCTGAAAGTTTAGCTCTCCCTCCCACGGGATTTGGGTGCAGAGAATTGTTTATCTGGTCGGTCCCTTCAGGTTCCGGTGGTGTCTCAGACGCAGGGGACGGGGACGTGCTGCTCCTGTGCCCTTATCTCCAGGAACCCAGAGGCCATATACAGTTTCCTCTTGGGCCAGGGATGACGAGAAGTTCTTTTTTTTATTATTATTAACTTGAGTATTTCTTATTTACATTTTGAATGTTGTTCCCTTTCCCGGTTTCTGGGCAACCATCCCCCTAATTCCCTCCTCCCCTTCTTTATGGGTGTTCTCCTCCCCAACCTTCCCCCATTGCCGCCCTCCCCACAACAATCACGTTCACTGGGGGTTCAGTCTTAGCAGGACCAAGGGCTTCCCCTTCCACTGGTGCTCTTACTAGGCTATTCATTGCTACCTATGAGGTCAGAGTCCAGGGTCAGCCCATGTATAGTATTTAGGTAGTGGCTTAGTCCCTGGAAACTCTGGTTGCTTGGCATTGTTGTTCATATGGGGTCTCGAGCCCCTTCAAGCTCTTCCAGTTCTTTCTCTGATTCCTTCAATGGGGGTCCTGTTCTCAGTTCAGTGGTTTACTGCTGGCATTCGCCTCTGTATTTGCTGTATTCTGGCTGTGTCTCTCAGGAGAGATCTACATCTGGCTCCTGTCAGTCTGCACTTCTTTGCTTCATCCATCTTGTCTAATTGGGTGGCTGTATATGTATGGGCCACATGTGGGGCAGGCTCTGAATGGGTGTTCCTTCTGTCTCTGTTTTAATCTTTCCCTCTCTATTCCCTGCCAAGGATACTCTTGTTCCCCCTTTTAAAGAAGGAGTGAAGCATTCATGTTTTGATCATCCATCTTGAAAGAAACATTCACCATTCTTAGTCATCAGGGAAATGCAAATCAAAAAAAAACCCATGAGATTCGATCCCACACCAGTCAGAATGAATAAGTCAAAAAATCAGGTGACAACAGATGCTGGCAAGGATGTGGAGAAAGAAGAACATTCCTCTATTGTTGGTGGGATTGCAAGTTGGCATAACCACTCTAGATATCAGTCTGTAGGTTCCTCAGAAAATTGGACATTGCACTACCTGAGGACCCAGCTATACCATTCCTGGACATATACTCAAAAGATGCCTTGAAACATAACATGGAGCCATGCTCCATTATGTTTATAGCAGCCTTATTTATGGCAGACAGAAGCTGGAAAGAACCCAGATCTTCTTCAACAGAGAAATGGATACAAAAATGTGGTATATCTACACATTTGTGTACTACTCGGGTATTAAAAACAATGATTTCATGAAATTCATAGTCAAATGAATGGAACTAGAAAATATGCTGTGTGAGGTAACACAATCAGAAAAAAACCACATATGGTATGCACTTACTGATAAGTGGATATTACCCCAAAAGCTCAAATTACTCAATATATAATCCACAGACCACATGAAGCTCAAGAAGAAGGATGACCAAAGTGCAGATACTTCACTCCTTCTTAAAACGGGGAACAAAGATATTCATAGGAAGAGATATGGAGACAAAGTTTGGAGCAGAGATTGAAGGAATGGCCATTCATAGCCTGCCCCACCTGGGGATCCAGCCCTTATGTCCATACAGCCACCAAACCCAGATAATTTTGCTGATGCCAAGAAATTTATGCTGATAGCAGCTTGATATAGCTATTTCCTGAGAGACTCGGCCAGAGAATGACAAATACAGAGGCAGATGTTCATAGCCAACCATTGAACTGAGAATGAAGTCCCCATAAGAGGAGTTAGAGAAAGGATTGAAGGAGCAGAAGGGGCTTGCAACCCCATAAACAACAATACTAACCAACCAGATCTCCCAGGGACTAAACCACCAAACAAAGAGCACATATGGACAGACCCATGGCTCCAGCTGCATACATAGTAGAGGATGGCCTTGTTGGGCACCAATGGGAGGAGAAGTCGTTGGTCCTGCCAAGGCTGGACTCCCCAGTGTAGGAGAATGTCAGGGTGGGGAGGAAGGAAGGGGTGGGTGAACACACTCAGAAGAAGGGGGAGGGAGGATGGGATAGAAGGTTTATGAACAGGAAAATGGGGAAGGCGGTAACATTTGAAATGTAAATAAAAATTATCCAATAAAAAAGGTCAGGTAGAGCGCTTGCCTAGGAAGCGCAAGGCCCTGGGTTCGGTCCCCAGCTCCGAAAAAAAGAACCAAAAAAAAAAAAAAAAAAAAAGGTCAGAACTGTAAAAAACAAAAACAAAACAAAAAAACTAACAACAAAAAGATTTCATGTAGTTTTTTTTTTTGTTTTTTTTTTTCATTTTTTTTTATTAACTTGAGTATTTCTTATATACATTTCGAGTGTTATTCCCTTTCCCGGTTTCCGGGCAAAAATCCCCCTCCCCCCTGATTCCTTCAACGGGGGTTCTATTCTCAGTTCAGTGGTTTGCTGCTGGCATTCGCCTCTGTATTTGCTGTATTCTGGCTGTGTCTCTCAGGAGCGATCTACATCCGGCTCCTGATGGTCTGCACTTCTTTGCTTCATCCATCTTGTCTAATTGGGTGGCTGTATATGTATGGGCCACATGTGGGGCAGGCTCTGAATGGGTGTTACTTCAGTGTAGTTTTTGTTTTTAATAGCTGTGTAATTCTTCACTGTGTAAATGTACCACATTTTCTGTACCACATCATTCCTTTATTTGATAGACATCTGGGTTGTTTCCAGCTTCTGACTATTATAAATAAAGCTTCTATGTACATAGTGGCACATGTGTCCTTGTTTTATTTTTGAACATGTTTTGGGTATATTCCCAAGAGTGGTAGAGCTGGGTCCTCATGTAGTACTATGTCCAATTTTCTGAGAAACTGCACACTGCGGCAGGTCCCCCGCAGTCCAGAAACTGCGTGGACCTGAAGGAACCCGGTCAATAGTTCTCTGCACCCAAATCCCATGGGAGGGAGAACTAAACTTTTAGAGGGGCAGACACGCCCGGGAAGCCAGAAGAGACTACACTATGCCCACATTTCTGACTCCAAAAAGCCATCTGGGACCCCAGTGCATGGAGGTTCCCGGAAAAGGTGTCACAGGCCCTCCTGGTTGCTGCCCTCACGGAGAGCTCAAAAGCAACCACCCATGAGCAAACTTGAGCCGCGGGACCACAAGTAAGACCAACTTTTCTGCTCCAAGCAACCTGCCTGGTTGACTCAGGACACAGGCCTACAGGAACAGCTGAAGACCAGTAGACAGGAAAAGCTACATGCCCAAGAGCAGAACACTCTATTCCCATAACTGGCTGAAAGAAAACAGGAAAACAGGTCTACAGCACTCCTGACACACAGGCCAATAGGATGGTCTAGCCACTGTCAGAAATAGCAGAACAAAGTAACACCAGAGACAATCTGATGGCAAGAGGCAAAGGCAGGAACCCAAGCAACAGAAACCAAGACTACATGGCATCATTGGAGCCCAATTCTCCCACCAAAGCAAACACTGAATATCCAAACACACCAGAAAAGCAAGATCTAGATTTAAAATCATCTTTGATCATGATGCTGGAGGACTTCAAGAAAGACATGAAGAACTCCCTTAGAGAAACGCAGGAAAACATAAATAAACAAGTAGAAGCCTATAGAGAGGAATCACAAAAATCCCTGAAAGAATTCCAGGAAAACATAATCAAACAGTTGAAGGAATTAAAAATGGAAATAGAAGCAATAAAGAAAGGACACAGGGAAACAACCCTGGATATAGAGCACCAAAGGAAGAGACAAGGAGCCATAGATACAAGCATCATCAACAGAATACAAGAGATAGAAGAGAGAATCTCAGGAGCAGAAGATTCGATAGAAATCATCGACACAATGGTCAAAGAATATGGAAAATGGAAAAAGCTACTGGTGCAAAACATACAGGATATCCAGAACCCACTGAGAAGATCAAACCTAAGGATAATAGGTATAGAAGAGAGTGAAGACTCCCAGCTCAAAGGACCAGTAAATAGCTTCAACAAAATCATAGAAGAAAACTTCCCTAACCTAGAGAAAGAGATGGCCCTGAACATAAAAAAAGCCTACAGAACTCCAAATAGATTGGACCAGAAAAGAAAATCCTCCCGTCACATAATAATCAAAACACCAAATGCACGAAATAAAGAAAGAATATTAAAAGCAGTAAGGGGAAAAGGTCAAGTAACATATAAAGGCAGACCTATCAGAATCACACCAGACTTCTCACCAGAGACTATGAAAGCCAGGAGATCCTGGACTGATGTCATACAGTGCTAAGAGAACACGAATGCCAGCCCAGGTTACTGTATTCTGCAAAACTCTCAATTAACATAGATGGAGAAACCAAGATATTCCATGACAAAACCAAATTTACACAATATCTTTCTACAAATCCAGCGCTATAAAGGATAATAAATGGTAAAGCCCAACATAAGGAGGCAAGCTACACCCTAGAAAAAGCAAGAAACTAATCGTCTTGGCAACAAAACAAAAGAAGAAAAGCACACGAACATAACCTCACATCCAAATATGAATATAACGGGAAGCAATAATCACTATTCCTTAATATCTCTCAACATCAATGGTCTCAACTCCCCAATAAAATGACATAGATTAACAAACTGGATACGCAATGAGGACCCTGCATTCTGCTGCCTACAGGGAACACACCTCAGAGACAAAGACAGACACTACCTCAGAATGAAAGGCTGGAAAAGAATTTTCCAAGCAAATGGTCTGAAGAAGCAAGCTGGAGTAGCCATTCTAATATCGAATAAAATCAATTTTCAACTAAAAGTCATCAAAAAACATAAGGAAGGAAACTTCATATTCATCAAAGGAAAAATCCACCGAGATGAACTCTAAATCCTAAATATTTATACTCCAAATACAAGGGCACCTACATACATAAAGGAAACCTTACGAAAGCACAAAGCACACATTGCACCTCACACAATAATAGTAGGAGATTTCAACACCCCACTCTCTTCAATGGACAGATCATGCAAACAGAAATTAAACAGAGACATAGACAGACTAAGTGAAGTCATGAAACACATGGACTTAAAAGATATTTATAGTACATTCTATCCTAAAGCAAAAGGATATATCTTCTTCCCACCACCTCATGGTACTTTCTGCAAAATTGACCATATAATTGATCATAAAACAGGCCTCAACAGATACAGAAAGATAAAAATAACCCCATGCATCCTATCAGATCACCACGGGCTAAAGCTGTTCTTCAACACCAATAAGGGAAGAACACCCGCATGTACATGGAAATTGAACAATGCTCTACTCAATGATAACCTGGTCAGGAAGAAATAAAGAAAGAAATTAAAGACTTCTTAGAATTTAATGAAAATGAAGGTACAACAAACCCAAACTTATGGGACACAATGAAAGCTGTGGTAAGAGGAAATCTCATAGCTCTGAGTGCCTGCAGAAAGAAAAGGAGACAGCATATATCAGTAGCTTGACAGAACACCTAAAACCTGTAGAACAAAAAGAAGCAAACAGACCCAGGAGGAGTGGAAGGCAGGAAATAATTAAACTCAGAGCTGAAACCAACCAAGTACAAACACAAAGGACCATAGAAACAATCAACAGAACCAAAAGTTGGTTCTTTGAGAAAATCAACAAGATAGATAAACCCTTAGCACACATGGTGAGTGTGTCCAAATAAACAAAATCATAAATGAAAAGGGAGACATAACTACAGAATCAGAGGAAATTCATATAATCATCAGATCCTACTGGAAAAGCCTATATCCAACAAAACTTGAAAATGTGCAAGAAATGGACAATTTCCTAGACAGATACCAGGTACCGAAGTTAAATCAGGAACAGATAAACCATATAAACAACCCCATAACTCCTAAGGAAATAGAAGAAGTCATTAAAATCTCCCAACCAAAGAGAGTCCAGGTCCAGACGGGTTCAGTGCAGAATTCTATCAGACCTTCATAGAAGACCTCATACCAATACTATCCAAACTATTCCACAAAATTGAAACAAATGGAGTGCTACCGAATTCCTTCTATGAAGCCACAATTACTCTTATACCTAAACCACACAAAGACCCGAAGAAAGAGACCTTCAGACCAATTTCCCTTATGAATATCGACGCAAAAATACACAATAAAATTCTGGCAAACCAAATCCAAGAGCACATCAAAACAATCATCCACCAGGATCAAGTAAGCTTTACCCCAGTCATGCAGGGATGGTTTAATATACGGAAAACCATCAACGTGATCCATTATATAAACAAACTGAAAGAACAAAACCACATGATCATTTCATTAGATGCTGAGAAAGCATTTGACAAAATTCAACACCCCTTCATGATAAAAGTCCTGGAAAGAACAGGAATTCAAGGCCCATACCTAAACATAGTAAAAGCCATATACAGCAAACCAGTCGCTAACATTAAACAAATGGAGAGAAACTTGAAGCAATCCCACTAAAATCAGAGATTAGTCAAGGCTGCCTATTGTCTCCCTACTTATTCAATATAGTTCTTGAAGTCCTAGCCAGAGCAATCAGACAACCAAAGGAGATCAAGGGGATACAGCTTGGAAAAAAAAGAAGTCAAAACATCACTATTTGCAGATGACATGATAGTATATTTAAGTGATCCCAAAAGTTCCCCCATAGAACTACTAAACCTGATAAACAACTTCAGCAAATTGGTTGTGTATACATTAACTCAAATAAATCAGTAGTCTTCCTCTACACAAGAGAGATACAAGTCGAGAAAGAAAATATAATAGTCCCAAATATTATAAAATACCTCCTTGTGACTTTAACCAAGCAAGTGAAAGATCTGTATGATAACAACTTCAAGCCTCTGAAGAAAGAAATTGAAGAAGACCTCAGAAGATGGAAAGATCTCCCATGCTCATGGATTGGCAGAATTAACATAGTAAGAATGGCCATTTTACCAAAAGCGATCTACAGATTCCATGCAATCCCTGTGAAAATACCAATCCAATACTTCAGAGAGTTAGACAGAACAATTTGCAAATTCATCTGGAATAATAAAAACCCAGGATAGCTAAATGTATGCTCAACAATAAAAGGACTTCTGGGGCAATCACTATCCGTGAACTTAAGGAGTATTACAGAGCAATAGTGATAAATACCGCATGGTATTGGTACAGAGACAGATAGATAGACCAGTGGAATAGAATTGAAGACCCAGAAATGAACCCACATACCTATGGTTACTTGATTTTTAACAAAGGAGCCAAAACCATCCAATGGAAAAAAGATAACATATGGTGCTTTTTCAACTGGAGGTCAGCATGTAGAAGAATGCAGATCGATCCCTGCTTATCACCATGTACAAAGGTTAAGTCCAAGTGGATCAAGGACTTCCACATCAAATCATATAGACTCAAACTAATAGAAGAAAAAGTGGGGAAGCATCTCGAACACATGGATACTGGAAAAAATTTCCTGAACAAAACACCAATGACTTATGCTCTAAGGTCAAGAATTGACAAATGGGATCTCATAAAACTGCAAAGCTTCTGTAAGGCAAACAACACTGTTGTTAGGACAAAATGGCAACCAACAGATTGGGAAAAGATCTTTACCAATCCTACCACTGATAGACAGCTTATATCCAAAATATACCAAGAACTCAAGAAGTTAGACTGCAGAGAGGCAACCCTATTAAAAATGGGGTTCAGAGCTAAACAAAGAATTCACAGCTGAGCAATGCTGAATGGTGCAGAAACACCTAAAGAAATGTTCAACATCTTTAGTCATAAGGGAAATGCAAATCAAACAACTCTGAAATTTCACCTCACACCACTGAGAATGGCTAAGATCAAAAAACTCAGGTGACAGCAAATGCTAGTGACGATGTGGAGAACGAGGAACACTCCTTCATTGTTGTTCGGGGTGCAGACTGGTACAACTATTCTGGAAATCAGTCTGGAGATTCCTCAGAAAATTGGACATTGAACTGCCTGAGAATCCAGCTATACCTCTCTTGGGCATATACCCAAAAGATGCCCCAACATATTACAAAGACATATGCTCTACTATGTTCATATCAGCCTTATTTTTAATAGCCAGAAACTGGAAAGAACCCAGATGCCCCTCAACAGAGAAATGGATACAGAAAATGTGGTACATCGCTATACCTCTCTTGGGCATATATACCCAAAAGATGCCTCAACATATAAAAAAGACACGTGCTCCACTATGTTCATAGCAGCCTTATTTATAATAGCCAGAAGCTGGAAAGAACCCAGATGCCCTTCAACAGCGAAATGGATACAGAAAAAGTGGTACATCTACACAATGGAATATTACTCAGCTATCAAAACCAATGCCTTTATGAAAGTCATAGGCAAATGGTTGGAACTGGAAAATATCATCCTGAGTGAGGTAACCCAATCACAGAAAAACACACATGGTATGCACTCATTGATAAATGGCTATTAGCCCAAATGCTTGAATTACCCTAGATGCCTAGACCACATGAAACTCAAGATGGATGATCAAAATGCGAATGCTTCACTCCTTCTTTAAAAGGGGGAACAAGAATATCCTCGGCAGGGAATAGAGAGGCAAAGATTAAAACAGAGACAGAAGGAACACCCATTCAGAGCCTGTCCCACATGTGGCCCATACATATACAGCCACCCAATTAGACAAAATGGATGAAGCAAAGAAGTGCAGGCTGACAGGAGCCGGATGTAGATCTCTCCTGAGAGACACTGCCAGAATACAGCAAATACAGAGGTGAATGCCAGCAGCAAACCACTGAACTGAGAACGGGACCCCTGTTGAAGGAATCAGAGAAAGGACTGGAAGAGCTTGAAGGGGCTCGAGACCCCATATGAACAACAATGCCAAGCAGCCAGAGCTTCCAGGGACTAAGCCACTACCTAAATACTATACATGGACTGACCCTAGACTCTGACCTCATAGGTAGCATTGAATATCCTAGTAAAATCACAGTATAAGGGGAAGCCCTGAGTCCTGCTAAGACTGAACCCCCAGTGAACGTGATTGTTGGGGGGAGGGCGGCAATGGGGGGAGGCTGGGGAGGGGAACACCCCTAAAGAAGAGGAGGGGGAGGTGTTAGGGGGATGTTGGCCCGGAAACCGGGAAAGGGAATAACACTCGAAATGTAAATAAGAAATACTCAAGTTAATAAAAAAAAGAAAGAAAATGTGGTACATCTACACAATGGAATATTACTTAGTATCAAAGCAATGACTTTATGAAATTCATAGCGAAATGGATGCAACTGGAAAACATCATCCTGAGTGAGGTAACCCAATCACAGGAAAACACACATGGTATGCATTCATTGATAAGTAGCTATTAGCCCAAATGCTTGAATTACCCTAGATGCACAGCACACATGAAACTCAAGAAGGATGTCCAAAACGTGAATGCTTCACTCCTTCTTTGAAAGGGGAACAAGTACCTTTTGGCGGGAATAGCGAGGCAAAGTTTAGAACAGAGTCAGAAGGAGCACCCATTCAGAGACTCCCCCATATGTGGCCCATACATATACAGCCACACAATTAGACAAGATGGATGAAGCAAAGAAGTGCAGGCTGACAGGAACCAGATGTAGATCTCTCCTGAGAGACACAGCCAGAATATAGCAAATATATAGGCGAATGCCAGCAGCAATCCACTGACCTGAGAACGGGACCCCCATTGAGGAATCAGAGAAAGGACTGGAAGAGCTTGAAGGGGCTTGAGACCCCATATGAACAACTATGCCAACCAACCAGAGCTTCCAGCACTAAGCCACTACCCAAAGACTATACATGGACTGACCCTGGGCTCCAACCTCATAGGTAGCAATGAATAGCCTAGTAAGAACACCAGTGGAAGGGAAAGCCCTTGGTTCTGCCAAGACTGAACCCCCAGTAAACGGGATTGTTTGGCAGGAGGATGGTAATGGTGGGAGGTTGGGGAGGGGAACACCCATATATAAGGGAAGGGGGGGTTAGTGTTATGTTGGCCCAGAATCCGGGAAGTGTAATAACAATCGAAATGTGAATTAATACTCAAGTTAATAAAGATGGGGAAAAAAAAGAAAGAAATTAAAGACTTCTTAGAATCTAAAGAAAATGAAGGTACAACATACCCAAACTTATGGGACACAATGAAAGCTGTGCTAAGAGGAAAACTCATAGTTCTGAGTGCCTGCAGAAAAAACAGTAGATACCATATGTCAGCAGCTTGACAGCACACCTAAAAGCTCTAGAACAAAAAGGAGCAAATACACCCAGGAGGAGTAGAAGGCAGGAAATAATCAAACTCAGAGCTGAAATCAACCAAGTAGAAACAAAAAGGACTATACAAAGAATCAAGAGAACCAAAAGTTGGTTCTTTGAGAAAATCAACAAAATAGATAAACCCTTAGCCAGAATAATGAGTGGACACAGAGAGTGTGTACAAATTTACAAAACCCGAAATGAAAAGGGAGACATAACTATAAAAAGAAAAAAAAAGAAGAACACAGTTGTAGTCAAGATGAGAGATACTGAGAGTAACAGCTAACTACAAAGATGGCTTCACTGGAGAGATAAAAAACATTTAACAATATGACAGTCTTGCCAGACTATTCCAGGAATTTTTTTCCAACTGGCAGTTAGGAACAAAGTTACTCAGGCTGAAGTATATACCACAGACACTGTTCCTTTGGTTCTATTTGTGCTTTTCAGCCTGGGACATGGGTTTTCAATGTACATTGTACCAGATTCTTTAAAATAAACAATATTTGTAAAAAACATATTTTTTTCTCTCAGAAAGGTATTGATAAGGTATTTCCTAATAGTAATATCCCATTAGAAGAAAACATAACTAACTTGGTGATATATAACATTCCCTAAATTTTAATTTTACTAGTTTTATACTTTTTAATGAGAGTTTCATGCATTTACCTAATGCATTGTGATCAAATATATCCCCCATTGCCTTCCCTCCAAACTCTTCCCTACCTACTATGTTGTTTTTCTGTCTCAACTTCATACACTATTTAATTCTTGTGAGTTCATCTAGTATTTCCTCTACATATATGGGTGTAGAAAAATATAAATTGGCATAGGAAGCACCTCAGGGGCTGTATCTATGGAAGTTTTCTGTTTAAAAACTCCCATCCTGTATTTTAATGTCAAGTGTAAATTGTAATAGAAATCATCATGAAAATTATAATACACATAGTATCTATGTCCTTAATCTTGAAGTTGTAGATAATATTAAGTAAAATTAAACTATGCTGATTAAATGATATAGTATGGTTACTAATACATTAATACACCTTTAATGTGAAATAAAATGCAAAATATTCAATATTTTCATAAATACAATTTTCAACAAATTCCAAGACTATTAAGTTGATTTTAACTATGATTTATATAACCACTCATAAGACTTTTTATAATGGAAAGTATTAGTCACATACATAAGAGATTGCCATTGCTAATTAGCATAAACACATCCAAATGCATACATAAAACATTTATTTGACAGAGATGAAATAGCTAGCTGCATTATCAAACACTTACGTGCTGTCATGCTCTAGTACACACAACTGCCTGGGCACTTCTCTCTTATAGCAGCACTTAGATGTATGATTTATCCATATATTCCACACACCTCCCTCCATATATTTACATTTACTATCTTGTTTATTCCTCACAACATTTTAAGTCTTTTCCTTACTGAAAATGTAGAATTTACAGATATTTTATTCAAGAAGTACAAGTACAAGGTGAAAATTATAGAAAATTGTGAGCTACATTTACGTCCAATTGTGTTGTGACAGCTGGCTAGGGGCTTCTCACCAGCACTCTGTATCAGCACCATAGAACAAAAAAGATCTCTCTGTGTGCCGGAAGATAAAGAAACCTCTACACGAACATATCCGCTTAGTACAGTGAGTGCCAGCAGCAAAACTGGACGGACATTCATCTGACTGAGTGCGAAATTTTACTCACACCACATACTTCTAGGATACTAACTTCTATTTATTTTCCTTCAAAATATTTTGACATGTACAGATTATAAAATGTTTATATCTAGACTAACAGTAAATATATGGACTCTTTGTAGTTGTTGAGACATTTTACTATGTTAGGAGTTTTGGGCAAATACTGTGTGCTTGTATTATTTACATGCTAGAATGGTAAGTGTTCAATTTGCATCACCGATAAAAGAAAGAAAAGAAAAGAAAAAAGAGAGGAAGGGAAATTACATAAGAGAGTGTAGGGGAAGTGGAAAGGAGAGGAGACTAGAAGAGAGGAGAGGAGGGATGAGGAGAGTTTAAGGTTTTTCTTTAAATCAAAGAAATCTCCATGAATGCAGATGCGTAGGAAGAGAGAAAAAATGAAGAAGATGCAAACTTCTTAAGCAAAATAGCCTCTTTAATATTACATTTTTGGCCAAGATTAGTTAGTTTAACATTTAAGCAAATCTTAATAATCTTTTCCAATTAATTCATGATCTATGTACATGCAATTATGTTTTCTGGTTTTTGGTCCAATAAGCAGTAAAAATCTCAGGGGTTATCTCCAGGTGGTGAGGGAAGGCCAATTTGAAACCCTAACACAAGCAGTTACATTTGGAAACGTTATATAACGTTTAGAGACATATAAAATATTTTGAAGTCATATGGACTTCATTTCATAAAATACCTCATAATATCCAAAGTGTGTTTTAAAGGGTTGTTGTATCTCATTCTTCTCTATCAAACAAGCAATACTTTTACTCTCCTGATTTTATCAGTAATATTCCATTCATAGTTGAAATCTTTTTATTTTTAGGAGGAATAAGCTAGTAGAAGTACCTAGAATGTAGACTTTACTGGCAATCTTTTCCCCAGGACTCGTCTCAATGCTTCAGTGACCTCATTATTCCTCAGGCTGTAGATGAGAGGATTCAGAGCTGGAGTAACAATCATGTAGAACACTGAGCTGATATTGTCCTGCTTTGGGCTGTGGAAGGAACTGGGCAGGATATACATGAAAATAGCACCCCCATACCACATCCCTACCACAGTGAGATGGGAAGAGCAGGTGACAAGGGCTTTCTTCCTGCCCTCATTAGAGGGCATGTGGAGCACAGTGAGCAGAATTAGTAAGTAAGAGGTCAGGATGGCAGCAAGGGCAGGAAAGAGTAAAGTCACACCCATCAAATAAACCATGAGTTCATATGTGGAGGTGTCTCCACAGGCCAGCTTCAGCAAGGGAGGAATCTCACAAAAGAGGTGTCTGATCTGCCTGGATTTACAGAAAGGATATCGCATGGTATACATGCTATAGCCTAGAGCACTGAGGGATGCCAGGATCCATGAGGTGGCTATCATGACCCAGCAGACTTTCTGACTCATTAGGATTCTGTAGTTCAGAGGATGGCAAATGGCTACATACCTGTCATAGGCCATAAAGGACAGAAGGAGGTCCTCTGCACTACCAAGTGTCAGTGCCAGGAACATCTGAAGGGCACACCCCCCAAATGAAATAGTGTTGTCTTTGAGAAGAAAATCTATTATGGCCTTGGGAATGATAACTGATGGTTGGAGGAGGTCCATGAGGGAGAGCTGCCAGAGTAGTAGATACATGGGCACATGTAGCCGGGCATCCATGGTGATGACCATCAGCAGAAGTCCATTGCTGGTCAATGCTAAAAAGTACAGGGCTGTGATAGTGGCACAGAGCAGTTCTGGAAAACTACTGTCATCTAGAACCCCCACTAAGATGAAGCCACTTCCCAAGGTGGAGTTGCAGACTTCCATTCTGTGTGGTCTTTTTAGTTGCCTACAAAACATACGCTTGGTGAAGTTTTGCTGATATGAATTCAATTTGCCAATGGTCATGTTAATAGTCCCTTATGCTACCCAGCATGACTCTAACAACACGGAATCTTTCCAAATAGTAGCTTTACTTCTTGATTTACACCTCTCTCTCTCTCTCTCTCTCTCTCTCTCTCTCTCTCTCTCTCTCTCTCTCTCTCTCTCTGTGTGTGTGTGTGTGTGTGTGTGTGTGTGTGTGTGTGTCTCCCTATCTCTCTGTCATTGTTCTGTCTCTTTCTTAGTTGAATCACCATAAATATCTACCCATGTGCAGAATAGGTAATATAAACATTAAGAAATCACTTTGCAAAGTACTACCCAGAATACTAAATCTGGAACATCTTTCCAGAAAGTTAAAGTTATTTCTTAAGGTAAAAGAAATATCCTAACATGTGTCATTATTGTATAATGTTTAGAAATGGCCCTAAATATTTAGTTCATTTTCTGAACAGAAAACATTGAATATGAAACTCTGAACTGATTTCAATGAAACACTTCTATTGGGTTTTTTTTCACACGTCTATTTTCACTATCTATTTTTTTAATTACATGTTTATAACTCAGCTTTTACAAGTCATTCAACATGACATATGTATATTAGCATTTCATTAGTTTCCATTGGCCCCTCTGTGGGCCATTAGTAACTTAATGATTAAATGGTATGAAAATATTAAACAAATCTCTAGTTACATTGGTTGATTTTTTGGGTAGATTTCATTGTTATTCAATGTTAGCAATATCCACAAGGCCTAAAGACCTATGTTGAGATTTCTACAAGACAGGGAGTACCCAGGTCTAGATTATAACATAGAATCTCTGCTAATATCAGTTGATACTTTATTCCATTATTTAGTATTAAACGATACTTTTAAAATTAAATTTGTTCTTTCAAGAATTTTATACATGTCTATGATTTATTAGACTCACCATCTCCCCTCCTCAGACTCTCAAAGCCTTCTATCCTTGTTAATATTTAAAAAATAAAAATAGATAAGGAGGAAAAGGAGATCAAGAAATTTGATTCTGTAGTTTTTGATTTTAAGATTTTCTTTGAATGCTTTTTTTCCTGGCTCAGTGTTTCCAGGGTCTGGCTATGCATTTCATTAAAAGAGATATATCCTTAACTCAGGTTCTAAGAAATCTAGCTGCCTGACCTCCTCAGCTTCTTTGGGCTAGTTAAAGACTGAAGATGCTTCACTACAGTTGAGGAGAGCAGATGTAGTTTACCTTAACAGCATTTAATTGGCTTGTTTTGTTACGCTGATGTAGTGTTTCAGGGGTCTGTGCAATATCAGGTGTCAGAACTGTTGCATTCTTTCTCTCATCTGTAAGTGTGTTCTGGAGATAGAAGTGGTTACAGCCAGGCAGCTTATGTGTTTTCAGTAGTTTCCTATGAAGTAAGATGATAGTTTTCCTATTATCAGATATGAAAGGAAGTAGTAGAAAATGTTCTCCTTTACTTGTGGGGACCCCCACTAGCTTTTTGTCACTTTCTAGGCATCTTTTAGGTCTGGATACTCAATTTTGTTTACAAATACTTCCCACTATAGGAAGAGACAGAAATTACAAGAGATATCCAAGCCCTGTGCAGACTCACCTGAGTGTCTCTGGGGTCAGTTGTAAGCCAGGACCTAGCTACTTGAACAAGCTACTTTGTCTTCTCATCCCATGACCTCCTTTCTGCTTTTCTCTGTGCATAGCTTAAGAAGAGCTCATTTCCTAACTTTAAAAGTCTCCTTTGGACCGTTGGTCTAAGATAGAGTAAATTAAGTAAACCTCTTGGGTGTTTCTTGGCTTGCTTTTCCCTGAGATTTTCTATCCCTTAATGAGATTTAACACATTAAATTTGTTCATTTCTGACATTTAGGTTTCATCTCCATAGCCTCAAAGGTATTGAGATTATAGGATTTTGCTACCTGGTTTTCACAAAGTTTTGTTTAACTCTAGATGAAATATTAGAAATCCATCTTAAATTTTTTTAAAAAATTAATTTTTTTCATATTTTGACCTTATTCTTTCACTTCCCCCATGTTCTACTAAATCCTTTCTACCTCACTACCTACCAAACTTCATTATCTATGTTCTTGCTCTCTTCACACCACCTTCACAAAACAAACAAAATAAAACAACAAAACAAAACAAAATAAAACATCAAACCAAAAAACAATAAGACAAAAATTAGAAAACATTGAACACAGCGAAATCAAACTGGTACCCAACTAGAAGCTTGATCACTACTGATTAATGTTTGTAGCACTAAAATGTACTTTGCATTGGAGGGGGAAAGTAATCATCAATGTTACCATATCATGAGCTTTAAAGCCTGTAACCCCTTTCTGTCCTGCACCTTCCACTGGAGTAGACAATCAGCTTATCTGCTTCTCTTCAGATTTCACAGTCTAAAGGCCTCCCAGGAGAACTACAGCACAAGGGCACCTGGCATGGGACCCTTCTATACAACTGCAGCTTTCAGGAAACCCACAGAGTCTCCTAACTTGGGACCCATTCCCTGTCTCCCCTGCTTGAACTACTACTCCTTACCTGGGCCTGCACCTTCCACTAGGGCACATCATTAGCTTGTCTGCTCTTAAAGAACCCACAGTCTGAAGGCCTCCCAGGAGATTAACTGTGGCCAGGGCAACAGGTCACGTCTTATGGTTTGGAGTCCTCCCAGAAGGTCTACTACAGTCAAGGCCACAGGTCTTCCAGGAGACCTACAGCAACCCAGGGACACAGGAAGCAGGCTTCAGACAGAGATTCCCAGGCCAGCTAACACCAGAGATAACCAGAAGGCTGGTGAGAGGCAAGCATAAGAACATAAGCAACAGAAGCCAATATACTTTGGTTTCATCAGACCCAGTTCTCCCACCACAGCAAGCCCTGGATACCCTAACACACCTGAAAACCAGGATGCTCACCCAAAATCCTATATCATGAAGAAAATAGAGTTCTTTAAGGAGGGTATAAATAACTCACTGAAAGAAATAAAGGAAAATACGGGTAAATAGTTAGAAGCCATTAAAGAAAAACAAACAAACAAACAAACAAACAAACAAACACCCCAAACATATTCCTTAAAGAAATACAGGAAAACACAATCAAACAGCTGAAGACATTGAATAAAGCAGCACAACAACTAAAAGTGGAAGTAGAAACAATAAAGAAAACACAAATGGAGGCAACACTGGAAATGGAAACCCTAGGAAAGAGGGCAGGAACTGCAGATACAAGCATCAATAACAGAATACTAGGGATAGAACAGAATCTTAGGCATGGAAGATACATTAGAAGAAATTGACACAATGGTCAAAGAAAATTCAAAACAGAAAAAAGCTCCTAAACTAAAACACCCAGGAAATCCAGGACAGAATCAAAAGACCAAAGCTAACCTCGCTGATCACGGCCCACAGCTCCCTGCTCCGAAACCCCAAGGGAGAGAGAGCTGAACACCCAGAAGTGTGGGCAATCTTAAGACTGCAGGGCAGGAGAGACTGCTACTTCTTCCCACCTTTGCCCACATCCCTGGCCCAAGAGGAAATTACATAGTGCCTCTGGACACAGGAATGCAGCAGCAGTCAAGCTGCAAGAGCCCCACGGTCCAGACTGCGCCCAGATCTGAACTGAACCAGTAAAACAGCTCCCTGCACCCAAATCCTGTGTGTGTGTCAAGTGGACAGCAAGACCATAAGAGGGGCAGATACCCCTGAGAACTCTGCTCACATTCCTGATTCAAGAGGAAAACAAAATAAAAAAATAAAATAAAAATAAAAAACAGAGAAAACAAAAACCAAAGAAGACAAAAAGAACACCTGAGACCAGAAGATCTTGCATAAACTTATCATTTATATCAAGCAAGTTTATTAAGAAGTACAGAATCATATAACTATTTCCAGGTGTGGGGAGAATAACAGAAATGAACAATTTAGATAATGTTGGCAAGGGATATCTCAGACACAACTGCCTATAGACTAACTACAGACCAGGGGAAATGGTTGGGTTCACAGAAGGTGCATCCTTAACTCCTCTGAGGAGGCAGAGGAATGGATACAGAAAATGTGGTACATCTACACAATGGAATCTACTCAGCTATCAAAAATAAGGACTTTATGAAATTCATAGGCTAATGGATGGAACTGGAAAATATCATCCTGAGTGAGGTAATCCAATCGCAGAAAAACACACATGGTATGCACTCATTGATAAGTGGCTATTAACTCAAATGCTCTAATTACTCAAGATGCACAGAAGACATGAAACTCAAGAGGGATGACGAAAATGCGGATGCTTCACTCCTTCTTTAAAAGGGGAACAAGAATACTCTTGGCAGGGAATAGGGAGGCAAAGTTTAGAACAGAGACTGAAGGAACGCCCATTCAGAGCCTGCCCCACTTGTGGCCCATACATATATAGCCACCAAACTAGATAAGATGGATGAAGCAAAGAAGTGCAGGTTGACAGGAACCGGATGTAGATCTCTCTTGAGAGACACAGCTAGAATACAGCAAATACGTAGGCGGATGCCAGAAGCAAACCACTGAACTGAGAGTGGGACACATGTTGAAGGAATCAGAGAAAGGACTGAAAGAGCTGAAGGGGCTTGAGACTCCATATGAACAACAATATCAACCAACCAGAGCTTCCAGGGACTAAGCCATTACCCAAAGACTATACATGGACTGACCATGGGCTCCAACTTCATAGGTATCAATGAGTAGCCTAGTAAGGGCATCGGTGGAAGGGGAATCCCTTGGTCCTGCAAAGGCTGGACTCCCAGTGAACAGGAATGTTGGGGGAAGGGCGATAATGGGGGAGCGATAGGGAGGGTAACACCTATATAGAAGGGGTGGGGTAGGGGTTAGGGGGATGTTGGCCTGGAAACCAGGAAAGGGAATAACATTTGAAACGTAAATAAAAAATACCCAATACAGAAAGATAGAAATCAGACCACCATGGGCTAAAGATGGTCTTCAATAAAAATAAGGGAAGAATGCCCACATATACATGGAAGTTGAACAATGCTCTACTCAATGATAACCTGGTCAAGGAAGAAATAAAGAAAGAAATTAAAGACTTCTTAGAATTTAATGAAAATGAAGGTACAACATACCCAAACTTATGGGACACAATAAAAACTGTGCTAAGAGGAAAACTCATAGCTCTGAGTGCCTGCAGAAAGAAGCAGGAGAGAGCATATGTCAGCAGCTTGACAGCACACCTAAAAGCTCTAGAACAAAAAGAAGCAAATACACCCAGGAGGAGTAGAAGGCAGGAAATAATAAAACTCAGAGCTGAAATCAACCAAGTAGAAACAAAAAGGACAATACAAAGAATCAACAGAACCAAAAGTTGGTTCTTTGAGAAAGTCAACATGATAGATAAACCCTTAGCCAGACTAACGAGAGGACCCAGAGAGTGTGTCCAAATTAACAAAATCAGAAATGAAAAAGGAGACATAACTACAGAATAAGAGGAAATTTAAAAAACATCAGATCCTACTACAAAGCTTATATTCAACAAAACTTGAAAATCTGCAGAAAATGGACAATTTCCTAGACAGATACCAGGTACCCAAGTTAAATCAGGAACAGATAAACCAGTTAAACAACCCCATGACTCTTAGAGAAATAGAAGCAGTCAATAAAGGTCTTCCAACCAAAAAGAGCCCAGGTCCACATGGGTTTAGTGCAGAATTCTATCAGACCTTCATAGAAGACCTCATACCAATACTATCCAAACTATTCCACAAAATTGAAACAGACTGAGTGCTACCGAATTCCTTCTATGAAGCCACAATTACTCTTTTTTTAAGGTGTAGAATTCTCTTTGATCACTGAATTCATGTTTACAACCTTAGGGGAGTTCAGGTAACTAAGGTTTGGTGGGAACAGTTCTTGCACATGAAGGACAACTACATGCTCCATTCTTTTTCCTGTAACTATATATAAAAACACATTGCCACAGACACAAAAACTTAAAGCCATAGATCACTGCACTTCTATTTACAAGGAACCAGGAGCACACATTCACCTCTCCCGGGGCCGGAGGGCTTAAACAGGGCTTGAGCGTTAAGGCAGCGACAATTCCAACACAACAGAAAATCTAAGTTAAGGCTTTATGTCTCTTCTGAAACTCACATTCACAGACCACTGTGACCAAAAAAACGGTTTAGCTCCTGGGTTGCACTCCTCTGCTGGGTGTGTTATTAGCCCATTACCGAGTCCTTTGCATCGGGTGAATGGGACAGGATGGCAGCAATACCAATTTATTTAATGAGTCATCACCAGCCCCCTTAGGTTTTATTTTGAAGGTTCAGCTTGTGGCAACACAAACCTATGCTACAGAAAGTACAGGGATTTCCAGGCTAGACTGAAAGGGTCCCCAGGCTGTGCTCATTCTGATTTGCCTCCGAGTTGGGCAACAGCTATGAATCCATGATCTACTTAGCACAGAGAGCCCCCAAGGCATGCTAGACCTCACTCTCCACTCAGAATGAGAGTGTTTTATCTATTGGAGAAGTTGGTCTCCAGACTTTTTCCTTTTTAAAGAATGTATCCTAACAGGCTTTGATTAGCATACCACTGATGGATCTATTCTACAGTTGCTAGTCTCAAGGTACACATCATCTGTTTGCCTGGGCGAAGAGCTTCCTTCAAGGAAAAGATGGGGGTGGATGGAAGGAAAGACTCTGAGGGCCCTCCTTCTCCTATCAAGATTTGAAGTGCAGCATATTGACAGGGGGCTGGGCAGAAAGGTCTTTTCCTCATCCCACATTTTCCTTTTTTAATCCTTAGAGGGTCTCTGAGTACATTACAGTCGGGTAGGCCCACAGTCTCCTGTGGAGCAGGAAGGATGTTTATGGGGGTGGTGATGTAAAGTGTGTATTTGCACATAACTTCCCCCAAATCTGAAACATTCGGAAACATATTTTGCTTTTGCTTGCTATGAGGTCATTGGTAGCTGCTAGCTTCTGGGTAATATTAGGATGGGGACAAGTCACAGGGGAGACCAAGGCAAAGCTAATGACTGAAAGGTTGGGATATTTACAGCTTCATCCCTACCTCCCAACGCAACTGGGAAGGGTAACACTCAAGGTTAAGTTGATCACTAATGGTTTAAGTTAACTCTCTACCCACACAACGAAGGAGTCATTAACCCTGCAAGACCGGGTCTGGAAGGTTTCTGGGAGGCTAACCACACAGACTCGGTTGGTGTTGTGCCTAGAGAAGCCATGGATGTACTCTGCCCCCTTTCTACCCAGTCTAACCCTTCACAGAAACGGTATCCCTGAGTTCTAGCAAATCAACTGAGCACAAAGAGTGGGGAGTCACAGGAACCCCAATTTATAGAGAGCTAGAAGCTCTGGGGTCAACCAGAAACTACCACCTAGCCACTGTGTGATTACAGCTGGCTGCTGTCTGTCACGTGGCAATCCCATAGATTTGGTCACAGAGATCTTTTTGATCAACACTATCAAGAGAGCAGAGGAAAGCTTTTCCATGAAGCAGGATCAGCCCAAGATAAAAAAAAAAAAAAGACGATGGGTTTCCACAGTGCACATCTCCACAGGCTGGATGCCTTCCTCTTACTAAACTGTTATTTGCACTAAGTGCTTGCTGTTCTCACAATGGCCAGTCACCTTACAGAGAGAAGGATGGCACACAAAGCTGCCAGCAGTCACAGCTTGGGAGAGAAGAGACAGCAGAGACTAAAAACTGTCATAAAAGCTAAAGACAGCTATGGCTTCCCCTGGTGCTTCCAAGTCAGAGGGACGTGACAAGGCAAGGTGGTGGCATCTCAGGAGTCAGCAGCCACACAAGTGTTGTCTGAGCGTTTGAGGTGCCATTTTAGTGTGCCATTCCTCAGTTAAAGAAGTTGCAAAGCTTGCACCCTACTGCCTGGTAAGCTAGGCTTTAACTAGACAGGTCTAAGTTTAGTAGTGTAAAATAGAATGGCTACACAGGAGCAGACTCAGGCGACACTTAGAGCAACACTTTTCACTTTATAATACACTCACATTTGCACACCAATCTTGTGTTCACGAGTACAAAACACCAAGAACTGCAGAGAACCTAAAAGCTGCCCCACTGACTGCACCCCAGTCCATGCCGCTGTCCCTGTCCCCATGTTCTAAGCCCACAAGGAGTGGGGTGCCTGGTTGCACTTTCAGAAGCTGGAGACAGCATGCAGCTCTGTGCATGTCTGGGTTTCCACAGAACTGAACTGGGACTCCATCGTATTCCAGGCCAAATCAGCTAGAAGGAAGCCATCCATTGCTGTCTGAGTCTCGTTGCTGGTGAGGAACAAGTTCCCGAGGGACTCGAAGCCAGAACTCATGGTCTGTGTTTCTGTGCTGCTCAGCTGGACCTTGCTCTCCAGAGTGGGTGCATGTTGAGCTGGGGAAGCTCCTTCCATTTGGGTTTCTGTGTCAGAGGAGTCGGTGCTCATGGAGAAGCTGGAGTGTCTCAGGATGCTGCCCAGGGGCAGGTGGGGACTGCTGTCCAGGAAGAAATTCAAGTCTGTCTGGGTCTGTGTGTCAAACATCTCGAGGCCCAGGAAACCCGAACCTGCCCTGAGCCCATTGGGCTGTGTGCAGGGATCGGACAGGAAGAGGTCAGTCTGTGTCTCTATGTCCAGGGACTCCAAGACGGGCTCAGTGCTCATGGAGCTGAGTTCACTCTCCTCAGTCTGAGTCTGGATATTTGAGGCTTAGAGGAACTCTTCAATATCAAAATCAATCCTGGAGTTCTGCGCTGAACCTGATGGGAGCTGGGCGTCAGGCCCGGGGTTTGTGTCAGACAAGAGACTCCGGTTATCCAGCGTTTGGCCTGGCAGATTACTTGACAAGATGTTTTCTAGGTCACTCAGTAGATCTATGGTTTGGGTCTGGTTATCGGTCATGTTTTGTGAAGGAAGCATGCTGTTCTGGGCACTGAAGTTTAACACGGGCGCAGACTTTTCCATGACTTGGCTTAGGATCTTGGGGTCACTCTGAGGTACCAGACTGTGAGTTACTGTCTCTGCAACTAAACTGCTACTCATGATGTTGTCGCTGGGCACACCGTATGACGAATGGACGCCTTCAAAAATGTCCCCACACAGCTCAGAGTGGTCCACCGGCACTGGGTCATCTGTGCGGTTTTGTATCCTGCAGGTTTGGGTTTCTTTGGAGACCCCACTAGGCTGGAAACAGGCGTCTATAAACACATCTGTCTGGGCAGTTATGGATGAAGTGACCTTAGGGCTGGGCACCAACGTCTGGGTGTGGACACTAACAGGAAGGGACACTTGAGAATCAAAGGACAGGTCAGTCTGAGAACACGATGACACAGAGGAGTCGGGGCCAAGCCACTGAGCAGAGGGTATCAAGTTGGCTGAGGCATATGACAGATCTGTCTGCACGTTGGCTGAGGAAATGCTGTTCTTCTGACTCACACTCCCGCCCTCTTGCAAAGGACGACACAGACTTTTGCCCAAGTTCACCTGAACACCTGTATTCATTGGCTCGACAACAGGGCTGATAATTTTTGAGAGAGGTAGGCTCTCCTTCAGAGAGCAGGCCTCTGAATCCAGGCTGAGGATCAAGGTTCCTACTGAGAAGGGTACTAAGTGCACAGCACCCGCTGCAGAACTGTGATCCACACCTAACACCATGGGCTGGGCCGAGGAGTCCGCTGTAGGCATAAAGACAGGCACAGGGGAAAACTGCATGACTGGGAGTTTAACCAGAGCCACTTTGGGCTTTGGTAGAAGCAGCTTCTGGGGGCACCTGGGAGGCGTTGGGAAGCTCTGCTTTTTGGTGCGGGAGCTACAAGAGTCTTCAAGTGAGGCTGCTAGCTTCACTTCCGAACCACGTGGCTCATGCGCATCTTGGCGAGGGGCCGGTTGGTCACCCAGTGGTCCAATGGTTTTAGTGGACAGCGTTTGGCTTTCCATTTTCCTTTTTTTACTAGGCGGGTCTCTGTGCTCTGCAGGGATCTCGTGGCCAGTCCGGTAGATGTGAGACTGCAGTGCGGTTCTGCTGGCATAGGGACAGCCACATGTACACTGGAAGGTCTTGCCACAATCTTCCTCGTGTCTTCTCAGGTCCCACTCGGTGCCGTAGGTTACTGCACTTGTGCTTCTTCTCCGCATGCATTTTCATAAAGTGCTGTTTAACCAGAGAAAACTGAGAAAATGGTCTGTCAAGGCCTGGAGGGCATCTTTTGATTGGACATCAGTAGAATTTCGGTAGAGTTTTCAAATCTTTTCTTATTGTTGGATTTACTATGCCATCCTGCAGTCGGTGGCACTTGACTAGGTGCATGTTGAGCGCAGGACTGTTGGGCAGGATCTTGCCGCAGCCGCGCACAGTGCACAGAATATTGGTGCGAACAGCCCGGGACAGCTCGCTCACAGACGGCTGGACCAGCTCCCAGGCCAGTGGCACCGGGGCCTTGGCTCGAGCCCTGGCCAGTCGCGGTCGACTGCCTTGCAGTCGAGACTCCGACGGCCTCCACGGGCTTGAGGCAGCGGCGGCTCCCCGCGTGCTCGCCGGCCTGTCCAGGACACCCAGGGCGAACCCGCAGACTCAGCCTCCGCCGCCTCCGTGGCCGTCATGGCTCCGGCACAGCGCCAGGCCCCTCTCCCACAATTACTCTTACACCTAAACCACACAAAGACCCCACACAGAAAGAGAACTTCAGACCAATTTCCCTTATGAATATTGACCCAAAAATACTCAATAAAATTCTGGCAAACCGGATCCAAGAGCCCATCAAAACAATCATCCACCATGATGAAGTAGGCTTCATCCCCAGCATCCAGGGATGGTTTAATATACAGAAAACCATCAACGTTATCCATTATATAAACAAAGTGAAGGAACAAAACCACATGATCATTTCATTAGACACTGAAAAAGCATTTGACAAAATTCAACACCCCTTCATGATAAAAGTCCTGGAAAGAATAGGAATTCAAGGCCCGTACCTAAACATAGTAAAAGCCATATACAGCAAACCAGTAGCTAACATTAAACTAAATGGAGAGAAACTTGAAGCAATCCCATTAAAATCAGGGATTAGACAAGGCTGCCTACTCTCTCCCTACTTATTCAATATAGTTCTTGAAGTTCTAGCCAGAGCAATCAGACAACAAAAGGAGATCAAAGGAATACAGATTGGAAAAGAAGAAGTCAAAATATCACTATTTGCAGATGATTTGATAGTATATTTAAGCGATCCCAAAACTTCCACCAGAGAACTACTAAACCTGATAAACACCTTCAGTCAAGTGGCTGGGTATAACATTAACTCAAATAAATCAGTAAACTTCCTCTACACAAAAGAGAAATAAGCCGAGAAAGAAATTAGGGAAACGATACCCTTCATAATAGTCTCAAATAATATAAAATATCTAGGTGTGACTTTAACCAAGCAGATAAAAATCTGTATGATAAGAACTTCAAGCCTCTGAAGAAAGAAATTGAAGAAGACCTCAGAAGATGGAAAGATCTCCCATGCTCATGGATTTGCAGGATTAACATAGTAAAAATGGCCATTTTACCAAAAGTGATCTACAGATTCAATGCAATCCCCATCAAAATACCCATTCAGTTCTTCAGAGAGTTAGACAGAACAATTTGCAAATTCATCTGGAACAACAACAAAAAAAAAAAAAAAAAAAAAAAAAACCAGGATAGCTAAAACTATCCTCAACAATAAAAGGCTTTCCAGGGGAATCACTATCCCTGAACTCCAGCAGTATTACAGAGCAATAGTGATAAAAACTGCATGGTATTGGTACAGAGACAGACAGATAGACCAATGGAACAGAATTGAAGACCCAGAAATGAACCCACACACATATGGTTACTTGATCTTTGACAAAGAAGCCAAAACCGTCCAATGGAAAAAATATAGCATTTTCAGCAAATGGTGCTGGTTCAACTGGAGGTCATCATGTAGAAGAATGCAGATCAATCCATGCTTATCACCCTGTACAAAGCTTAAGTCCAAGTGGATCAAGGACCTCCATATCAAACCAGATACACTCAAACTAATAGAAGAAAAAGTGGGGAATAATCTTGAACACATGGGCACTGGAGAAAATTTCCTGAACAAAACACCAATGGCTTATGTTCTGAGATCAAGAATCGACAAATGGGATCTCATAAAACTGCAAAGCTTCTGTAAGGCAAAGGACACTGTCGTTAGGACAAAACAGCAAACAACAGATTGGGAAAAGATCTTTACCAATCCTACAACAGACAGAGGGCTTATATCCAAAATATACAAAGAACTCAAGAAGTTAGACCACACGGAGACAAATAACCCTATTAAAAATGGGGTTCAGAGCTAAACAAAGAATTCACAGCTGAGCAATGCTGAATGGTGGAGAAACACCTAAAGAAATGTTCAACATCTTTAGTCACGAGAGAAATGCAAATCAAAACAACTCTGAGATTTCACCTCACACCACTGAGAATGGCTAAGATCAAAAAACTCAGGTGACAGCAAATGCTAGTGACAATGTGGAGAACGAGGAACACTCCTCCATTGTTGGTGGGATTGCAGACTGGTACAACCATTCTGGGAATCAGTCTGGAGATTCCTCAGAAAATTGGACATTGTACTATCTGAGGACCCAGCTATCCCTCTCTTGGGCATATACCCACAAGATGCCCCAACATATAACAAAGACACATGCTCCACTATGTTCATAACAGCCTTATTTATAATAGCCAGAATCTGGAAAGAACCCAGATGCCCTGCAACAGAGGAATGGATACAGAAAATGTGGTACATCTACACAATGGACTATTACTTAGCTATCAAAAACAATGCCTTTATGAAATTCATAGGCAAATGGATGGAACTGGAAAATATCATCCTGAGTGAGGTAACCCAATCACAGAAAAACACACATGGTACGCACTCATGGATAAGTGGCTATTAGCCAACTGCTTGAATTACCCGAGATGCACAGAACACATTTAACTCAAGAAGGATGACCAAAATGTGAATGGTTCACTCCTTCTTTAAAAGGAGAAAAAGAATATCCTTAGGAGGGAATAGGGAGGCAAAGTTTAGAACAGAGGCAGAAGGAACACCCATTCAAAGCCTGTCCAACATGTGGTCCATACATATGCAGCCACCAAACTAGATAAGATGGATGAAGAAAAGAAGTGCAGGCTCACAGGAACCGGATGTAGATTTCTCCTGAGAGACACAACCAGAATACAGAAAATACATAGGCAAATGCCAGCAGCAAACCACTGAACTGAGAACGGGACCCCTGTTGAAGGAATCAGAGAAAGGACTGAAAGAGCTTGAAGGGGCTCGAGATCTCATATAAACAATGCCAACCAACCAGAGTTTCCAGGGACTAAGACACTACCCATAGACTATACATGGACTGACCCTGGGCTCCAACCTCGTAGGTAGCAATGAATAGCCTAGTAAGGGTGCCAATGGAAGCAGAAGCCCTTGGTCCTGCCAAGACTGAACCCCCCGTGAACATGATTGTTCAGGGGAGAGTAGTAATGGGGGGAGGATGGGGAGGGTAACACGGATATAGAAGGAGAGGGGTAAGTGTTAGGGGAATGTTGACCTGGAAACTGGGAAGGGGAATAACAACCGAAATGTAAATAAGAAATACTCAAGTTAATAAGGACAAAAAAAAGGGAAAAAACGTTCTGAAATATCAAAGTCCCCCCCCAAAAAAAACTGTCAGTACAATATATTCTTTCAAACATCCATGTATAAAACCTGTGGTACCTTTTTAGAAAAATTTCTACATTTTTATTTTAAAATTTCAACTATTCTTTCTTTTTGCCCCCTCTTTTACATGAATAAATATGCTTCAGAGCTTTTTATACTTAATTTTAAAAAAGATGCCAGCCTCTTTGAGGACTCATTAAGCTTTCACAATGGTCTGAATATAACAGAAAAAGTTACTGTGCTCTCAAGTCTTCTTACTTCAATGTTTTAAACAGTGTACAAATTTGGGGAGTAACAGCAAAAAGAAAAATTAGAAGAACCAAGACAATGTAAGAAAAAATAGCTAGCATAAAATAGGTTAATCAGCAGACATTGAGCTAACTGACACTTCCCTTTCCCTTGTGGTTAAAAATAGGCATTTCTGAGAATTGTGCTTGACTGAGAAATGAAACTATCTATGTTCAATAACAGGATGGGAGTGGCATAAAAATAGGAAGAAATTAAAAACTGAAGTTTACGGGGGGGGGGGCTGAACCTGCATTAATCTTTCTACAAGGCTGACTGATTAAAACTAAAACTATTTTTGGAGAGTTGGAATGCTGTATGTCTCTCAAATTGATTTGGACTGTTTTAGCCCCTAAACAGTCATTTGTATCCACTTCTGTATTTGACTTAATGACCTTGTAACTATTAGGTAAGTCTTTCAGAAAATGCAAGCAAACCCCTAAGTTCTACTGACTAAAAGGTTTCAAATGCCATCAGATAGGATCTAAGGCTCAAAGCAGAGATTGCCTTACTTTCATTGAGCTTGTCTCACTCATGTTTCTTTTGGCTAATGTGTTTGAAAAGGTCAGGAAAAGTTAAAACTATAGACTTAGCCACCCAAGTGGAGGAACTCATGAGGCTGTAGGATGACAAGTAGGCATAGAATGGTGCTTAAGGAACCTAAGGCAAAGGTTATAAGTGCATCTAGTCAACTGTTAGACAGACCATGCATCAAGAAATGTGGGAGATTCTAGGAAGAGGTCTGCGTAGTATGCATGCCATTCATTTAATTCAAAGAATCTGAGGCTAAGAGGATGCCTGAGAAGACCTCATAAGTGAAGCAGAGCAGTGGGGAGAAGAGCTGGTCAGAACAGTTTGAGTTCATACATTATTTTAGATAAGTGTTATTTGAGAACAGTGTTGGTGTACTCTACTTTTCTTGAGGACTGGGGTATGCAGGGATATGAAAAGAGTACTCATTGCCTCAGGTGGGAGTGAGATGTTGAGTTATCTTAGAACATTATCAAGTCTGCTATCAGATTGGAGATAGTTGGAAGCAGACCAAAATGAGGAAGGGTGTAAGATAGAATTTGAGCAAACTCTTTCTTGTGCTCTCTCAAACCTGGTAGAGAATACTAACATCCAACTGGAGAATATATCTACCAATGAGAAAGATAGCAGAGCCACTAGAAGATTGGCAGGAAATTTTTCAGTCCTGTCATAGGAGATGATCTCAGGCCTGGTAGTAAGAAAGGAATGTTATCTGAGAGCCTCTTGGGTGACAGTTTGAGAGCAGATAGTACATTGGAGGGTGATGTAGAGAACCTGTAGCAAGGAAGAGGAATAGACTGAGAGCAAGATGGGCTATCTCACATAGAACTCATCATATAATGTGCAGGTAGAAGCCTGGTCTTGATCAGAAAACAAAACATGGTAGTTACTGAAAGTATACCCTGACTGTTTGAAGATGGCTTCTTTTCTCTAGTTACTGAAACTATACCCTGAGACTTTGAAGATGACTTCTTTTCTCTAGTTGAGAACCCTATGATGAGGTTAAATAGGCTAACATGAGACAAGAAACAGGACATGCTCATTAGTAAAGGAGGACACTGACTATGGGTGTGTATTGTAAGAATATGAAGCAGAAGATAGTGCTCCAGTGTTGCTTTTGGCTATCTGCTCAGAAATGCCCCAGTGGCTTATGCAGCAAAGACAGGTTAAAAGTGTTTATAGGTTATTTGTTTTTAATTAAATGAGTCTGTTCTGAGGTGAGAGAACCTCACTTTTATCAAGTTAAGTCCTAGAGCAGAGAGTATGGTATGCATGTTCATGGTCAGTGTGTTCAGTAACCTTTTGGTTTTAGACTTATGGAATGTCAGTGAGTTCTCCCTGTTGTGAATTGGAATGCAGACTTCTATTTTTTCATTTTAGGGTAATTTTTTATTTATTATTATTTTACTGGATAGTTTAGGTATTTACATTTCAAATGTTATCCCCTTCCCCAATCCCCCCTCTCCCATCCTCCCTCCCATGCTTCTATGAGGATGCTCCCCCTCCCAACCACTCACACCTACCGCGACACCCTGGAATTCCCCTACACTGGGAAAAAGACCCTTCACAGGTGTCGCGCGCCCAACGTCTCGCCAGCAAGAATGACACGCACACACCAGGATCCTTCTGCAGCAAAGCGTTTATTGCATCTTGAAGAGGAAGAGACCTGAGCCCCAGAATGGCGCTGCTTATATACACCCTAATGTGGTGTGTCCACGCCTGATTGGTCGCTTACCCATGATCTCAATGGCACACCCCGGGGTGGGCAGAGACTTGGCGCAAACACACTCTTGCACATGCGCACACAGCTAGTTTCCTGAAAGGAAGTCAGACTGACGCAGCGGAAGCCAGCGGCATCTTGTAATGGCGAATGCTATCACGGCTTTCTACATCGCCCCCTTTTTGTTTTACTAGAATGAGGCTGGTCTAGGCCTCTGCAGTTACGTCCGTCTGCTGTGGCTCCTGTCTTAGGTCGTTCCTCTAATGTCACAGCCTTATCCGTCCTAGGGTAACCCTATCGCCACCGGGCCCCGTGTCTTAGATTGGTCTGTGCATGAGGAAAGTTGCCCGTCTCTGGATACCGCAGTGCTGTGTGACAGTAACTGCTAAACGACCTAGGGCGAACTCTACAAAAGAGGCCAGCCAGAAAATGAGTTAGTGGGGAAATCATGATCACCCTGTCGCGTGCAATGAGGAAACCTCAGCAATGTAGAAGGGCTGATCAAAGAATCATTGAGTCTCTCTCATCCCAGTGCAATGTATCCACAAATCCATGGGGTGCAAGATCAGAGAACTCAGATGCCGACTAATTCCTGAGCATAGATAACCAAATTCCAGGGGAGGCCCCTTGTTCAATGGCCACAAGTGCTTGAGTGACAACGACCTTGTCACGTTTCTGTTGAGATCTGAGTTTGCAAACCAACCATAGCATGAACACTAATCCACAGCATAGGGCTGCACCAAACAGAGCCACTCCCAATAAGTAGTGGGCACCTCATCTGGTTCTCCTCAGCTGCTACCACCAAGGACCGTAGTCAAGCCGCTCCTATAATAAAATTTAGAATTCCCAATTGTTAGCAACTACTCCAGAAAGTTCATCCACTGTGCTTGCCTAATTGGGGGAGGGTAACTCTAGACACTGCAGACACGATGGCTGCTACAATAGCAGCGAAAGTAACAAGGTCTTTCCCAGGACAGTTTAGGATCGGTCATTCTTCTCTGGAACAACCAGCAGGCAATGGAACCATGTCTGAGATCTGTACAACCAGGGCAGAGTTCCCCAGTCCACAGCAGCTTCACGCATATGGCATTCCTGTGAAGCTACAGACTGCAAAATGACAACAGCAGTTAAGGCAGAAAGAGTCGCCAGGGGAATGAGGGGGGCAAGGGTAATGGAGTCCAGTCTTCTCCAGCAAGCAGCAGTGCACAGAGGGTCTGAGCGTAGGCCACAGTGGGACGGGACACACGCAGTGGTAACACTGACTGTAGCAATGCCAAAATTTCTGTGATGACAAAAGATGAGGGGGAATCTTCTATCTTCCTCTAAGTGTACAGGAATGACTTCAGGGACCCGAACCAGGAGAGTTGAATCTTCATGCTCTCAGGATCAGCAAGTCTCACCAGCCACTCAGGCAGCTGGCATACTCTTGTAGCATCCTGTAGAAAAAACACAAAGATTCCCTCTTCCCCATATAAAATACCTGGACAGGATCATGCCAATATGTGGATCTTTCTATTTTACCTAGGCAGAAGTATGCCTAGTTGTAGGGTGCCATAAACACTCAAGGGTTCTTTGGCATCCAAATTTTAAAATTGAAATAAAAGGAGCATTATTTAGCATACAGGGATAACTCCCCCTTTTTATTTATTAAGATATAAACTGTCTAGTATCATTGTCCTCCCTCGTTAAGGGGTCTAGGCAATCCAGTTTGAGTTCTTAAATGGCCTCTAAAGGAACAGTATTTAGTGCTCTTAACCACTAAGCCATCTCTCTAGCCCCTCACAAACTTTATTTCCAATGAGGATAACAAAGACCTAAGTCCTCTGGTAAGGTGAGGTACTTAGCCAACTAACATATCCTTAGAAGTTTAAAATTAGTTTCAAATATTCTTTTCTGGAGTAGTGTAACAGCTACTCCCCAAATATTAAAGCTCATTTTGAGAGCAAAGGTTTGTAGTAAAAATTTCTATATACACTGAAAGATTTAAAGTTCTAACTTCTTACATTGAAGAAGCGACAAAATTATATAATATAAGGCTATTAGCCATTCCTTTGTAAAATTTTTAATGATATCACTTTATGGGCTCTCTAAAACTATAAGCAAGCTCACGAAATGAAAACTCACAATCGCCAGGACGTAAATAAATTGCATAAAAACAATCCTCTAAATCTATCTTGAAATGGCAGTTGGAGTAAGCAAACTGGCTGTAATGCTCTCACAAGTTCTAAAACCTCATCAGTCCTTTGTAAATCTTGTAACAGTGTCTACCTGTTTGATTTTTTTTCTCAATAATAAATAAGTTTGAGTTAGTCAATGAATCACTGGCAATCCTTAATCACAATCCTTAAATTCTCCTTGTAACACCAGAGCACAACCACAAAGTCACCTGAGTTCTGAGTAGTGACTAGGCAGCTGTCCTTGGGGCAGTGGAATTAGCATCAAAATACAGATAACTTTAGGGCAAACCACAACTTTGGAAAGCAAAACTCAACCTCTAACAACCTATTCTCTAAAATCCACTCTCCAAAACACCGAGTCTATCCTTCATGCTACAAAGTTTGATTGTCAATTCCTACATATGAACGCATGATGGTGCAGTCTCCGATACCTCAAAGAGACATTGCCCTAAATTCTTTTAGAAGCCTGGTTTCTAGAGTAAGAATTCCATAAAAATATTATCTCAATTTAGACCTGTTTCCCTAGGTTGGCTCATGCCACATGTTGTCTAGAATGACTCCATCCAAATTTCCAGCTTTATGTCAACTTTCTGTTACCAATATTATACCTTTTTAACCATATCCAATAACTTAAAAGCCAATAGTACATAACCAAGGCATGTAGAGCGTATTTATACATTTAAAACCAATCAGAAACAAAATTGAATTGGCTACACAAATCTTTAATATTTACACCAAGCACCATTTTTACTTTTCTAGCTATGATTTTAAGAGAAGCACCTTGTCACCTGCTAAGTCTAATAATAAGTCAGGGATTTTTCTAAGAGAAACAGCCATCAGCTCCTGTACCAAAGAAGCTGAGGAGCTGCTGGCACCTTTAAGATCAGCTCGTGCAGACGCTCAGACCCCGGACAGCTTCTCCAGCTGACCTAAACACCTGGCTACAGGTACAGGGCTCCAAGGGCTGATTGAAACTGCTTTTTATTCATTTGTTCCTTTTTTGAAACGAGTTAAAACCAAATCAAGGTGTAAACGACTGGCAGATAATGTTTTTACCATTTTTTCATTTGAACATGAAACATAAAACATTTAAACAACGAGAAACAAAAACCACAGACATAAACTGACAGACATGGATAGCTTGGTGCACCAAGGACAGACAATAGACAGAGGGGGAAAAACTAGATGGTGTCCCACCGAAGGGACCCAGATTCCAATAGGAGTCAGCAGAGAGGTAGGATTTCCCCTTTCCCACCACTTCCACGGTGACCATCCACTCGAGTGGAGTTGATATGGACGATGGATTGTCTCAATTCCTGGACTAGTCCATCAACATGTTGAAACCAAATTCCTGTAAGATACTGAGATATATTATGGGATTTCTGAGCAGCACGACTGACATTCACAAATGGTATGGAAGTGAAACACAGTCCTGAAATTTCCACTCACAACCCAATTACATTAACTCCATCAAGCTGTGCATGGGCGTTGAGATGTCCTGGGGGATAGGGGGTAGGAAAAATGAAACTAATGCTGAAGCTGATGTGTTCTGACTGGTCCCAGCTAAAAGTCCTTGAGACCAGGAATCCAAGTAGACACACTCTGTAAAATACAACTCTGAAGACAAAAGTTTAGAATTGAGATATCTTTTTGTTTGATTCTCCTGAATAAATGTTTCAGGCGATCTACCTCTATCAAATCTGATCAGTATGACTCTGTGAAGTTTCCAGAGCCTAATCACACCTTTTACAAGCACAAAGACAAAATTTTTCTCCCAAAATACTGTGTTCCTTTTATCTCCTTCCTGTTTCTCTCCCAGGGCATCCTTTCCCTTATCTCTCGCTTCCTCGGATCCAAGGTCCTTAGAAGGGCCTCTTTTCTTAGGTGCACCTTTCCTTCTTAAAGCTTCTAATCTTTCACCTCGCTCTGTTTCTGACATGCTGTCTTGTAACTCCTCTAACACCCCTTGTCCTGCTATTACTATTGGGGGGCATTTCTCATCTTCTAGGCACGATTTCTGACTGTGCCTAGTGGCAGCCGCAAAATCGAAAACCAAAAGAGAAAGAATGAGCGCTGCCAAAACAATAACAAAAGCTTCCACCGCATCTTCTAATGGGGGAGAGAGATGAGAGAGATCAAGACCAAACATGCCTCTCAGAGCCTTCCTGCGTCCTGCAGTTCTGGACCCTCTCCGCGAATGGAGGCTCTCCTCGGCGCCGGCGATGGTGAGGTGTTTGTCTGGGGTTTCGGCACCAAATGTCACGCGCCCAACGTCTCACCAGCAAGAACGACGTGCAGACACCAGGATGCTTCTGCAGCAAAGCGTTTATTGCATCTTGAAGAGGAAGAGACCCGAGCCCCAGAATGGTGCTGCTTATATACATCTTAATGTGGCGTGTCCATGCCTGATTGGTCGCTTACCCATGATCTCATTGGCATGCCCCAGGGTGGGCAGAGATTTGGCGCGAACACACTCTTGCACATGCGCACACAGCTAGTTTCCTGAAAGGAAGTCGGACTGGTGCAGCGGAAGCCAGCGCCATCTTGTAATGGCGAATGCTATCGCGGCTTTCCACACACAGGACCAAGGCTTCTCCTCCTATTGATGCCAGACAATGCCATCCTCTGATACATATGCAGCTGGAGACATGAATTCCCCCATGTGTACTCTTTGGTTGGTGGTTTAGTCCCTGGGAGCTCTAGGGGTTCTGCTTGGTTGATATTGTTGCTCTTCCTATGGGGTTGCAAACCGTTAAGTTCCTTCAGTCCTTTCTCTAACTCACAGGAGGAAATGCAGGGACAATAAGTGGAACAGAGACTGAAGGAAAGGCCATCCAGAGACCGTTTCACCTTGGGGTCCCTCCCATGTGTAACCACCAAACCCAGTCACTATTGCTAATGCTAGGAAGTGCTTGCTGACAGGAGCCTGATGTGGATGTCTCCTGAGAAGCTCTGCCAGAGCCTTACTGATACAAATTAAGATGCTTGCAGCTCATCATCAGACTGAGCACAGGAATGTAGGCTTCTAAGATGGTTTCTGTGACAATGACATAACCTTCAGCTGGATGGTGTTCTTTCTTTAGGGTCTAGGATCACTGCAGCAGAAGATAATAGAGGAGGGACCTCTTTAAACTTGAGTAATAAAAATTGGGTAAGTTGGGAAGGGCCTAGAAGAAAGTGTGAATAAGGATGTGTGAATGGTAAACCATTTTAACTAAGACCCCAATTTTTGGGGTCCAAATACAAACTTAACTCATTCGACTCAAAATGAAAAGATTGTATTTGGTTTGGGGGCAGAGAAAATATGTCCTGCTTTGTAGTTTAGCAGCTTTGATATATGTTAGATGAAGAGAGAGGTGGAGTAAGGCTATGGTAAATTCATTGTGAAGCTATCTGGTCTTTAGGAGGGGGATGCCTGATATGACAGTTAATCTTAGTTGCCTACTTGACAAAACCTGAAATCACATAAAAAGTAAGCTACTGAGCACACATGTGAGGGACTCTCTTGGTTAGATTATTTAAAGTTTGAAGGCCCACCCAAAACAAACACAAATAAAAGGAATTGAAAAGGAAAATTTGCTTTTTTAACAATTGAAATGTAAATAAGAAATACCCAAGTTAATAAAGATGAAAAAAACAATGTGTCTAGCTTAAATCAACATTATTCCTGCTTGTTCCATTCATTCTACAGCAAAAAACAAAAATTTAAGTTCATCATTGAATTGTATTTATGTTCCAAATAATATATATATATGTATATATATATATATATATATATATATATATATATATATATATATTACATCTATCACATGCTTTTGTTGTATGTGGAAACAGAAAAGAAAACCTGAAACACAATCATGAATTTTATAATGAGAGTGGAGATGCAGAGAAGAGGTGAAGAGAGGGCAGAGAAAAGATGGAGGGATGGTAAAGTCAAAATACATGAATGTATTGAAATCATGCATAATTCATAATAATCATTCTAATTCATAATAATCACTGGCAATTATAGATAAATATTCGTGTAGTCAAAGAGAAAATGATTTAGGCATTTCACTGTCTTTGTAGAAGTATTTTAACATTTAGTGTAATTTTGATTAAAAACATCTAATTTTTAAATTGCCAAAACTTATTTTAAATCTACCAGAGACACTACATTTCGGTGCTACTAATATTTTGAATGCAAAGATCTTTGTTTTCCACTTCCAATCCACTGCCCTTTTTTTAAAAATATTAGGTAATAGTGACCTACTCTTTAAATGTCTCTATAACATTACCAGATGTTTTACAAAGGTCAGCTTCAAATCTGTTTACACTGCTTAGAGATACCAAAGTTTTGAATTAGCTTGTCTTATCCAAATGACACAAAAGACATCAATCTCTAGTAATATTCATGAATTTTATTTATCTTATTTGCCTTTGTTTTTTGTTGTTCATGTTGGTGCTGTTTTTAGGTTTGGTGGTGGTGGGGTGTTTTTTTCCTTGTGTGTGTGTGTGCGTGTGTGTTTGTGTGTTTGTGTGTGTGTGTGTGTGTGTGTGTGTGTGTGTGTGTGTGTGTGTGTGTGTTTGAGACAGGCTATCCTGTAGTCTTGGCTGTCCTAGAACTCACTCTGTAATCCAGGCTGCCCTCAAATCCACAGAGATCTGCCTGCCTTTATCTCTCATGTGCTAGTATTAAAAGTGTGTGCCACTATGCCTGGTTCAAAGCATTTTATGTCTTAAGATCAATTTTTCTTTGTTTAAGGTGTTCTATAGTGTTCTTGTCCAGGATTTTTAAATATTCATATTTTTTGTAAGAATTTTTTTTAGAGGAGAAGTTGAATCTGTAAAAACGTTAATATTTTTCCACTTAGGATGGAAGTGCAGTCTATCACACTGACACCAGCTATAGTCCCATTTCCCTTGCTATTAAATTAAAGTTAGGTTTGGTTATGCCTACAAGACCTATAAAATTTTGATTTCTAACTGAACTTCCCTTTAGTATTATTAATAATATAGAGGACATGTGAAAACACAATTTCTGTTAAGAGAACATTTGGAAAAATATTCTTTTTCTAGTTGATTTTTATTTACTTTATTTTACTATTAAATTATTCTACTTCATTTACTCCCACAAATCTAAATCTGGGTTGGTAAAACAGATAAAGTGACTAACCTCAAAGAGAGCTATGTTGTCCTCTTGCTAGCAAAGATTAGCCTTTCCTAAGAATCAGAGTTAGCCATGTCCCTGGACTTAAGGACAAATGTGGCACAATGAGCCAGGTTAGGATATCTGTTCTTGATAATCCAATTAAAAGAGTCATATTAACAGTAAAAAGGCAGAGACCTAGATTTATTCAGTGTGACCACATTGTGAAAAGTAAAAACAAAAATAAAAACAAAAACATATAGTAGCACCCCTACTATTGTCCATCTTCAGAGACCTAAAGTCAGCTGAAGCTTGAAATAGAGGGGGGCACACCTGAGCAGTTGACGCCAAGGTATGGCCCTGCTCACCACTTACCAATAATGATTCCCCTGTAAGGTAGTTGTTAATTTCTTCCCTAGAGAAAAGGCTTCTGCTCTTGCTAGACAAGATTTAGGCTTTTTCTTCTTCTAACATGAGATCCCTGGGAAACTTCAAGTTCTTGGTAGCACGTTGTTTTCATAGTCTGATAGCCCAAATAAGGCACTCATCTGTCTCCTTAGAATATATTAATTCTTGTTATTAGAGCCTTTTATAGCTGCTCCACATGAGGTGAGAGGTATCTCCAGAAAAGAAGCTAAAATTGAAAGACAAATGACTGCTTCAAATACCCTAATCATCCCATAAAGTAATTCATAAGATACAGGTGGTGTGGGCACAGGAGAAAAATATATCATCAGTTCAATTAAATGTGATGTTCTTTGCAGGCTTTTGTTGGTTAAATACCTACCTATATCCCTAAGAATGTCCTTAGTGATCACAGAAATGCAAACCAAAATTACCCCGAGATTCCAGTTTACTCCAATTAGAACGGTTAAGATCAAAACCTCAGGTAACAGCACACATTGACGAAGATGTGGAGAAAGAGGAACTCTCCTCTACTGCTGGCAGAATTAAAACTGGTACAACCACTCTGGAAATCAATCTGGAGTTTCCTCACAAAACTAGAAATAGATCTACCCGAAGACCTAAGTATACCACTCTTGGGCATATACCCAAAAGATGCCCCACCATGCCACAGGGGCATGTGCTCCAATATATACATAGCAGCCTTATCCGTGAGAGCCAGAAGCTGGAAACAACCTAGATATCATACAATGGAAGAATGGATACAGAAAATGGGGTACATTTACACAATGGAATACTATTCAGCTGTTAAGAATGAGGACATCCTGAGCTTTTCAGGCAAACGTACAGAACTAGAAAATGTCATCCTGAGTGAGGTATCTCATCCCCAAAAGGACATGCAAGGTATGCACTCACTAATAAGTGAATATTAGCCCAAAAGGTACAGAATACCTAGGAATACAATCCACTGAACCTAAGAAGGTTTCCAATCCAAAGGGCCCAAGTGAAGATATTTCAGTCCCACTTGGGAGGGAGAAGAAAGCAACCATAGGAGGGGGAGGGAAGGAGGTCTCTGTGTGGGAGAGGGGAGGGGGAGGGGAAAAGAGTAACATAATCAGGTATTGGGGAAACAGAAGAGAAGCCCTGGGGGTCATCAGAATAAATGGAAATATGCCACCTCAGGGCAAGGGCGAGTGGGGACAATGTGAGGCTACATTTTAACATGTACCAGAGATGGAGGGACCTTAGATGAAATACATTCGTTTCTTTTGTCTTTTGGTTTTTTTTTTTAATCATAATAATGGGACCTGACTTGCTACCTTGGCCCTGGGTGAAGACATGATATTCTAAACTATGTAAAGGATTGTAAGATCACAAACGAAAGAGTTAATCTAAATAGCTGGACAATTATTTGGCCAGGAAAGGTCTTCAAGTTTATTGTCCCACAAACTTCAAGAAATGTGAGACTCGATGTCTGGAAGGTGGGCCCTATGCAGGTGGGGCAGTCTCTGGACTCCACTCTTTGTCTCTGTATTTCCTTCCATGAGTATTTTGAAGAATAGAGTTTATTTCTCAATAATAAACTTCTTGGGGTCAACATGAGGATCAAGAAGTGTTATTTCTGCTCTGGGCCAATCTACCCAGGTCACAGCATAATGTTCGTCCGCAACGACTGCAATGTGTTCCAATTCTGCAAATCCAAGTGTCATAAAATCTTGAAGAAGAGGAACCCACACAAGGCAAGTGAACTAAAGCCTTCTGTAAAGCAGTAGGCAAAGAGCTCACAGTGAACAACTCATTTGAATTTGAAAAATGTAGAAATGAGTCCTTGAAATACCAGCAAGAGCTGTGGAATAAAACTATTGATGCAATGAAGAGAGGTGAAGAGATCAAACAGAAGCGCCAGGCTAAATTCATAAGGAACAGGTTGAAGAAAAACAAAAGGCTACAGAAGGTTCAGGACAGCAAAAAGATTATGCAGAACATCTATCTTATCTGGGCTCCTCTTGCAGACAAAGGGAAGCAGCTGGAGGAAAAAATATGGTGCATTAGTTAAAGGAACATGTGGACATGGAGGATGCTTCCTGACGGTGTTACCTTCAACCAGCCCTGTGCACACTGGAATCAAGTGGAGACATTTGGCCCCTAAGTTATTGATTGTTTCCATAAGGTACCTCAGACAAGGGCGATTCAGCATGCTTCCTCCTCAAATGTTGCAGCCTGTAAAAGCATCCCCTTGTGGGTGTTAGGTCTCAGCTCAGCATTCTGCTTAACTGTGCTATGCTCATGCAAACAGGAAAGTTTGTGTGTAGATGAAGACATGAACTGTGGGTATAATATGGCTGAGCTGCAGAACAATTGGCAAATTCATTTGGAATAACAAAAAACCCAGGATAGCTAAAACTATTCTCAACAATAAAAGGACTTCTGGGGGAATCACTATCCCCGAACTCAAGCAGTATTACAGAGCAATAGTGATAAAAACTGCATGATATTGGTACAGAGACAGACAGATAGACCAGTGAAATAGAATCGAAGACCCAGAAATGAACCCATACACCTATGGTCACTTGATTTTTGACAAAGGAACAAAAACCATCCAATGGAAAAAAGATAGCATTTTCAGCAAATGGTGCTGGTTCAACTGGAGGTCATCATGTAGAAGAATGCAGATCAATCCATGCTTATCACCATGTACAAAGGTTAAGTCCAAGTGGATCAAGGACCTGCATATCAAACCAGATACACTCAAACTAGTAGAAGAAAAAGTAGGCAAGAATCTCGAACACATGGGCACTGGAAAAAATTTCCTGAACAAAACACCAATGGCTTATGTTCTAAGATCAAGAATCGACAAATGGGACCTCAAAGAACTGTAAAGCTTCTGTAAGGCAAAGGACACTGTTGTTAAGACAAAATAGCAACCAACAGATTGGGAAGAGATCTTTACCAATCCTACAACAGATAGAGGCCTTATATCCAAAATATACAAAGAACTCAAGAAGTTAGACCACAGGGAGACAAATAACCCTATTAAAAATGGGGTTCAGAGCTAAACAAAGAATTTACAGCTGAGGAATGCCGAATGGCTGAGAAACACCTAAAGAAATGTTCAACATCCTTAGTCATCAGGGAAATGCAAATCAAAACAACCCTGAGATTCCACCTCACACCAGTGAGAATGGCTAAGATCAAAAACTCTGGCAGCAGCAGATGCTGGCGAGTATGTGGAGAAAAAGGAACACTCCTCCATTGTTGGTGGGATTGCAGACTGGTACAGCCATTCTGGAAATCAGTCTGGAGGTTCCTCAGAAAACTGGACATTGTACTACCTGAGGACCCAGCTATACCTCTCTTGGGCATATACGCAAAAGATACTCCAACAAATAACAAAGATACATGCTCCACTATGTTCATAGCAGCCTTATTTATAATACCCAGAAGCTGGAAGGAACCCAAATGCCCTTCAACAGAGGAATAGATACAGAAAATGTGGTACATCTACACAATTGAATACTACTCAGCTATCAAAAACAACTGATTTTACAAAATTCATAGGCAAGTGGATGGAACTGGAAAATATCATCCTGAGTGAGGTAACCCAATCACAGAAAAACACACATGGTATGCACTCATTGATAAGTGGACTATTAGCCCAAATGCTCGAATTACCCTAGATGCACAGAACACATGAAACTCAAGATGGATGATCAAAATGCAAATGCTTTACTCCTTCTTTGAAAGGGGAACAAGAATACCCTTGGCAGGGAATAGGGAGGCAAAGATTAAAACAGAGGCAGAAGGAACACCCATTCAGAGCCTGCCCCACATGTGGCCCATAAATATACAGCCACCCAATTAGACAAGATGGATGAAGCAAAGAAGTGCCGGCTGACAGGAACCGGATGTAGGTCTCTACTGGGAGACACAGCTGGAATATGGCAAATACATAGGCGAATGCCAGCAGCAAACCACTGAACTGAGAACGGGACCCCTGTTGAAGGAATCAGAGAAAGGACTGAAAGAGCTTGAAGGGGCTTGAGACCCCATATGAACAACAATGCCAACCAACCAGAGTTTTCAGGGACTAAGCCATTACCCATAGACTACACATGGACTGTCCCTGGGCTCCAACTTCATAGGTAGCAATGAATAGCCTAGTAAGGGCACCAGTTGAAGGGGATGCCCTTGGTCCTGCCAAGACTGAACCCCCAGTGAATGTGATTGTTGGTGGGAGGGTGGTAATGGGGGGGAGGATGGGGAGGAGAACATCCATATAGAAGGGGAGTGGGAGGGGTTAGGGGGATATTGGCCCAGAAACCGGGAAATGGAATAGCAATCAAAATGTAAATAGGAAATACCCAATTTAATAAAGATAGAGAAAAAAATATGGCTGAGCTGACTGCCTGCCAGTGTGAAATTTGACAATATGTAATATTTTCCTTGCAGTGGGGTATTCTGTTTATTAGGATTATTGAAGTAAAGGTCACATAGAAACTGACTGCTCTCATGGCTACCTGAGTCTCTTTTGTTTTGGAAGAGTATGTTTAGTAACTTCTTAGAGTTGCATTATGGTAGCATACAATACAGTTGAATTATTTTGGTCTATCTGACTTGCTTCGGCCATTCTAGTAAGCAGCTGTGATGGTGGAGGTGGGCCGGAATGATAAACTGTGCCTGAATGGCACCTTACTATTTTTACTTTGTTGAGTGCTCAGTACCAAGTTGTGACATCTGTCCTAAAAGATTCTCCTTTCCTTCCAACCCGGCAGTGATCTAGAAGCAATAGAATCTTGGTGACTTTTAAAGTTTAGTGTGTGGTTTTCTTTTCCTTTCTTTTCCTTCCTTCCTTCCTTCCTTCCTTCCTTCCTTTCTTTCCTTCCTTTTCCTCCTTTTCCTCCTCCTCCTCTCCTCCTTCTCTTCTCCTCTTCCTCCTGCTCTTCCTCCTCCTGTTTTTTTGGAGACAGGATCTCTTTGTGTAACTCTGGGTGTCCTGAAACTCACTCTGTAGACCAGAGTGCCTTGAACTCACAAAGATCCACCTGCCTTTGCTTCCCCAGTTCTGGGATTTAAGGCATGTACCATCATATCCAGCATTCTTCAATTTTTTGTAAACCTTAAAAAAACAACCAAGGGGGCCAGATAGATGTTTCAGTGGTTAAGAGCACTGACTGCTCTTCCAGAGGTCAAATCCCAGCAACTACATGGTGTAATGGAATCGTATACCCTCTGCAGGTATGTCTGATGACAGCTACAATATATTCATAAAGATCTTTAAAAAATAAAACAACAAAAAGGGAAGAAACTCTGGCTTTTGGAAAGTATAGTTTATGGCTAAAATGCTATTATCTGTACATGAATAAAGCCCTTTCTAAAGTTAATAGAAAAAAGAAATGTCAGACACAGGAAAACATAGTAAATAGGCAACATATTTCCTTCAGTGAGATACTCACCCAGAATCTACTGCTATGCCTGTACACTTTCTGAGTTTTTAACTTAGAAAGCAACAGATTTTTTCCATCCTTCTATCTCCTTATACTATTTTTTGCAGATCCGGCATGGCTGATTAAGAGGTGGTGTGACACAGTTCCTGCCCCTGGAACATTGCCAGGCCACTGATTCCCATGATGGTTGCTGTTGCTCTGACTCTGCTCTGCTGTCTTTACTACTTTACTTTCACCCTTTCTTTCTGGGAAATCTACTTCCCCCATTACTCATCGCTAATCATGCCATAATGAATGAAACAGATGCAGTTCTCAGGAATAAGGAATGAACATGGTCATGAGACTGTGGAGGATGAGGACGAGGCCTTCTGCTTGGCCTTTAGAGCCATGGGAAAGGATCTAGACAATATAACCACAGAGGCCATAAAAACCTACATGGTTTTTTGTAGAAAAAGCTTATTGCCAGACTTGGCCTTGAACTTGGAATCATGAGGAGATACAAGTACCCTCTGGTCCAACGACTGCTGCATTAATTAGCCAGGGTGACCTTGGGAACACCAAGGATAAAGAGTTAAAGAGGCCTTAAGAAGAATGGGTAGAACTCCTGGCCATAAACCCAAAAGACGCTCCAACATATAACAAGGACACATGTTTCACTTTGTTCATAGCAGTCTTATTTATTATAGACAGAAGCTGTAAAGAACCCAGCTTCCTTCAACAGAGCAAGGGATACAGAACATGCAGCATGGACAGAGCCCATGTGGTTTCCATCTGCTCCCAGAACTAGGGCTTTCCTTCAGCCCTTGGTGGGACACAAACCTGCCTGCAGACAGCTGGTCTGCCAGGAGCACTCTCTATCCTAAGCCCTCAGCCCATAGGTGACACCTCATTCTCTCCCCTTTGACTATGCAAGGAGAGATTTGTTGGGAGAGAAGAGGGAGAGGGAGCCACATGGAGGTCTGGGACATGACCCCTTATGGTGGTCTCCATCTGAGCCCAGAGCAGGGGGTGTCCCACAGCTCTGGAATCCAAAACATGCTGAGAGAACTGGTCTGCCAAGGACGTTCTGGCTCCAATGAGCACAGGCTCACAGGCCCACAGGAGAGACAAGCTCCAGTCAGAGGCAGCAAGACCAACTAACACCAGAGATAACCAGATGGCCTGAGGCAAGTGCAAGAACCTAAGCAACAGAAACCAAGACTAGTTGGCATCATCGGAACCCGGTTCTTCCACAACAGCAAACACTGGATATCCCAACACACCAGAAGATCAAGATTTGGATTTAAAAATCATATGTCATGATGGTGATAGAGGACTTTAAGAAGGACATAAATAACTCCCTTAAAGCAATACAGGACAACCCACAGGTAAACAAGTAGAAGCCCTTAAAGAGGAAACACAAAAATCCCTTAAAGAATTACAGGGAAACTCAACCAAAAGTTAAAGGAAGTGAACAAAACTGTCCAGGATTTAAAAATGGAAAGAAACAGTAGAGGAATCACAAAGAAAGACAACTCTGGAGATAAAAAAAAAACCTAGGAAAGAGATCAGGAGTCATAGACACAAACATCATGAACAGAATACAAGAGATAGAAGAGAGAATATCAGGGGCAGAAGATACCATAGAAAACATTGAAACAGTAGTTAAAGAAAATGCAAAAAGCAAAAAGCTCCTAACCCAAAACATCCAGGAAATTCAGGACGCAATGAGAAGATCAAACCTAAGGTATAATAGGTATAGAAGAGAGCAAAGATTCTTAACTTAAAGGGACAGTACATATCTTCAAAAAATTATAGAAAATACTTCCCTAACCTAAAGAGAGAGATGCACATGAACATACAAGAAGCCTACAGAACTCCAAACAGATTGGACCAGAGGAGAAATTCCTCCCATCACATAATAGCCAAAACACCAAGCCCACAAAACAAAGAAAGAATATTAAAAGCAGTAAGGGAACCCTTGTTGGAGCACCAGTGGAAAGGGAAGCCCTTGGTCCTGCCAAGGTTAGACCCCCAGGGCAGGGGAATATGGGGGACAGTAAGGGGGATGAATGGGGGGAATACCCATATTGGGAAAGGGAGAGGATGGGGGCTTAAGGACAGGAAAGTGAATAACATTTGAAATGTAACTAAAGAAATATATCTAATAAAAAAAAAGAAAAAATGCAGTAAGGGAAAAAGTTCAAGTAACATACAAAGGGAGACCTATCAGAATTATACCAGACTTCTCACCAGAAACTATGAAAGCTAGAAGATCCTGGAAAGATGTCATACAGACCCTAAGAAAACACAAATGCCAGACCAGGCTACTATAGCCAGCAAAATTCTCAATTACTGTAAATGGAGAAACCAAGATATTCCATGACAAAACCAAATTCATACAATCCAAGAAAAATAAAATTATAGCTAAAAAAAGAAAATGTGGCACATTTACACAATGGAGTGCTACTCAGCTATTAAAAACAGTGCAGATGGATGAATCTCGAAAATATCATCCTGAGTGAGGTAACCCAATCACAAAAGAACTCCCATGGTATGCACTCACTGACAAGTCGATATTAGACTAAAAGCTCAGAATACCCAAGATACAATTCACAGACCATATGAAGATCAAGAAGAAGGAAGAGCAAAGTGTGGATGCTTCAGTCCTTCTTAGAAGGGAGAACAAAATACTCACAGGAGGAAATGTGGAGACTGTGGCAGAGACTGAAGGAAAGGTCATCCAGAGATTGTCACACATGGGGATCCATCCCATATACAGTCACCAAACCCAGTCACTATTGGGGATGCCAAGAAGTGCACGCTGACAGAAACCTGACATAGCTGTCTCCCAAGAGCTCTGCCAGAGCCTGACAAATACAGAGGCTGATACCTGCAGCCAACCATTGGACTGAAAAGGGGGTCCCCAATGGAGGAGTTAGAAAAAGGACTGAGGTAACTGAGGGGTTTGCAAACCATAGGAAGAACAATAATATTAACCAACCAGACACCCCAGAGTTCTCAGGGATTAAACCATCAACCAAAGACATGGACTCACACATGGAGTGACCCATGGCTCCAGCTGCATATGTAGCAGAGGATGGGCCTTGTCAGGCATCAATGGGAGGAGAGGCCCTTGGTCCTATGAAGGCTCGATTCCCCAGTGTAGGGGAATGCCAGAGCAGGGAGGCCAGAGGGAGTGGGTGGGTGAATGGGGGAGCCCCTTCACGAAGGCAGGGAGAAGGAGGATGGGATGGGAAACCAGGAAAAGAGATAACATTTGAAATGCAAATAAAAAATCCAATAGAAGAAGAGAAAAAGAAAAAGAGAAGTGTGGGTAGAAAAAAGGAATCTATTAAATACAACTGAATGATAGATGAGTTTATTTTATAAGAGAAAGGCTTATATATGAACTAGAAACAGTTTAGAAGGAGAGTGCATGAGGCTGTGGAATTAATAGGATGGGAAACAAAGATTTGAGAATTAAAAGATGATATATAAGCATATAAAAGTTAGTGCTTTGTTCTCCTAATTACTTGAAGAATTGGAGATGATAACGCCTGGAGAGATATTAGAGAAAGCTAACAGTTTTACTTGCACAAACTTTAAAACTTTGTAAGAAATCATTTCAACCTTAGTAGTCTGTCACTTTTCTTTTTTACGTGAAAATGGTTACTGAAGACTGCTGTCCGCTGTACCAGGAAACCACAATTGCTGTGCCCAGCTACCTATGAAGAACAGGCTGTGCAAACCTAGAGGGAGATGTGCTTTTGCTTGGTGTTTCATTTTCTGTTCTAAGGAAGCAGTGTTTGGAACTCTTTATCTGAGATTCATAGGATTTATGTAACTTTAAGGATTTTCTAAAAGTATTATTAGCAATGATCAAAGACTTGAGGCTGTAATGTTTGCAAATAAAAGACAGTTCAGGCTCTCTGGTCAGGAGAAGGAAAAAGAATGAGAAAGGAGAAAGCAAGAGCACGAGAAAAGGGAAGGCAAACAAATGAGAAGGCAAAGAGGAGCAGAAGGAAGAGTGACGAGAGTCCTCAGGTACAGAGAACCTGAGCTTGCATCTACTACTGACGCCATTACTAAATTAGAGCTCCTCCCATGCCCGCCTTTCTCAGGACCCTCCTCATGCTGAGGCTGGACCTCAGCAATTTTTAACGTTTTTTCCATTTTTACATTCTATCCATGTGGATTCCAGGGCTCAAATTCAGGTTACAAAACCTTAGAGAGAGTGTCTGAAGCTGAGCCATCCCACTTCCCTCTCTAATTTCTTAGATAAAGTCTAATACTGTGAACCAAACAAAGGAAAGTGTATATATATAGCTCCTTCACCGTAAAGTAGCAGAAACTGAGCACTCTGATTGCAACAGCCTCCAAACCAACCTGTCATCCTACAACTGCTGTGCACATCAGTGGCTCACAAGCAGAGAATTTCTGACTGTTCGTGAAATTGAACTTGGCTTGGTCCCCTATTGTTGGTGTGGCCTAATCACATGCTCACTTGGTGACCCTGAACATATCATTTTCTGCTATTTCCCAAAACCAGGTTCTGGACATTGACTTACCCACATCTGCTTTCGGGTTCCTTATCCTACCATCACAGACTTGCATTTCTCACAGCCCATTTCTCAAACCTCTTGAACACTTTAATATAACTTCATTTTATAAACTGCATATATGAGAAGGTATTTATTATTCGTTGTGCGGTATGTGATATGAATTAATATTTAGTAATTAAAACTGAGACAAAAGAACATGCATTTGCTGCTGACAGGAACTGGATGTAGATCTCTCCTGAGAGACATACCCAGAATACAGCAAATACAGAGGTGAATGCAAACCACTGAACTGAGAACGGGACCCCAGTTGAAGGAATCAGAGAAAGGACTGAAAGAGCTTGAAGGGGCTTGAGACCCCATATGAACAACAATGCCAACCAACCAGAGCTTTCTGGGACTAAGCCACTACCCAAAGACTATACATGGAGTGACTCTGGGCTCCAACCTCATAGGTAGCAATGAATATCCTAGTAAGAGCACCAGTGGAAGGGGAAGCCCTTGGTCCTGCCCAGACTGAACCCCCAGTGAACGTGATTGTTCGTGGGAGGGCGGTATTTGGGGCAGGATGGGGAGGGGAACACCCATATTGAAGGGGAGTGGGAGGAATTAGGGGGATGTTGGCCCAGAAACTGGGCAAGGGAATAACAATTGAAGTGTAAATAAGAAATATCCACGTTAATAAAGATGGAGGGAAAAAATCATCAAAGGATGAACAAGGATGTTCAAAGGAAGTTTCCCATACCTGCCTTCCCCCAAAGTCCAATTTTATGTCTATTCTTCAGTATAGTGCATTAGCCTTTTTTCTTGGAAGTACTGAGCTACTTAGTAGTTTAGTAGCTCGCTTGTCTGAGAAGGTAACATCCTGGGGTCATCTATGAACATAAAGTGATACCCAGAACCAGAAATAGAGGTCTTGATAAAGACCTTGGCCCAGTTGTGAAAGCTTAGACATCTGCCATTGACCACTGGTAGAGGTTAAGGAAAGTATGTCACCTTCCTGGACTTCTCTCTTTTGCTCTGAGCAGTAAGAACAGAGAAACAACAAAGGCTTTCCTTCATTTTTTCATCTTTAATGATAACACTTTAAAACAGAGGTTTAGAGCAGGGTTTCAACATAGATAAAATGTGATGTGAAGGCAGAAATTGTGTTCTTTGCAGTTCTGAGTGAAGGCAGCAGGAAAATTGAAAAACACAAATCCAAGAATTGACCTATCTTTACAGTGGCATAAATTCTGGATAAAGTTATTAAATCCATAAAATATTTGAGTAAAGGTGCTTACTTCTTTCTATAAAAGGGCAAGGCAACATAGTGCCAGGGCCTCAAGTCTCAGTAAAGGTGAAGCAAAGATTGAGAAAAAGAGGCTGGGATATACACTGGACCCTTGGCAGGACCTCAGTACTGAGGCGGCCACTGGAAGCCAGTTGAACTGAAGGAGATCAAAGAGGAAACCTTACAGACTGCTGAAGTGAAAACAGAGGACAGAGAAGGCTCCTTTCCAGTGTTGGCTGAGGCTGGCAGGAGTCTTTGCATTGGCATTAGAATTTACCCTTTTTTGTGATGTTGAGACTAATCTGAGTTCCATCTCTCGTAACTTTCAAAATAAACAGTAACAAATGTGGGTGGAAAAAAAAGAAGGTGCAGTTGCCACTGTCAGATGAGCAAAATAGATGAGATTATCAGGCAAATTACAGCCATTAAAATTGAGGGAACGTGTGAATTTCTGTTATTCAATAAATTATGACACTGTGAAAAGACACAAAGGTGTTTGTCTGTTTCTGGCATGGTGTGCTCATGATAAGGGACTTGTAGCCAGAAGCAGTGGCTGCCTTCCAGAGAAAGATTTACAAGTTGTCAAGTGATATATTAAATCAGTATTTGTTATAGGAGTACAAACAATAGAATGAATTATATTAAAGGGTGGTTTACATGATACAGACTGGCTAATCCAATAATGTCTGTCTCAGATCAAGAGGCTAAGAATATGGTAAGTTGGTCAGCCCATAAAGATCAACAGACCCAATATGGTGCTAGAGACCTGGAGGCCTGCTAGCCTTTTCAGTTTATGTTAGAAGCCTGAAGATTCTGGTTCTAATATCAGCAAAGTAGTGCCAGTGACAGCAACAGAAGAGCCAAACTTCCAGCAAGAATGAAGACAGACAGCCAAAAGCGAAACTTTCCTTCTCCCATATCCTCTTCTCTGGGCTTCACTCAGAAGTTTGTTGTCCATATGTAGGGTAGTTCTTTCCAGTTCAAACATCTGATTAAGATAGTTCCTAAGGAAAGTGCCCAGTCTTTCATGTGACCTTACAGGAAAGGCTGGAACTGAGACAATAGTAGGCATTGGACCACACCTTCTTCCTTCTATTAAAAAATTCTCTCCCCACACCCGCGGATCCCGGCCCGCAGCAGCTCTCTGCCCCCAGACCCTGTGAGAGAGAGACCCAACCGCCTGGTCAGGTGGGCACTCCTGAGGCTGCAGAGCGGAAGAGACCACCAACACTGCTCACCCCTGCCCACATCCCTGGCCCAAGAGGAAACTGTATAAGGCCTCTGGGCTCCCGTGGGGGAGGGCCCAGGAGCGGCAGGACCCCTGTGCCTGAGACACCACCAGAACCAGAAGGAAACAGAAAGGATAAACAGTTCTCTGCACCCAAATCCCGTGGGAGGGAGAGCTGAACCTTCAGAGAGGCAGACAAGCCTGGGAAACCAGAAGAGACTGCTCTCTGCACACACATCTCGGACGCCAGAGGAAAAAGCCAAAGACCATCTGGAACCCTGGTGCACTGAAGCTCCCGGAAACGGCGGCACAGGTCTTCCTGGTTGCTGCCGCTGCAGAGAGCCCGTGGGTAGCACCCCACGAGCGAACTTGAGCCTCAGGACCACAGGTAAGACCAACTTTACTGCTGCAAGAAAGCTGCCTGGTGAACTCAAGACACAGGCCCACAGGAACAGCTGAAGACCTGTAGAGAGGAAAAACCACATGCCGGAAAGCAGAACACTCTGTCCCCATAACTGACTGAAAGAGAGGAAAACAGGTCTACAGCACTCCTGACACACAGGCTTATAGGACAGTCTAGCCACTGTCAGAAATAGCAGAACAAAGTAACACTAGAGATAATCTGATGGCGAGAGGCAAGCGCAGGAACCCAAGCAACAGAAACCAAGACTACATGGCACCATCGGAGCCCAATTCTCCCATCAAAACAAACATGGAATATCCAAACACACTAGAAAAGCAAGATCTAGTTCCGAAATCATATTTGATCATGATGCTGGAGGACTTCAAGAAAGACGTGAAGAACTCCCTTAGAGAACAAGTAGAAGCCTACAGAGAGGAATCGCAAAAATGCCTGAAAGAATCGCAAAAATCCCTGAAAGAATTCCAGGAAAACATAAATAAACAAGTAGAAGCCCATAGAGAGGAGACACAAAAATCCCTGAAAGAATTCCAGGAAAACATAAATAAACAAGTAGAAGCCCATAGAGAGGAGACACAAAAATCCCTGAAAGAATTCCAGGAAAACACAATCAAACAGTTGAAGGAATTAAAAATGGAAATAGAAGCAATCAAGAAAGAACACATGGAAACAACCCTGGATATAGAAAACCAAAAGAAGAGACAAAGAGCTGTAGATACAAGCTTCACCAACAGAATACAAGTGATGGAAGAGAGAATCTCAGGAGCAGAAGATTCCATAGAAATCATTGACTCAACTGTAAAAGATAATGTAAAGCGGGAAAAAGCTACTGGTCCAAAACATACAGGAAATCCAGGACTCAATGAGAAGATCAAATCTAAGGATAATAGGTATAGAAGAGAGTGAAGACTCCCAGCTCAAAGGACCAGTAAATATATTCAACAAAATCATAGAAGAAAACTTCCCTAACCTAAAAAAAGAGATACCCATAGACATACAAGAAGCCTACAGAACTCCAAATAGATTGGACCAGAAAAGAAACACCTCCCGTCACATAATTGTCAAAACACCAAACGCACAAAATAAAGAAAGAATATTAAAAGCAGTAAGGGAAAAAGGTCAAGTAACATATAAAGGGAGACCTATCAGAATCACACCAGACTTCTCACCAGAAACTATGAAGGCCAGAAGATCCTGGACTGATGTTATACAGACCCTAAGAGAACACAAAGGCCAGCCCAGGTTACTGTATCCAGCAAAACTCTCAATTAACATTGATGGAGAAACCAAGATATTCCATGACAAAACCAAATTTACACAATATTTTCCACAAATCCAGCACTACAAAGGATAATAAATGGTAAAGCCCAACATAAGGAGGCAAGCTATACCCTAGAAGAAGCAAGAAACTAATCGTCTTGGCAACAAAACAAAGAGAATGAAAGCACACAAACATAACCTCACATCCAAATATGAATATAACAGGAAGGAATAATCACTATTCCTTAATATCTCTCAATATCAATGGCCTCAACTCCCCAATAAAAAGACATAGATTAACAAACTGGATACACAACGAGGACCCTGCATTCTGCTGCCTACAGGAAACACACCTCAGAGACAAAGACAGACACTACCTCAGAGTGAAAGACTGGAAAACAACTTTCCAAGCAAATGGTCAGAAGAAGCAAGCTGGAGTAGCCATTCTAATATCAAATAAAATCAATTCCCAACTAAAAGTCATCAAAAAAGATAAGGAAGGACACTTCATATTCATCAAAGGAAAAATCCATCAAGATGAACTCTCAATCCTAAATATCTATGCCCCAAATACAAGGGCACCTACATACGTAAAAGAAACCTTACTAAAGCTCAAAGCACATATTGCACCTCACACAATAATAGTGGGAGATTTCAACACACCACTCTCATCAATGGACAGATCATGGAAACAGAAATTGAACAGTGATGTCGACAGACTAAGAGAAGTCATGAGCCAAATGGACTTAACGGATATTTATAGAACATTCTATCCTAAAGCAAAAGGATATACCTTCTTCTCAGCTCCTCATGGTACTTTCTCCAAAATTGACCATATAATTGGTCAAAAAACGGGCCTCAACAGGTACAGAAAGATAGAAATAATCCCATGCGTGCTATCGGACCACCACGGCCTAAAACTGGTCTTCAATAACAATAAGGGAAGAATGCCCACATATACGTGGAAATTGAACAATGCTCTACTCAATGATAACCTGGTCAAGGAAGAAATAAAGAAAGAAATTAAAAACTTTTTAGAAGTTAATGAAAATGAAGATACAACATACCCAAACTTATGGGACACAATGAAAGCTGTGCTAAGAGGAAAACTCATAGCGCTGAGTGCCTGCAGAAAGAAACAGGAAAGAGCATATGTCAGCAGCTTGACAGCACACCTAAAAGCTCTAGAACAAAAAGAAGCAAATACACCCAGGAGGAGTAGAAGGCAGGAAATAATCAAACTCAGAGCTGAAATCAACCAAGTAGAAACAAAAAGGACCATAGAAAGAATCAACAGAACCAAAAGTTGGTTCTTTGAGAAAATCAACAAGATAGATAAACCCTTAGCCAGACTAACGAGAGGACACAGAGAGTGCGTCCAAATTAACAAAATCAGAAATGAAAAGGGAGACATAACTACAGATTCAGAGGAAATTCAAAAAATCATCAGATCTTATTATAAAAACCTATATTCAACAAAACTTGAAAATTTTCAGGAAATGGACAATTTCCTAGACAGATACCAGGTATCGAAGTTAAATCAGGAACAGATAAACCAGTTAAACAACCCCATAACTCCTAAGGAAATAGAAGCAGTCATTAAAGGTCTCCCAACCAAAAAGAGCCCAGGTCCAGACGGGTTTAGTGCAGAATTCTATCAAACCTTCATAGAAGACCTCATACCAATATTATCCAAACTATTCCACAAAATTGAAACAGATGGATCACTACCGATTCCTTCTACGAAGCCACAATTACTCTTATACCTAAACCACACAAAGACACAACAAAGAAAGAGAACTTCAGACCAATTTCCCTTATGAATATCGATGCAAAAATACTCAATAAAATTCTGGCAAACCGAATTCAAGAGCACATCAAAACAATCATCCACCATGATCAAGTAGGCTTCATCCCAGGCATGCGGGGATGGTTTAATATACGGAAAACCATCAACGTGATCCATTATATAAACAAACTGAAAGAACAGAACCACATGATAATTTCATTAGATGCTGAGAAAGCATTTGACAAAATTCAACACCCCTTCATGATAAAAGTCCTGGAAAGAATAGGAATTCAAGGCCCATACCTAAACATAGTAAAAGCCATATACAGCAAACCAGTTGCTAACATTAAACTAAATGGAGAGAAACTTGAAGCAATCCCACTAAAATCAGGGACTAGACAAGGCTGCCCACTCTCTCCCTACTTATTCAATATATTTCTTGAAGTTCTAGCCAGAGCAATCAGACAACAAAAGGAGATCAAGGGGATACAGATCGGAAAAGAAGAGGTCAAAATATCACTATTTGCAGATGACATGATAGTATATTTAAGTGATCCCAAAAGTTCCACCAGAGAACTACTAAAGCTGATAAACAACTTCAGCAAAGTGGCTGGGTATAAAATTAACTCAAATAAATCAGTTGCCTTCCTCTATACAAAAGAGAAACAAGCTGAGAAAGAAATTAGGGAAACGACACCCTTCATAATAGACCCAAATAATATAAAGTACCTCGGTGTGACTTTAACCAAGCAAGTAAAAGATCTGTACAATAAGAACTTCAAGACACTGAGGAAAGAAATTGAAGAAGACCTCAGAAGATGGAAAGATCTCCCATGCTCATGGATTGGCAGGATTAATTTAGTAAAAATGGCCATTTTACCAAAAGCAATCTACAGATTCAATGCAATCCCCATCAAAATACCAATCCAATTCTTCAAAGAGTTAGACAGAACAATTTGCAAATTCATCTGGAATAACAAAAAAACCCAGGATAGCTAAAGCTATCCTCAACAATAAAAGGACTTCAGGGGGAATCACTATCCCTGAACTCAAGCAGTATTACAGAGCAATAGTGATAAAAACTGCATGGTATTGGTACAGAGACAGACAGATAGACCAATGGAATAGAATTGAAGACCCAGAAATGAACCCACACACCTATGGTCACTTGATTTTTGACAAAGGAGCCAAAACCATCCAATGGAAAAAAGATAGCATTTTCAGCAAATAGTGCTGGTTCAACTGGAGGGCAACATGTAGAAGAATGCAGATCGATCCATGCTTATCACCCTGTAAAAAGCTTAAGTCCAAGTGGATCAAGGACCTCCACATCAAACCAGACACACTCAAACTAATAGAAGAAAAACTAGGGAAGCATCTGGAACACATGGGCACTGGAAAAATTTTCCTGAACAAAACACCAATGGCTTATGCTCTAAGATCAAGAATCGACAAATGGGATCTCATAAAACTGCAAAGCTTCTGTAAGGCAAAGGACACTGTGGTTAGGACAAAACGGCAACCAACAGATTGGGAAAAGATCTTTACCAATCCTACAACAGATAGAGGCCTTATATCCAAAATATACAAAGAACTCAAGAAGTTAGACCGCAGGGAGACAAATAACCCTATTAAAAAATGGGGTTCAGAGCTAAACAAAGAATTCACAGCTGAGGAATGCCGAATGGCTGAGAAACACCTAAAGAAATGTTCAACATCTTTAGTCATAAGGGAAATGCAAATCAAAACAACCCTGAGATTTCACCTCACACCAGTGAGAATGGCTAAGATCAAAAACTCAGGTGACAGCAGATGCTGGCGAGGATGTGGAGAAAGAGGAACACTCCTCCATTGTTGGTGGGATTGCAGACTGGTAAAACCATTCTGGAAATCAGTCTGGAGGTTCCTCAGAAAATTGGACATTGAACTGCCTGAGGATCCAGCTATACCTCTCTTGGGCATATACCCAAAAGATGCCTCAACATATAAAAGAGACACGTGCTCCACTATGTTCATCGCAGCCTTATTTATAATAGCCAGAAATTGGAAAGAACCCAGATGCCCTTCAACAGAGGAATGGATACAGAAAATGTGGTACATCTACACAATGGAATATTACTCAGCTATCAAAAACAACGAGTTTATGAAATTCGTAGGCAAATGGTTGGAACTGGAAAATATCATCCTGAGTGAGCTAACCCAATCACAGAAAGACATACATGGTATGCACTCATTGATAAGTGGCTATTAGCCCAAATGCTTGAATTACCCTAGATCCCTAGAACAAACGAAACTCAAGACAGATGATCAAAATGTGAATGCTTCACTCCTTCTTTAAATGAGGAAAAAGAATACCCTTGGCTGGGAAGGGAGAGGCAAAGATTAAAACAGAGACTGAAGGAACACCCATTCAGAGCCTGCCCCACGGGTGACCCATACATATACAGCCACCCAATTGGACAAGATGGATGAAGCAAAGAAGTGCAGACCGACAGGAGCTGGATGTAGATCGCTCCTGAGAGACACAGCCAGAATACAGCAAATACAGAGGCGAATGCCAGGAACAAACCACTGAACTGAGAATAGGTCCCCCGTTGAAGGAATCAGAGAAAGAACTGGAAGAGCTTGAAGGGGCTCGAGACCCCAAAAGTACAACAATGTCAAGCAACCAGAGCTTCCAGGGACTAAGCCACTACCTAAAGACTATACATGGACTGACCCTGGACTCTGACCCCATAGGTAGCAATGAATATCCTAGTAAGAGCACCAGTGGAAGGGGAAGCCCTGGGTCCTGCTAAGACTGAACCCCCAGTGAACTAGACTATGGGGGGAGGGCGGCAATGGGGGGAGGGTTGGGAGGGGGACACCCATAAGGAAGGGGAGGGGGGAGGGGGATGTTTGCCCGGAAACCGGGAAAGGGATTAACACTTGAAATGTTTATAAGAAATACTCAAGTTAATAAAAAAAAAAAATTCTCTCTGTCAGGACCACAAAGATAAACATTAGGGAGGATGGGAAGTCCCTGAATCTTCATGCTTCTTCCCAATGTGGCCGCATTGAATAAACCCTTTTCTGCTTTTTGCTATTAATTTGACTCTTTTAGTGGTCTTACCCAGGGCAGTTGCAAGAATGTGACTTGCTGGAGCACAGGCTGTGACTACAAGCCTGTTAACACAATTGCTGAAGCCTTCTGCAGTAGTCTTCTTTTAAGCACTGATCCTGAACATATATGGCTTCATTCCTCTTATCCACACACTACCTACTTGGCAGCTACTAAGACTTGGCAGCTAGGCTGCTTTGGGTTTTGTTTTGTTTTGTTTTCTCTAAAATTCTAATAAATCTATTTTGAATTTTCTGAGGAACCACCACTACTAGGAATATACCAAAAGATGCTCCAATATGTAACAGGGACACATGTTCCTCTATGTTCATAGCAGCCTCATTTACAATAGCCAGAAGCTGGAAACATCCCAGATGTCCTTCAACAGAGGAATGGATACAGAAAATGTGGTTGGTACATTTACATAATGAAGCACTACACAGCTATTAAAAACAATGTCTTCATGAAATTTGTAGGCAAATGGATGGAACTAGAAAATTTCACCCTGAGTAAGGTAAACCAGACATAAAAGTACACACATGGTATGCACTCACCAATACATGGATTTTAGCCCCAAAAGTCAAAATACCCATGATGCAACCAATCAACAAACCATATGGATCTTAAGAAGGAGGAAGACCAAAGTGAGACTGCTTCAGTCCTGCATAGAACAGAGAACAGAATAATCACAGGGGGCAAAGAGAGGGAAGGACTTGTGAGCGAGAGGAGGGGGAAGGAAAAATGGGAGCAGGATCAGGCATTGAAGGGACAGGAGAGAAGTACAGAAGGTCAGGAAATTGAATAGAAACATGTAGAAGTTGGGGATGGGGAACTGGGGGCAGCCACTAGAAAGTCCCAAGATCCAGGTAAGCAAGAGGCTTCCAGGACGCAATGGCCAAAATACACAACAAAAGGGAAATACAACCTGTAGAGACCACCTCCAAGAGATAGGCACAGCCCCAAGTCAGGGGATGGGGCCACCCTCCACTCAAAATTTTTTTCATTTTCTGACAAAGTTTAATATAGAATAGTGAAATCTATTTATGAAGAATAGAATCACACAGTATAAATTTAGCAATTTACCTTTTTAGGAATATGTATACATGGGGTGGGAGTAGGGGGACAAGAGTTTTCCCTGACTTAATATACTGACATCTAGGCAACTGTTTCACATGCTATTTCCATGTCTGTAATGACAAAAGACCATGTTACAAAAGATGCAGAATGCAGTCTTTACATCATGTAGAAGTAAAAATATTTTTATGTGAAGACTTCTTTCCTGTCCTCACTGTGCCTCTCCAACATGGCACTGGGAAACTGTCCACATGGAGAAAAGTAGAATCAGGTGTCCACCAGCGCATACATTTCATATCCCAGGTGCTGCTCATAGAGACAGTAAATTCAGTTTCCTTAGTGACGTCATCCACACACAACTGTAGCCATCCATCCATCCATCCACCCCCATTCCTGGGATCAGGCTCCTGATCTGAAAACTGTCATCAACATATAAAATAATACACACACCCTGTCTTCTGACACACAGAACAGTGAGTAAATGTGCTGGAGAGCTGTGGGAAGGAGATGGGTATGGGAAAGGGCAAGAAGAAATGACAAGTTACAAAACCAAGAAGGAAATCTAACTGAAAGGATGCCATGTGCACTCACGAGGAAACACAACATGCACCCAAGTCATTGACATTTGGTGGTGAGATTATTCTAGACTAGACTATTTCAACTGTCTTCAGTCTTCAGGAACTAGCCGTGCATGGAATTCTAAACAGGCAGCTGCTGAACAACTTCAGAAATAGCCAAGTTGACAGACAAACACATCAATGAAGGCAAGCATATACATGTGCCAGAAGTTCCACTGTTCTGAGTAAATTATTAAGTTTTATATTCCAGGCTTCTGCAAGAAGAAACTCTTTGGAACTCTTTAGCTGTCTGAATCTTACAGCTGGTTCAGTGGTCATCCAGCATTGCTCACTGTTCCCTATGTTTTGTGTGAAGCTGGTACTGCTGAGGTTACAGTCTCCACATGCGATAAGAGCTCGTACTACTGTAGGACCAGATAGCTGTTGTGTCAGTTATCATGGGGCACCTGAGATTTGCTGCTTGCCCCCCCCCATGGAGTTCTGAAACATGGTACTTACAGTCAGTTTGCATGGACTGAGAGCAAGCCTAACTAACCAGTACGTGTGTACCCTTTTAAATTTCTGATTATTTTTAAAGATTTTAAGTCCCATAAATCTACATTTTAACCTCAGAGGCATTTTATAATGCAAGTAAAAAGCATATTTTTTTTAAGTTCAGTAAAAGCTTTTCTCTGTTCATTTGTTTGTTTGTTTTTAAAGACAGGGTCTCTCTCTACCTAGCATTGGCTGTCCTGGCACTTTGTAGAACTCATGCTCAGAGCTCTGCCTGCCTCAGCCTCCCAAATGCTGGAATCATATTCCTTGGCCAACCACTCCTGGCCCAGGGAAACCTTTCCAATCTTAAAGCTCATAATTTTTTCTTAGAACAAACTCAAAATAAATAAAATGTGCATTAACAAGAAACATTTCAGAAGATTACCCTTAAGGTAAGTGTACCTTCATGCCCAGTAATTGTCTTTTCTATTCTGTGTCTAAAGCAAGTCTCATTAGGCAGCCTTCTTTCTGGAAAAAACGGTCATCCGGGAGCCACGCTGTCATTTTTATGCTAACCTGAGCTCGTTTTACATGTTTCACACATACAAAGTTACATTTATTGGTCTTTCGGTCTTGACAGCCAGGAAACTGCTTTCTGCTTAGATCAATTTTGTAGTCGACTACTCAATTTGTGTCCTTTGGTAGATATAAACCTGAAAATGCAATTAAGTACTAATGAAGTGTAACAACAATTAATCAGAAAAACTAAAATTTTAAATAAATAAGCAAAAATAATAAATGTTTTTAAATATTTTAAATATTTAAATATGCAAAACACAAAACAGAAAGTTATAGTTACATGAAGACATTTTTTATTGGCAATTTCCATTTTACTTTTTCATTGAAAAGAATATTTCAAATTTATATACAGATGTATAAGAGTATAAGGGCATAACTGTTATACATGATAACTCATTTATTCACCACAATGTCCATAATAAAATAAATATTAATATGTTCATTTTACTTTATTTTTTTACTTGTTTTTTTTATCTTTATTAACTTGAGTATTTCTTATTTACATTTCGATTGTTAGTACCTTTCCCAGTTTCCAGGCCAACATCCCCCTAACCCGTCCCACTCCCCTTCTATATTGGTGTACCCCTGCCCACCCTCCCCCCATACCGCCCACCCCCCAACAATCACGTTCACTGGGGGTTCAGTCTTGGCAGGACAAAGGGCTTCCCCTTCCACTGGTGATCTTACTAGGATATTCATTGCTACCTATGAGGTTGGAGCCCAGGGTAAGTCCATGTATAGTCTTTATGTAGTGGCTTAGTCCCTGGAAGCTCTAGTTGCTTGGCATTGTTGTTCATATGGGGTCTCGAGCCCCTTCAAGCTCTTCCAGTCCTTTCTCTGAGTCCTTCAACGGGGGTCCTGTGCTCAGTTCAGTGGTTTGCTGCTGGCATTCGTCTATGTATTTGCTGTATTCTGGAGTGTCTCTCATGAGAGATCTACATCCAGTTCCTGTCATCCTGCATTTCTTTGCTTCATCCATCTTGTCTAATTGGGTGGCTGTATATGTATGGGCCACATGTGGGGCAGGCTCTGAATGGGTGTTCCTTCTGCCTCTGTTCTAAACTTTGCCTCCCTATTCCCTGCCAAGGGTATTCTTGTTCCCCTTTTAAAGAAGGAGTGAAGCATTCGCATTTTGATCATCCATCTTGACTTACATGTGTTCTGTGCATCTAGGGTAATTCAAGCATTTGGGCTAATAGCCACTCATCAATGAGTGCATACCATGTGTGTTTTTCTGTGATTGGGTTAGCTCACTCAGGATGATATTTTCCAGTTCCAACCATTTGCCTACGAATTTCATAAAGTCGTTGTTTTTGATAGCTGAGTAGTATTCCATTGTGTAGATGTACCACATTTTCTGTATCCATTCCTCTGTTGAAGGGCATCTGGGTTCTTTCCAGCTTCTGGCTATTATAAATAAGGCTGCTATAAACATAGTGGAGCACGTGTCTTTTGTTATATGTTGGGGCATCTTTTGGGTATATGCCCAAGAGAGGTATAGCTGGGTCCTCAGGTAGTTCAAAGTCCAATTTTCTGAGGAACCTCCAGACTGACTCCCAGAATGGTGGTTCCAGTCTGTAGTCCCATCAACAATGGAGGAGTGTTCCTCTTTCTCCACATCCTCACCAGCATCTGCTGTCACCGGAGTTTTTGATCTTAGCCATTCTCACTGGTGTGAGGTGAAATCTCAGGGTTGTTTTGATTTGCATTTCCCTTATGACTAAAGATGTTGAACATTTCTAGGTGTTTCTCAGTCATTCGGCATTCCTCAGCTGTGAGTTCTTTGTTTAGGTCTGAACACCATTTTTTTTTATAAATTTTTTTTATTTTTTTTATTAACTTGAGTATTTCTTATTTACATTTCGAATGTTATTCCCTTTCACGGTTTCCAGGCAAACATCCCCCTAATCCCTCCCCCTCCCCTTCTTTATGGGTGTTCCCCTCCCCAACCTTCCCCCATTGCCGCCCTCCCCACAACAATCACGTTCACTGGGGGTTCAGTCTTAGCAGGACCAAGGGCTTCCCCTTCCACTGGTGACCTTACTAGGATATTCATTGCTACGTATGAGGTCAGAGTCCAGGGTCAGTCCATGTATAGTCTGTAGGTAGTGGAAGCTCTGGTTGCTTGGCATTGTTGTTCATAAGGGGTCTCGAGCCCCTTCAAGCTCTTCCAGTTCTTTCTCTGATTCCTTCAATGGGGGTCCTATTCTCAGTTCAGTGGTTTGCTGCTGGCATTCGCCTCTGTATTTGCTGTATTCTGGGTGTGTCTCTCAGGAGAGATCTACATCCAGCTCCTGTCGGCCTGCACTTCTTTGCTTCATCCATCTTGTCTAATTGGGTGGCTGTATATTTATGGGCCACATATGGGGCAGGCTCTGAATGGGTGTTCCTTCTGCCTCTGTTTTAATCTTTGCCTCCCTATTCCCTGCCAAGGGTATTCTTGATCCCCTTTTAAAGAAGGAGTGAAGCATTCACATTTTGATCATCCGTCTTGAGTTTCATTTGTTCTGTGCATCTAGGGTAATTCAAGCATTTGGGCTAATAGTCCACTTATCAATGAATGCATACCATGTGTGTTTTTCTGTGATTGGGTTAGCTCACTCAGACTGATATTTTCCAGTTCCAACCATCTGCCTATAAATTTCAAAAAGTCATTGTTTGTCATAGCTGAGTAATATTCCATTGTGTAGATGTACCATATTTTCTGTATCCATTCCTCTGTTGAAGGGCATCTGGGTTCTTTCCAGCTTCTGGCTATTATAAATAAGGCTGCGATGAACATAGAGGAGCACGTGTCTTTTTTATATGTTGGGGCATCTTTTGGGTATATGCCCAAGAGAGGTATAGCTGGGTCCTCAGGTAGTTCAATGTCCAATTTTCTGAGGAACCTCCAGACTGATTTCCAGAATGGTTGTACCAGTCTGCAATCCCACCAACAATGGAGGAGTGTTCCTCTTTCTCCACATCCTCGCCAGCATCTGTTGTCACCTGAGTTTTTGATCTTAGCCATTCTCACTGGTGTGAGGTAAAATCTCAGGGTTGTTTTGATTTGCATTTCCCTTATGACTAAAGATGTTGAACATTTCTTTAGGTGTTTCTCAGCCATTCAGCATCCCTCAGCTGTGAATTCTTTGTTTAGCTCTGAACCCCATTTTTATAGGGTTATTTGTCTCCCTGCGGTCTAACTTCTTGAGTTCTTTGTATATTTTGAATACAAGCCCTCTATCAGTTGTAGGATTGGTAAAGATCTTTTCCCAATCTGTTGGTTGCCGTTTTGCCCTAACAACAGTGTCCTTTGCCTTACAGAAGTTTTGCAGTTTTATGAGATCCCATTTGTCGATTCCTCATCTTAGAACATAAGCCATTGGTGTTTTGTTCAGGGACTTTTCTCCAGTGCCCATGTGTTCGAGATGCTTCCCCACTTTTTCTTCTATTAATTTGAGTTTATCTGGTTTGATGTGGAGGCCTTGGGCAACTTGGACTTAAGTTTTGTACAGGGTGATAAGCATTGATCGATCTGCATTCTTCTACATGCTGACCTCCAGCTGAACCAGCACCATTTGCTGAAAATGCAATCTTTTTTCCATTGGTTTTTTTTTTGGGGGGGGCTCCTTTTTCAAAACTCAGTGCCCATAGGTGTGTGGGTTTATTTCTGAGTCTTCAATTCTATTCCACTGGTCTATCTGTCTGTCTCTGCACCAATACCATGCAGTTTTTATCACTATTGCTCTGTAATAGTGCTTGAGTTCAGGGATAGTGATTTCCCCAGAAGTCCATTTATTGTTGAGGATAGATTTTTTGTTACTCCAGATGAATTTGCAAATTGTTCTGTGTATCTCTCTGAGGAATTGGATTGGTATTTTGATGGGGATTGCATTGAATCTGTAGATCGCTTTTGGCAAAATGGCCATTTTTATTATGTTAATCCTGCCAATCCATGAGCATGGGAGATCTTTCCATCTTCTGAGATCTTCTTCAATTTCTTTCTTCAGAGGCCTGAAGTTCTTATCATACAGACCTTTTACTTGCTTGGTTAAAGTCACACTGAGGTGTTTTATATTGTTTGGGACTTTTATGAAGGGTATCGTTTCCCTAATTTCTTTCTCAGCTTGTTTCTCTTTTGTGCAGAGGAAGCTTACTGATTTATTTGAATTAATTTTATACCCAGCCACTTTGCTGAAGTTGTTTATCAGCTTTAGTAGTTCTCTGGTGGAACTTTTGGGATCACTTAAATATACTATCATATCATCTGCAAATAGTGATATTTTGACTTCTTCTTTTCCAATCTGTATCCCCTTGATCTCCTTTTGTTGTCTGATTGCTCTGGCTAGAACTTCAAGAACTATATTGAATAAGTAGGGAGAGAGTGAGCAGCCTTGTCTAGTCCCTGATTTTAGTGGGATTGCTTCAAGTTTCTCTCCATTTAGTTTAATGATCACCCTTAATTAATTTTTTTCTCTCAAATATAAGCCGAGCATAACTATCATGATTTTGTAATTTAAAAGAATAAAATACACCTAACACCCAGTCAAACATTTATTAGTTAAATGGGACATTTTGGCTATCTATTTTAGCTTAAGAAAGGCTTAAAATCGACCGCCCAAGCAGGTGGGCACTTCTGAGACTGCAGAGCGGGAGAGACTGCCAATACTGCCCACCCTTGCCCACATCCCTGGCCTAAGAAGAAACTGTATAGGGCCTCTGGGAACAGGAAGATAGGGGCACTCAAGCTGCAGGTCCCCTGTGGTCCAGACACTGCCCAGATCTGAAGGGACCGGGTCAACAGCTCCCTGCACTCAAATCCCGTGGGAGTGAGAGCTAAACTTTCAGAGGAGCAGACATGCCTGAGAAGCCAGAAGAGACTACACTCGGCCCACATTTCTGACTCTAGAGGAAAATATCTAACGCCATCTGGGACTCCTGTGCACAGGGACCAAGAAAAGGGAGGGGGCGGGCCTTCTGGTTGCTGCCCTCACAGAGAGCTGAAACGCAGCCCCTGAGGAATGACTTCAGGCCTGAGAACAGAGGTAAGACCAACTTTTCTGCTCCAAGTGACCTGCCTCGTGGATTCAGGACACAAGCCCACAGGAACAGCTGAAGACAAGTAGACAGGAGAGACTACATGCCTGAAAGCAGAACACTCTGTTCCCATAACTGGCTGAAAGAAAACAGGAAAACAGGTCAATAGCACTCCTGACACACAGGCTTATAGGACGGTCTAGCCACTGACAGAAATAGCAGAACAAAATAACACCAGAGATAACCTGATGGCGAGAGGCAAGCACAGGAACCCAGGCAACAGAAACCAAAACTACATGGCATCATCTTAGCCCAATTCTCCCACCAAAGCAAACACTGAATATCCAAACACACCAGAAAAGCAAGATCTAGATTTAAAATCACATTTGATCATGATAATGGAGGACTTCAAGAAAGACATAAAGAAATCACTTAAAGACATGTAGGAAAACACAAATAAACAGGTGACAGAATTAAAAATGGAAATAGAAGCAATAAAGAAAGCCCAAAGGGAGACAACCCTGGATATAGAAAACCAAAGGAAGAGACAAGGAGCCATAGATACAAACATCACCAACAGAGTGCAAGAGATACAAGAGAGAATCTCAGGAAGAGAAGACTTCATAGAAATTACCCACACAACTGTTAAAGAAAATGGAAAATGGAAAAAGCTACTGGTCAAAAAATCCAGGACACAATGAGAAGATCAAACCTAAGGATAATAGGTAGAGAGTGAAGACTCCCAGCTCAAAGGACCAGTAAAATCTTCAACAAAATCATAGAAGAAAACTTCCCTAACCTAAAGAAAGAGATGCCCATAAACATACAAGAAGCCTACAGAACTCCAAATAGATTGGACCAGAAATGAAACTCCTCCCATCACATAATAGTCAAAACACCAAATACAGAAAACAAAGAAAGACTATTGAAAGCAGTAAGGGAAAAAGGTTAAGAAACATATAAAGGCAGATCTATCAGAATCACACCAGACTTCTCACCAGAGACTATGAAAGCCAGAAGATCCTGGACAGATGTCATACATTCCCTAAGAGAACACAAAAGCCAACCCAGGTTACTGTATCCAGTAAAACACTCAATTAAACTGTCCAAAGGGAGAAAAGTAGAATCAGGTGTCAACCAGTGCACACATTTCATATCCCAGGTGCTGCTCACAGAGACAATAAATTAAGTTTCCCAAGTGACATCATCCACTCACAACTGTAGCCATCCATCCATCCATTCACCCCTGTTTCTGGGATCAAGCTCCTGATATGAGCACTGTCATCAGCATAAACAATAATATACCCACTCTATCTTCTGACACACAGAACAGCACCACTGAGTAAATGTGCTGGGGAGCTGAAGGAAGGGGATGGGTGTGGGAAAGAGCGAGAAGAAATGACAAGGCACAAAACCAGGAAGGAAATCAAACTGAAAGGATGCCATGTGCACTCACGAGGAAACACGACATGCACCCAAGCCCCTGATATTTGGTAGTGAGATTATTCTAGACTAGACTATTTCAACTGTCTTCAGTCTTCAGGAACTAGCCGTGCAAGGAATTCTAAACAGGCAGCTGCTGAACAACTTCAGAAAGAGCCAAGTTGACAGACAAACACATCAATGAAGGCAAGCATATACATGTGCCAGAAGTTACACTGTTCTGAGTAAATTATTAAGTTTTATATTCTAGGCTTCTGCAAAAAAGAAACTCTTTGGAACACTTTAGCCATATGAATCTTACAGCTGGTTCAGCGGTCATCCAGCATTGCTCACTGTCCCCTATGTTTTGTACAAAGCTGGTACTGCTGAGGTTACGGTCTCCACATGTGATAATAGCTCATACTACCGTAGGAGCACATAGCTGTTGTGTCAGTTATCATGGGGCACCTGAGATTTGCTGCTTGCCTCCCCCCATGGAGTTCTGAAACAAGGTACTTACAGTCAGTTTACATGGACTGAGAGCAAGTCTAACTAACCAGTATGTGTATCCCCTTTCAAATTTCTGGTTATTTTCAAACTTTTTAAGTCCTGTAAATCAACATTTTAACCTCAACCCTAACACTAACACTAACACTAACCCTAACCCTAACCCTAATCCTAACCCTAACCCTAACCCTAACCCTAACCATTTTAAAATGCAAGTAAAAGGCAAAATCTTTTAAGTTCAGTAAAAGCTTTTCTTTATTTGTTTGTTTGTTTGCTTGCTTGTTTTTAAAGACGGGGTTACTCTACCTAGCATTGGCTGTCCTGGCACTTTGTAAAACTCACGCTCAGAGCTTTGCCTGCCTCAACCTCCCAAATGCTGAAATCATATTCCTTGGCCACCACTCCTGGCCCAAAATAAATAAAATGTGTATTAACAAGAAACATTTCAGAAGATTACCCTAAGTACATATACCTTCATGGCCAGTAATTGTTTTTTCTATTCTGTGTCTAAAGCAAGTTTCACTAGGAAGCCTTCTTTTGGAAGAAACTGTCATCCTGTAGCCATGCTGTCATTTTTATGCTAACCAGAGCTCTTTTTACAGGTTTCACTCATACCGAGTTACATTTATTGGTCTTTAGGTCTTGACATCCAGGAAACTGCTTTCTGCTTAGGCCAATTTTGCGGTCGACCACTCAATTTGTGTCCTTTGGTAGATATAAACCTGAAAATGCAATTAAGTATTAACGAAGTGTAACAACAATTACTCAGAAAAACTAAAAAGACCATTGTAAATAAATAAGTAAAAGTAATAAATGCTTTTAAATATAATACTAAGTATGTGAAACACAAAGGAGAATGATTGTAGTTACATGAAGACTTTTAAGGGTTCTTTTTTTCTTGTATATTAAACATAATGTTTGGGTTTATGATGTATTCAAGGGTTTTAAGTTTGTTGTTCCTAGTGTTTAGAGCATATGGTCTTAGACAACTGAAAAACACATATCCTGTAACTATACTCTCTGCAAGGCGGACACTGAGCAGTACTTTAGGAATGATGATTACTAATGCCATGCGAATCAGTAAATGAGAAGCTGTGTTTTAAGTTCCAAAGCATCCAGACGGCTGTGTCTTATTTCAGACTTCTAAACTCACACAGCCTTCCCCTCCGATCTGTTCACTCGTTGCTGCTCCCCGCTTCAGTTACAATGCCTCACACTGTGTTATGCACAAATAAAAGTTATCGTGGGCAGCTGCTTAGCGCACGAAGAGTCCACTTAGTACGGCCCAAAGGGAAAGCATAAATGACTGAGGTGAGTGTCCTGTCCTGTGAACCGTGTACAATACAGATACAGTGTGCTACTACTCCTGCCCAAAGTGCATCTCTCAATTGTGGCAGCTTCTGAGCTAAAACGAAAGAAAACGAAGTGCGGGGTGAGGGAGAGCAAACGGAAACAGAACTGGGGAGTCCACATGGTATGATCATGTCAAATTAAAGCAAGAAGTTTGGGGGCGATTAACAATCTGCTCTTAGCACTCAGAGGCCTGACCTCACCGCTCCTTTCCTGAACCCCGTGAACCACTCTACTGTGCATCATAGGGTAAGGAAAGGCAGCAATGCCACAGCCATAACCAAGATCTGTAAGACCTGACAGTGCTTTAATGCGACCTGGAGGCCTCCCTGGGCTGACTTTGTATCCTGCAGCTTTGGTTGTACGCAGAGGCCTGCCTGGACTGGTCTTAAATCCAGCTGTTTTGGTGATTCCCAGGGGTCTGACTGTGCTGGTCAGATATCCTGCTGACTTGGTGGTTCCCTAAGGCCGGCCTCCCTTACCAGATCGATTGAGGTTTTTCTTTTTCTTTAGTTCATCTTTTATCTCTGTGTTTCTGCCACTGGTAGGCTGCAAGTGTGCTTCGTTTAACGGGTCTTCCTCTGACAGAGCATGGGTTTGTGGCTGACTGTGTGGCTGTACTTGCTTTGCTGGGAGGAGTACAGATCAAACAGATCCACTGCTCTCATAGTGGCTTCATCACTGAGGCAGGGAGGCTTGCCTGACCTGCAGAATGCTGCATTTCCACCAGCAACCTGGTGCGGGGTGCATCATTTCCTCCGCCAATAGGAGCCAGGCCCTCAGAGCGCCCAGAGGGCGCCCATAGGCAGGAAAGCCCTGCCCATTCCCTTCAATCCCGCTGCTGTAGCACAGTCCAATCTAGAAAGAGGGCTGGCAGTGGTGAGGCCCATGCCAGAGCCAGACTCCCAAGAGCCCTCGCTGCGGGCCCAGGAAGAGGCTTCCACAGCCCGGGAATCAAAATTTTTAACCCAGAAATGTTCCTGGCCAAAAGAAAGACAGGGACAAAAAATGGAACAGAGGCTGAAGGAAAGGCCATCCAGAGATCACCCCAACTACAGACACCAAACCCAGACACCATTGCTGATTTCAAGAAGTGCTTACTGACAGGAGACTGGTATGACTGTTCCCTGAGACGTTCTACCAGCACCTGACCAATACAGATGATGATACTCAGGGCCAAACATCAGACTGAGCCCAGAGACCCCAATGGAAAAGATAGGGAAAGGACTGAAGGAACTGCAGGGGATTGCAGCCCCACAGGAAGAACAATATCAACTAACTGGACCACCCAGAGCTCCCAGGGACTAAACCACCAACCAAAGAGTACACAGGCAGGGAACCATGGCTCCAGATACATATGTAGCAGAGGATGGCCTTATCTGACATCAGTGTGAGGGGAGCCCCTTGGTCCTGTGGAAGCTTAAAGCCACAGCATAGGGGAATGCTAGAGGGATGAGGCGGCGGGAGCAGGTGAGTGTAGAGCAGCACCCTCATAGAGGCAAAGGGGAGGAGGAAGATGGGGGATGGGAAGGGGGTTTTTGTGGAGGGGTAACCAGGAAAGAGGATCTCATGTGAAGTGTAAATGAATAAAATTATTAACAAAGGATTATTCAAAAATAAATAAATAAAAATTAAAACTCTACTAAATCTTCCTCAGGCCATATTTAGCTACAAGAACTTCCACAAGGGACCCAAAAACGAAACGAAACCTCTGTGAACAGGAAGGAAAAGGGAGGTGCCTAGTTTTGACTGTGATTTCAGTCTGGACCTCATAGAGTTCTATCTGAGCCTCAGCTGATGGTCAGCAGCTGCGCAGGCTTGAGGAAGGTACATGAACCCCTCGAACTACTCTCTGGAGTAACAATCTGAAGACGGGAACTGGGCTTCAAGAAGACAAGTAAGTGAAAGGAGTGAAAAGGATAGACAGATAAGTACAATAGAACGAAAACTAGAGTAGAAAGAGTAATAATGAAAATTACGGACGTTCGTGGATTGTGACGTGCTGAAGCCACTAGGACCTAAGGCTCAGCAAAACCAGACTTTGGTCCATGCCACCTCCAAAAACTGACAACAAAACAGGAATCGAATCTTTAACCTGTGCTGTATTCAGAAAGCTAAATGCAAAAATCTATCTCCTCAGAGCCTCCTTTTTTGGCTCTTTAAATTTCTCCTTAATACTTGTGCTTTCTGTGTAGATGTGTCAGGGGCTTGTTAAACATGACTTTCCTTGAAAGCATTGAAAACGTTTCCTTCTGTGATGATCCCAATCATGTAGATGATATACTGGTTATAGTTGAATCTTTGAGATCTTGCTCCTTGGCCTCGCAGATTTGGAAGGCAGCTGATTTACTGAAGCTATAAGACTTTTAGAGATATTATAATTTTCTCTGCAGCCTTGGTAATCTGTTGACCTGAGAGCACTGGCCAAAATATTGATATTCCTTCTAGCCTTTATATACTCATTGATTTGGGCCTCTAACGATGATTATTGAACAACCAGAGCTTCAGCTACAGCAGTATTGACGAACAAATAAAATTTGGGTCTATAACATTAAGATAAAGCTTGACAAATATTTTAAAACAAACCTTTATTCCTTAAAGACAGAGTTTGATAATTAGAAAACATACACAGCTGTTTTAATAAAACATAATCCTTTACACATGTTTTGATAAACTATAATACTTTCATATTTGCTCTGTGTGTGTGTGTGTGTGTGTGTGTGTGTGTGTGTGTGTGTGTATTAGGAATGTAAGTACCACAGCATATGTGTGGAAATGAGTTTCTTCTAACATGTGAGTTCTAAGGATCCGGTACCTTTACTCACTGAGATAGCTCACTGACTCAATATACTATTTTCAAGTTTTAACTTTTATAAACCATTTTGTAATACACATAAACTTTCAGTTTTATCCAATCTCTTTATTTTTATTACAATGATCTTTTACCTTAAAATCTACAAATCAAATGTCCTCTCATCTAAAATTATGCTTTTAATAGTCTTACCAAAATATATTTTGTAATAACATTTTATATCTTTCATTTTATTTCATATTACTTATTGTGGGTTTTTTTTTTTTTTAGCTGACAGAATTTGGAAAGCTCTTGCTTCTGAACAACATGCCTTTCAAGTAAATACACATGAAGCTGTATTTGAAAGAGGCAAAACAAGTTAGCCCCAGTCCTGGAGTCTGTTTTCTGTTTTCATCCTGTTTTGTCTTTCTAGTCTTAAACTGGTAAGACAAGAAACTTAGGGAGAAAGCTGTTTTGTTTTGTTTCTTTTAATGGGGAAAAACAGGATCAGGGAGCAAATAGTTTGATACATTAATGACACAACTGTTAGTTAAACTTTATCTTCAGGATATGCTACACTGTTTTGGCCACACTAAGTTTTAAAAGATGTGTATAAAATAAGCTTCCCTACATTAGGAATGCTACTGTTGGGCTGGAGAGATGGCTCAGCCGTTAAAGGCTAGGCTCACAACCAAAAATATAGGAATGCTACTGTTTTGGGGTAGGATCTTCTGTAATTCCCATTATGAAAAGGAAAAGTAATATAAAAATAATTTACAAATGTGTATGTACATATATTATCATTTTGTGTGTCTTCACAGTCTTCATGAAAACCTTACATTTATCATTTGCATGTGAAGGTTATGTTTTAAAACAGATTGAATGTTTTTAAGTAACCTAATCAAAGAATTTATATGAATATCAATATATTTAACTAACATAAAACATTTCATGGGTTTTTTGGTTTTTATTATTATTGACTGTTTTAAAAATAATTTTTAATTTATTAATTCTTATAAACATGCTTATGAATATTAAGGTTTAGGTAGTCGGTGTTTACAGTCATCACTTCATGAAAATTATTTCATAAATTAAAGAGTGTTGTTCTAAATGAACTAAGCCTTATATAAAGTAGTTTAGATGCTAACTTTTTCTTTGAAATATTTGCTGGAGATCAAATATCATATAAGGTTGTATTTCAACCATTTTAGAAATTTATAAATTATATTTTAAAATACCACTTGAGTTTATAGACATCAAGAATACCTAAGCAGTAGATGTCTCAGGTTTACCAGTAGATGAATATATGTCATCTGTGATTTTCCAGTTCTCATAATCTTTGAGTTCATCTTTTAAAGATGTAAGTATACACCACGATTTTTAAAATATATGTGAATGTGAATGTGGACATTTCCAGGGCCATATGCTGACAAAAGGCAATCTTTTCCTCTGTGACAATGTCTTTTCCTCCTTGGTCAAAGATTAATTCTATTTACATGGTCTATTTTTGGCCCTATTTTTTTTCATTGATTTCTAAAAGTCTTCATTAATGCTGTGTGTCATTGTTGGATGTATCTTTTTATGAAGTCTTTATGTGTCAATATTCTATTTTTCTCCTTTAATACTGAACTGGTTGTTCTGTTCCTTTTCTTCTTTCATATGAACTTCACTTGCCTTGTTATTCAGAAAATAGCTTGGTGGGGGTTTTGTTAAGATTGTGGTGAATCTATAATGATCAAGCTGTAGAGAGCTAGTGTGATAAGTGATCTGTAGTGACAACATAACTCGGTAGAAGATGCCTAGAATTTGTGCAATGCAGCTGAATGCCTATGAACACTTTTTCAGATAGGGCCGACATGTCAGACAGTGAATAAGAAGGACACACCTGCCCTGAATAAGGGTGACATTATTAACAGGATAAACTGCTGCATTGAAGAAGTAAGATGAAGCAAGATACAAGCTATCTTTCCTTTCCCCGTTGCTGTTGCCACCTGCTGACAGAGTCCAGATGCTTCGGTATTCAGCATGTACTCGATTTCAGCAACTCTTCAGGCCTTACACATTGGACTGAGAGTGCAAAGACACCCGTCCTGGACTTCAAACCTAGCTCTCAGCCTCTGCAGCATGTAGTGAGCACTGTACAACCCCTAATCATACCACATATAATTAGTCATTTTTATGATTTGCAGGTATGTACACTCTGTTGACTCTTCATCTAGGAATCTGTAGGGCAACTAGAATTTTTAATTGAAATGTTTGACAGCATTTTATTTACTGGATTTTTCTGCTTATACTGCTTTTCAGCAAAGTAAAAATGCATTTTTTCTTATTTTTTTCATTTATCATTCCATTCATTTACATCCTATAAGATATCCCACGTCCCAGTTACCCCTCTTCCAGCCCCCCACCCTAAATCTGCCCTCTCATTTGCCTCTATGAAAGTGTTCCCCCACCCACTCACACTCTCCCGCCCCCACCCCTGCAGCATTCCCCTATGCTGAGGTATCGAGACTGCCCCAGACCAAGGGCCTCCTATCCCACTGCTGTGAGGCAAGGCCATCCTCTGCTACATAAGCTCCATGGACGGTGGAGCATCCATGGAGCTTATCCAAGCAGTACACTCCTTGGTTGGTGGTCTAGACTCTGGGAGAACTGAGTGGTCAAGCCAGCCTATGTTGTTCTTCCAAAGAGGTGTCAATACTGTTCTGCTCCTCCAGACCTTCTGCCAGCTCTCCAGCCAGTTCCCTGAGCTGCATCTGATGGTAGGCTCCAAGCATCCACATTCACACTGGTCAGTTTCTGGCCTGATTTCCTCAGGAACCTCCACGCTAGGTTCCTGTCAGCAAGCACCTCTTAACCATGACAACAGTGTTGGGTTTGGTGTCTGCAGACATGATGGATCCCCAGGTGGGACAGTCCCTGGTTGGCCCTTCCTTCAGACTCTGATCCATTTTGGTCCTGTTCGTCTTTTGGACAGGAACATTTCTGCATAAAAAAATTTGAGATGGGTGAGGGTCCCCATCTGGTCTACCAGAGGCCATGCCTATCTGCTGGCCGAGGTCTCTATAGGATCTATCTCCCCCTTCTCTGTGCATTTTGGCTAAAGTCATTCACATTGAGGTGGTGGGAGCCTCCAATTTCCCTGGTGTCTGGTACACTCAGGTGGCTATCCCCAGTTCCTCATCCCCCACACATATTTTTGTTTGATTTCCTGGCCCTCTAAACCTCTCTCACATCTATCTCCTCCAGATCCTGACACTGTCCACTCCAATTTACTCCCTCCCAGTCCTCCTTCCCTACATCTCCCACAATCATCCTGTTTCCCCCCTCAAAGCAGAACTGAAGGCTCCAGACACTGGTGTTCCTTCCTTTTATGATCCATATATTCTGTGGGTTGTATTATGGGCATTGTAGGCTTTGGGCTAATGTGCACTTATTAGTAAGTACATAAATACTATGTGTATTCTTTTGTGCCTGGGTTACCTCACTCCAAATGGTATTTTCTAGTTCCATCCATTTGCCTAAGAATTTCATGAACTCATTGTTTTTAATAGCTGTGTAGTACTCCATTGTGTAAATGTACCACAATTTCTGTATCCATTCTTCTGTTGAGGAACACCTGGGGTTATTTCCAGCTTCTGGCTATTGTAAATAAGGCTGCTATGAACATAGTGAAGCATGTGTCCTTGTTATATGTTGGAGCATCGTTTGGGTATATGCCCAGGAGTAGTATAGCTGGGTCTCAGGTAGAACAATTTCCAATTTTCTGAGAAACCACCAGACTGATTTCCAAAGTGGATTTACCAACATGCAGTCTCACCACAATGAGGGAGTGTTGCTCTTTCTTCACATCCTTTGCAACACCTGCTGTCACCTTTGTTTTGATCTTTGCCATTCTGGCTGGTTTGAGATGAAATCTCAAGTCGTTTTGACTTGCATTTTCCTAATAACTAAGGATGCTGAACATTTCTTTAACTGATTCTCAGCCACTTGAGATTCCTCTGTTAAGAATTTTCTATTTCTCTCTAGACTCCACTTTCTAATAGGGTTATTTGATTCTGTGGAGCTTACCTTCTAGAGTTCTTTGTATATATTGGATATTAGTGTTCTATCTGATGTAAATACCTTTTCTATGTAAATATGTCTTTTTGGTAAATATCTTTTCCCAATCTGTGGGTTGTCATTTTGTCCTGTTGACAGTGCCCTTAGCCTTACAGAAGCTTTGCAATTTTATGAGGTTCCATTTGTCAATTCTTTATTTTAGGACATAGGCCAATAGTATTCTGTTCAGGAAAATATTCCCTGTGCCCAAGTATTCGAGGCTTTTACCCACTTTTTCTTCCGTTAGTTTCAGTGTATCTAGTTTTATGTGGCAGTCCTTGATCCAGTTGGACTCGAGTTTCGTACAAGGAGAAAAGAACATATTGATTTGCAGTTTTCTGCATGCTGACTAACAGTTGAATCATCACCATTTGTTGGTTTCTGTCTTTTTTCCACTGGATGGTTTTAGCTTCTTTGTAAAGGATCAAGTGACCATAATAATGTGAGGTCATTTCTGGGTCTTCCATTCTAGTCACTGAGCTACTTGTCTGTCTCTGTACCAACACCATGTCATTTTTATCACGATTGCTTTACGGTACAGCTTGAAGTCTGGGATGGTGATTCCCCCAGAAGTTCTTTTATTGTTGAGAATAGTTTTGCTATCTATTAAATAAGTCTTTTTTTTTCTACTTTTCACTATTAACTTGGCTCTTTCAAGTTACAGGCAAGGATATTCTGGAAAACACTGCAACCATTCAGAAAATAATTTTAAAAACTATTTCCACTAAATTAAAATCTTCTGCATACAAAGGAAACAATAAAATAATAAAGAGAGTCTAGGTGTGGAAAATAACTCAGCATGTAAAAGCACTTGCTTGCAAGCTTCCAACTTGAGTTTGACTCCCCAAAGTCATGTGAAAATAGGACAGAGTGATCATGTTTGTGTGTCCTTAAACACCTAGCATCCCTGTGGCAAGATGGGAGGAGGAGATAGGAGAATACCCCAAAGGATCACTGGTCAACTAAGTCTCTATGCATCACAGTATGAGAGAGAGAGAGAGAGAGAGAGAGAGAGAGAGAGAGAGAGAGAATGAATCTCAAACAAGGTAGGAGGCAAGGAATGACCCTCAAGACTGACCACCGAACTCCACATGTGTATTGGAGATAAGCATTTTTATTATTGACATGTATATATGCACACGTACATAAAAGTAAATTAAAAATATTTAACAGTCTGCATAGTAGAAAGTTTTTGCCAACTATACCTCTAGCAGAGGATGAATGTCTACAACCTATAAACTCAAATAATTAAAAACGCATAAGGACAAATCATCCAAACAATAAATGTGTAAATACATTTAACAAATAGATGTTAGTAGCAATACAAATGGCCAACAAGTATGAAAAATTGTTCAAAATCTTTAATCATCCAGAAAATGAAACTTGAAGTAAGGGAGATTTCACCTCACACCAATTAAAATGGGGATAATTTTAAAAAATAATGAAGAATGTTAACAAGTTGCTGAAGTGGGGAAAAGAAACCCTTCTACACTGCTGATAGGCTGTAAACTAGTTAGCAAGTATGGAATTTGATAGAGATTTGTCAAGAAAGAAAGAAAGAAAGAAAGAAAGAAAGAAAGAGAGAGAGGGGGGGGAGGGAGGGAAAGAGGGGGAGGGAGGGAGGAAGGAAGGAAGGAAGGAAGGAAGGAAGGAAGGAAGGAAGGAAGGGAGGAAAGAAAGGAAGGAAGGAAGGAAGGAAGGAAGGAAGGAAGGAAGGAAGGAAGGAAGGAAGGAAGGAAGGGAAGGATCCAGCTGTACCACTTCTGGGTATACATCCAAAGGATTCTAAAGACACCACAGAGACAAATTCACATCCATACTTAGTGCTGCACTTAATTACAGTTGCCAAAATACAGAACCAAACTACATTCTCATCAAGAGATGGACGGATAGAAAAATGTGGCATGTAGGCTCAATGAAAATTTTGTAAGTGTTTTGCTTACATGAATTATTATATAATATGCATATCTGGGGGCCACAGAGGCCAGCAGAGAATTTCAGATGCTCTGTAACTAGAGTTACAGACAGGTATACGCCACCAAATGGGTTTTTGGAATTATGCTAAGTGTTCTGCAGAAGCAGCAAGAGCTTTCAACCACTGAGACATCTCTCCAGCCTCAATTTTATTTTTCTTCTTATCTGAATTAAAATTCCAATAGGTAAAGGCTGAAGTGATTAAGAGCACTGGCTGATCATCCAGAAGACCTGAGTTCAGTTTTCAACACCCACACTAGATGGTTCATACTATCCTACACACTCTCCAATGTGTAGGACCCCATGCACTCTCCCAGCAACAATGGGCACCTGCAAACATAGACTCTAATAAACATAAATAAAAATAAATAATAAAAAATCTTTAATTTTTTAAAAATAATGAAAATTTATCATTTCTAAAGAAATGAGTGTAACTGTATATCAGCATATTAAATGAAATAAATCCAGATTCAGAAAGAAAAATATGTTTTCTCCCAAGTGGGTCTGTGTGTACATACATGAAAAGAGGGACTACTATGTAGATGGAGGGCAGAAACAAGAAAAGACAGATGGGAAAAGGAGGGAACTACAGAATGAAAATGGGCAAATATACTGATATATAGGATGAAGATGTCATAAACAAATGAACTATGCTGTATGCCACTAATAATAATTTTTTAAATTCTAAATAATTTCTCCTGACTTCAAATAAAGATTGGTATTTTCTAAATAGGTTATTTGAACATTCCAATGGAATATCTGTATTATTTAGAAAGACATGATAGAAATTAAACTTTTCAAAATTATCTGCATTACCTGGAAGACACAAAATAAGAAGCAATGCTAAAACTTCTTAGTATTAGCTTTATGGTAATAAATAGGTAATTATTTCAGGAGGTATAAAAAAGATTTAGTAACCTAATATTCCTTTTTTTATGTTTTTACCTCCACCTTTACTAAGTTGGGTATTTCTTACTTACATTTTGATTGTTATTCCCTTTCCCAGTTTCCAGGCAACCATCCCCATAATCCCTACCCTCCCATTCTATATGGGTGTTCCCCTCCCCATCCTCCTCCCATTACAGCCCTTCCCCCAACAATCACGTTCACTGGGGGTTCAGTCTTGACGGGACCCAGGGCTTTCCCTTCCACTGGTGCTCTTACTAGGCTATTCATTGCTACATATGAGGTTGGAGCCCAGGGTCAGTCCATGTATAGTCTTTGGGTAGTGGATTAGTCCCTGGAAGCCCTGGTTGGTTGGCATTGTTGTTCATATGGGGTCTCAAGCCCCTTCAAGCTCTTCCAGTCCTTTCTAAGATTCCTTCAACGGGGGTCCTGTTCTCAGTTCCATGGTTTAATGATGGCATTCGCCTATGTATTTGCCATATTCTGGCTGTGTCTCTCATGAGAGATCTACATCCGGTTCCTGTGAGCCTGCACTTCTTTGCTTCATCCATCTTACCTAGTTGGGTGGCTGTGCATGTATAAGCCACATGTTGGGCAGGCTCTGAATGGGCGTTCCTTCTACCTCTGTTCTAAACTTTGCCTCCCAATTCCCTGCCAAGGGTATTCTTGTTCCCCTTTTAAAGGAGTGAAGCATTCACATTTTTGTCATCTTTCTTGAGTTTCATGTGTTCTGTGCATCTAGGGTAATTCAAGCATTTGGACTAATAACCACTAATCAACGAGTGCATACCATGTTTGTATTTCTGTGAGTGGGATACCTCACTCAGGATGATATTTTCCAGTTCCATCCATTTGAATATGAATTCCATAAAGTCACTGTTTTTGATAGCTGAGTAATATTCCATTGTGTAGATGTACCACATTTTCTGTATCCATTCCACTGTTGAAGGGCATCTGGGTTCTTTCCAGCTTCTGGCTATTATAAATAAGGCTGCTATGAAAATAGTGGAGCATGTGTCCTTGTTATATGTTGGGGCATCTTTTAGGTATATGCCCAAGAGAGGTATAGCTGGGTCCTCAGGTAGTTCAATGTCCAATTTTCTGAGAACCTCGAGACTGATTTCCAGAATGGTTGTACCAGTCTGCAATCCCAGTGGTTTGTTCCTGGCATTCGCCTCTGTATTTGCTGTATTCTGGCTGTGTCTCTCAGGAGCGATCTACATCCGGCTCCTGTCGGTCTGCACTTCTTTGCTTCATCCATCTTGTCCAATTGGGTGGCTGTATATGTATGGGCCACCTGTGGGGCAGGCTCTGAATGGGTGTTCCTTCAGTCTCTGTTTTAATCTTTGCCTCTCCCTTCCCAGCCAAGGGTATTCTTTTTCCTCATTTAAAGAAGGAGTGAAGCATTCACATTTTGATCATCCGTCTTGAGTTTCGTTTGTTCTAGGGATCTAGGGTAATTCAAGCATTTGGGCTAATAGCCACTTATCAATGAGTGCATACCATGTATGTCTTTCTGTGATTGGGTTAGCTCACTCAGGATGATATTTTCCAGTTCCAACCATTTGCCTACGAATTTCATAAACTCGTTGTTTTTGATAGCTGAGTAATATTCCATTGTGTAGATGTACCACATTTTCTGTATCCATTCCTCTGTTGAAGGGCATCTGGGTTCTTTCCATTTTCTGGCTATTATAAATAAGGCTGCGATGAACATAGTGGAGCACGTGTCTCTTTTATATGTTGAGGCATCTTTTGGGTATATGCCCAAGAGAGGTATAGCTGGATCCTCAGGCAGTTCAATGTCCAATTTTCTGAGGAACCTCCAGACTGATTTCCAGAATGGTTTTACCAGTCTGCAATCCCACCAACAATGGAGGAGTGTTCCTCTTTCTCCACATCCTCGCCAGCATCTGCTGTCACCTGAGTTTTTGATCTTAGCCATTCTCACTGGTGTGAGGTGAAATCTCAGGGTTGTTTTGATTTGCATTTCCCTTATGACTAAAGATGTTGAACATTTCTTTAGGTGTTTCTCAGCCATTCGGCATTCCTCAGCTGTGAATTCTTTGTTTAGCTCTGAACCCCATTTTTAATAGGGTTATTTGTTTCCCTGCGGTCTAACTTCTTGAGTTCTTTGTATATTTTGGATATAAGGCCTCTATCTGTTGTAGGATTGGTAAAGATCTTTTCCCAATCTGTTGGTTGCCGTTTTGTCCTAACCACAGTGTCCTTTGCCTTACAGAAGCTTTGCAGTTTTATGAGATCCCATTTGTCGATTCTTGATCTTAGAGCATAAGCCATTGGTGTTTTGTTCAGGAACTTTTCTCTGGTGCCCATGTGTTCAAGATGCTTCCCCACTTTTTCATCTATTAGTTTCAGTGTATCTGGTTTGATGTGGAGGTCCTTGATCCACTTGGACTTAAGCTTTGTACAGGGTAATAAGCATGAATCGATCTGCATTCTTCTACATGCTGACCTCCAATTGAACCAGCACCATTTGCTGAAAATGCTATCTTTTTTCCATCGGATGGTTTTGGCTCCTTTGTCAAAAATCAAGTGCCCATAGGTGTGTGGGTTCATTTCTGGGTCTTCAATTCTATTCCATTGGTCTATCTGTCTGTCTCTGTACCAATACCATGCAGTTTTTTTGTTGTTGTTGCTGTTTTTTATTAACTTGCGTATTTCTTATTTACATTTCGAACGTTATTCCCTTTGCCGGTTTCCGGGCAAACATCCCCCTAGTCCCCCCCCTCCCCTTCTTTATGGGTGTTCCCCTCCCCGCCCTCCCCCCATTGCCGCCCTCCCCCCAACAATCACGTTCACTGGGGGTTCAGTCTTAGCAGGACCAAGGACTTCCCCTTCCACTGGTGCTCTTACTAGGATATTAATTGCTACCTATGAGGTCAGAGTCCAGGGTCAGTCCATGTATAGTCTTTAGTTAGTGGCTTAGTCCCTGGAAACTCTAGTTGCTAGGCATTGTTGTTCATAAGGGGTCACAAGCCCCTTCAAGCTCTTCCAGTCCTTTCTTTGATTCCCTCAACAGAGGTCCAGTTCTCAGTTCAGTGGTTTACTGCTGGCATTCGCCTCTGTATTTGCTGTATTCTGGCTGTGTCTCTCAGGAGAATTCTACATCCGGCTCCTGTCGCTCTGCACTTCTTTGCTTCATCCATCTTGTCTAATTGGGTGGCTGTATATGTATGGGCCACATGTGGGGCAGGCTCTGAATGGGTGTTCCTTCTGTCTCTGTTTTAATCTTTGCCTCTCTATTCCCTGCCAAGGATATTCTTGTTCCCCCTTTTAAAGAAGGAGTGAAGCATTCACATTTTGATCATCCATCTTGAGTTTCATGTGTTCTAGGCATCTAGGGTAATTCAAGCATTTGGGCTAATAGCCACTTATCAATGAGTGCATACCAATCTGTATCCCTTTGATCTCCTTTTGTTGTCTGATTGCTCTGGCTAGGACTTCGAGAACTATATTGAATAAGTAGGGAGAGAGTGGGCAGCCTTGTCTAGCCCCTGATTTTACTGGGATTGCTTCAAGTTTCTCTCCATTTAGTTTAATATTAGCAACTGGTTTACCGTATATGGCTTTTACTATGTATAGGTATGTGCCTTGAATTCCTGTTCTTTCCAGGACTTTTATCATGAAGGGGTGTTGAATTTTGTCAAATTTTTCTCAGAATCTAATGAAAGGATCTTATGGTTTTTATCTTTCAGTTTGTTTATAAGTGGATGACGTTGACGGTTTTCTGTATATTAAACCATCCCTGCCTCCCTGGAATGAAGCCTACTTGATCGTGATAGATGATTGTTTTGATGTGCTTGTGCATTCGGTTTGCCATAATTTTATTGAATATCTTTGTGTGGATATTCATAAGGGAAAATGGTCTGAAGTTCTCTTTCTTTGTTGGGTCTTTGTGTGGTTTAGGTAAAAGAGTAATTGAGGCTTCATAGAAGGAATTCAGTAGCTCTCCATCTGTTTCAATTTTGTGGAATAGTTTGGATACTATTGAGATGAGTTCTTCTAGGAAGGTCTGATAGAATTCTGCACTGAACACATCTGGACCTGGGCTCTTTTTGGTTGGGAGATTTTAATGACTGCTTCTATTTCTTTAGGAGTTATGGGGGTTGTTTTAATGTCTTAAACATTAACATTGTTCCTGATTTAACTTCGGTGCATGATAACTGTCTAGGAAATTGTCCATTTCCTCCTGATTTTCAAGTTTTGTTGAATATAGGCTTTTGTAGTAGGATCTGATGATTTTTAGAATTTCCTCTGGCTCTGTTGTTAAGTCTCCATTTTCATTTCTCATTTTGTTAATGTGGACACACTCTCTGTGTCCTCTGGTTAGTCTGGCTAAGGGTTTATCTATCTTGTTGATTTTCTCAAAGAACCAGCTTTTAGTTCTGTTGATTTTTTGTATGGTCCTTTTTGTTTCTACTTGGTTGATTTCAGCTCTGAGTTTTATTAATTCCTGCCTTCTACTACTCCTGGGTATGTTTGCTTCTTTTTGTTCTAGAGCTTTTAGGTGTGCTGTCAAGCTGCTGATATATGCTCTCTGCTGTTTCTTTCTGCAGGCACTCAGAGCTATGAGTTTCCCTCTTAGCACAGCTCTCATTGTGTCCTGTAAGTTGGGGTATGTTGTACCTTCATTTTCATCAAATTCCAAGGAGTCTTTAATATCTTTCCTTATTTCATTCTTGACCAGGTTTCATTGAGTAGATTATTGTTCAACTTCCATGTATATGTGGGCATTCTTTCCTTATTGTTATTGAAGACCAGCTTTAGCCTGTCATGGTCTGATAGGACGGATGGATTATTTCTATCTTTCTGTATCTGTTGAGGCCTGTTTTATGACTGACTATATGATCAATTTTGGAGAAAGTACCATGAGATTGTGAGAAGAATGTATATCCTTTTGTTTTACGATAGAATGTTCTATGACTATCTGTTAAATCCACTTGGTTCATGACTTCTGTTAGTCTGTATATTTCTCTGTTTAATTTCTGTTTCCATGATCTGTCCATTGATGAGAATGGGGCGTTGAAATCTACTATTATTGTGTGAGGTGCAATGTGTGCTTTGACCTTTAGTAAGGTTTCTTTTAGGTATGTAGATACCCTTGTATTTGGAGCATAGATATTTAGGATTGAGAGTTCATCTTGGTGGATTTTTCCTTGGATGAATATGAAGTGTCCTTCCTTATCTTTTTTGATGACTTTTAGTTGAAAATCGATTTTATTCGATATTAGAATGGCTACTCCAGCTTGCTTCTTCAGACCACTTGCTTGGAAAGTTGTTTTCCAGCCTTTCACTCTGAGGTAGTGTCTGTCTTTGTCTCTGAGGTGTGTTTCTTGTATGCAGAAGAATGGAGGGTCCTCATTGCGTATCTAGTTTGTTAATCTATGTCTTTTTATTGGGGAGTTGAGTCCATTGATGTTGAGAGATATTAAGGAATGGTGCTTATTGCTTCCTACTATATTCATATTTGGATGTGAGATTATGTTTGTGTGCTTTTCTTCTCTTTGTTTTGTTGCCAAGGCAATTAGTTTCTTGCTTTTTCTAGGGTATAGCTTGCCTCCTTATGTTGGGCTTTACCCTTTATTATCCTTTGTAGGGTTGGATTTGTAGAAAGATATTGTGTAAATTTGGTTTTGTCATGGAATATCTTGGTTTCTCCATCTATGTTAATTGAGAGTTTTGCTGGATACAGTAACCTAGGCTGGCATTTGTGTTCTCTTGGGGGCTGTATGACATCTATCCAGGTTCTTCTGGCTTTCAAAATCTCTGGTGAGAAGTCTGGTGTAATTATGATAGGTCTGCCTTTATATGTTACTTGACCTTTTTCCCTTACCGCTTTTAATATTTTTTTCTTTGTTTTGTGTTTTGACTATTATGTGACAGGAAGAGTTTCTTTTCTGGTCCAATCTATTTGGAGTTCTGTAGGCTTCTTGTATGTTTATGGGCATCTCTTTCTTTAGGTTAGGGAAGTTTTCTTCTATGATTTTGTTGAAGATATTTACTGGTCCTTTGAGCTGGGAGTCTTCACTCTCTTCTACACCTATTATCCTTAGGTTTGATCTTCTCATTGAGTCCTGGATTTCCTGTATGTTTTGGGCCAGTAGCTTTTTCCATTTTACAATATCTTTGACAGTTGTGTTAATGATTTCTATGGAATCTTCTCTTCCTGAGATTCTCTCTTCTATCTCTTGCACTCTGTTGGTGATGCTTGTATCTACAGCTCCTTGTCTCTTCTTTGGTTTTCTATATCTAGGGTTGTCTCCCTTTGTGCTTTCTTTATTGCTTCTATTTCCATTCTTAATTCCTTCACCTGTTTGATTGTGTTTTCCTAGAATTCTTTCAGAGATTTTGCATTTCCTCTCTATAGGCTTCTGCTTGTTTATTTGTGTTTTCCTGCATTTCCTTAAGGGAGTTCTTTATGCCTTTCTTGAAGCCCTCCATATTAATGATCAAATGTGATTTTAAATCTAGATCTTGCTTTTCAGGTGTTGTTGGATTTTCAGTGTTTGCTTTGGTGGAAGAATTGGGCTCCGATGGTGCCATGTAGTCTTGGTTTCTGTTACTTGGGTTCCTGCACTTGCCTCTTCCATCACGTTGTCTCTAGTGTTACTTTGTTCTTCTATTTCTGACAGTGGTTAGACTGTCCTATAGCCTGTGTGTCAGGAGTGCTGTAGACTTGTTTTCCTGTTTTCTTTCAGCTAGTTATGAGAACAGAGTGTTCTGCTTTCAGGTGTATAGTCGTTCTTGTCTACTGGTCCTCAGGTGTTCCTGTGGGTGTGTGTCCTGAGTCCACCAGGCAGGTCACTTGGAGCAGAAAAGTTGGTCTTACCTCTGGTCTCAGTCCTGGAGTCCCTTCTCAGAGCTGGGTTTCAGCTCTCCATGAGGGCAGCAACCAGAGGGGCCTGCCCTGCCTTCGTTCAGGACCCTGTGCACAGGGAGCCCAGATGGCCATAGGCGTTTCCTCTAGAGTCAGAAATGTGGGCAGAGAGTAGTCTCCTCTGGCTTCCCAGGTGTGCCTGCCCCTCTGAAGGTCTAGCTCTCCCTCGAAATCTAGTATTCCTAATAGAGATGTATAAAATAAAGGAATTTAATCTGGGACTACAAATATTCAAAAGGTGACTGGATTTGTAGCTTTCTGAAAAAATAATTGTCTAGAATGCACAAGGCCCTGTATTTGAGCCACTGCTCTAATGAAAATTTTTCAGTATATAGGGAGGAATAGGATGAAAGTATAGCATTCACAACTCTCTCTCTCTCTCTCTCTCTCTCTCTCTCTCTCTCTCTCTCTCTCTCTCTCTCTCTCTCTCTTTCCAGTGCCCATGTGTTCGAGATGCTGCCCTAGTTTTTCTTCTATTAGTTTGAATGTATCTGGTTTGATGTGGAGGTCCTTGATCCACTTGGACTTAAGCTTTGTACTAATCCGTGAGCATGGGAGATCTTTCCAACTTCAGAGGTCTTCTTCAATTTCTTTAAGAGGCTTGAAATGCTTATAATTCAGATCTGTCACTTGCTTAGTTAAAGTCACACTGAGGTATTTTATATTATTTGGGACTATTATGAAGGGTGTCGTTTCCCTAATTTCTTTCTCGGCTTGTTTCTCTTTTGTGTAGAGGAAGGCTACAGATTTATTTGAGTTAATTTTATACCCAGCCACTTTGCTGAAGGTGTTTATCAGGTTTAGTAATTCTCTGATGGAACTTTTGGGATCACTTAAAAATACTATCATATCATCTGCAAATAGTCATATTTTGACTTCCTTTCAAACCTGTGTCCCTTTGATCTCCTTTTGTTGTTGGATTGCTCTGGCTAGAACTTCAAGAACTATATTGAATAAGTAGGGAGAGAGTGGGCAGCCTTGTCTAGACCCTGATTTTAGTGGGATTGCTTCAAGTTTCTCTCCATTTAGTTTAATGCTAGCTATTGGTTTGCTGTATATGACTTTTACTATGTTTAGGTACGTGCCTTGAATTCCTATTCTTTCCAGGACTTTTATCATGAAGGGGCGTTGAATTTTGTCAAATGCTTTTTCAGCATATAATGAAATGATCATGTGGTTTTGTTCTTTCACTTTGTTTATATAATGGATCACGTTGATGGTTTTCTGTATATTAAACCATCCCTGCATGCCAGGGATGAAGCCTACTTGATCATGGTGGATGATTGTTTTGATGTGCTCTTGGATTCGGTTTGCCAGAATTTTATTGAGTATTTTTTGCGTCGATATTCATAAGGGAATTTGGTCTGAAGTTCTCTTTCTTTGTTGGATCTTTGTGTGGTTTAGATATAAGAGTAATTGTGGCTTCATAGAAGGAATTCGGTAGCACTCAGTCTGTTTCAATTTTGTGAAATAGTTTGGATAGTATTGGTATGAGGCCTTCTATGAAGGTCTGATAGAATTCTGCACTGAACCCATGTGGACCTGGGCTCTTTTTGGTTGGAAGACCTTTACTGACTGCTTCTATTTCTCTAGGAGTCATGGGGTTGTTTAAATGGTTTATCTGTTCCTGATTTAACTTCGGTACCTGGTATCTGTCTAGGAAATTGTCCATTTCCTGCAGATTTTCAAGTTTTGTTGAATATAGGCTTTTATAGTAAGATCTGATCATTTTTTGAATTTCCTCTGAATCTGTAGTTATGTCTCTCTTTTCATTTCTGATTTTGTTAATTTGGACAGACATTCTGTGTCCTCTCATTTGTCTGGCTAAGGGTTTATCTATCTTGTTGATTTACTCAAAGAGCCTACTTTTGGTTCTCTTGAGTCTTTGTATGGTCCTTTTTATTTCTACTTAGTTGATTTCAGCTCTGAGTTTGATTATTTCCTGTGTTCTACTTCTCCTGGGTGTATTTGCTTCTTTTTGTTCTAGAGCTTTTAGGTGTGCTGTCAAGCTGCTGATATATACTCTCTGCTGTTTCTTTCTGCAGGCACTCAGCGCTATGAGTTTTCCTCTTAGCACAGCTTTCATTCTGTCCCGTAAATTTGGGCATGTTGTACCTTCATTTTCATTAAATTCTAAGAAGTCTTTAATTTCTTTCCTTATTTCATTCTTGACTAGGTTTCATTGAGTAAAGTATTGAATAGAGTATACATGGAGTATTCAACTTCCATGTATATGTGGGCATTCTTTCCTTATTGTTATTGAAGACCATCTTTACCTGTAGTGGTCTGTTCAGACACATGGAATTATTCCTATCTTTCTGCATCTGTTGAGACCTGTTTTATGACCAATTACATGGTCAATTTTGGAGAAAGTACCATGAGGTGGTGAGAAGAAAGTATACACTTTTTTTATGATAGAATGTTCTATATATATGTGTGTGTTAAGTCCATTTGGTTCATGATTTCTCTTAGTCTATGTCTCTGTTTAATTTCTGTTTCCATGATCTGTCCATTGATAAGAGTGGGCTGTTGAAATCTCCTACGATTATTGTGTGAGGTACAATGTGTGCTTTGAGCTTTAGTAAGGTTTCTTTTATGTATGCAGGTGCCCTTATATTTGGAGCATAGATATTTAGGATTGAGAGTTCATCTTGGTGGATTTTTCCTTTGATGAATATGAAGTGTCCTTCCTTATCTTTTTTGATGGCTTTTAGTTGAAAATCAATTTTATTCAATATTAGAATGGCTACTCCAGCTTGCTTCTTCAGACCATTTGCTTGGAAAGTTGTTTTCCAGCCTTTCACTCTGAAGTAGTGTCTGTCTTTGTCTCTGAGGTGTGTTTCCTGTAGGCAGCAGAATGCAGGGTCCTCATTGTGTATCCAGTTTGTTAATCTATGTCTTTTTATTGGGGAGTTGAGACTATTGATGTTGAGAGATATTAAGGAATAGTGATTATTGCTTCCTGGTATATACATATTTGGATGTGAGATTATGTTTGTCTGCTTTTCTTCTCTTTGTTTTGTTGCCAAGATGATTAGTTTCTTAATGAGCTACAATGATTTGACAGAGTCAGGCATGGTGATGCACTCTGGTGATCCCAGCATTACAAAGGTCAAAGGGAAAAAGTCATGAGTTAGAGTCCAACCTAGGCTAAATAACATGTTCTGAGACAGCAAGAGTTACATAGTAAACCGTGTCTGAAGAGGAAGGAAAAAATGACAGAGAAAAACAAATGAAAAGAGTCAGCACTGGTATCGAAAAAAATTAATGAGGAAAAAGTAATCAACTGATGATAAAAATTGTTTCTAAAAACATCAAAAATGAATACTCATGTATGTTCTCAAATACTAGGCTTCACATTCACTCCCTCAAAGGAAATGATTCTGTGCAAGAGAAAATTTAAAAATCAAGCCAAGTGTCAGGCAGTGGTGGCACACACTTTCAGGCACTCCACTCAGGAGGCAGAAGAAAGCAGTCCTCAAAGATCAGGAACAAAGTGGTATACAGAGTGAGTTCCAGAACAACGATGGTGACAACAAAGTAACCATCTCTTGAAAACAAATGACATCAGGCAAAGTGGGAACTCAACACAGAGTCCAACAAAACAGGTCTCAAACACACACACAGAGAGACAGACAGACAGACAGACAGACACAGAGACAGAGAGAGATACAGAGACAGAGATAAAGACAGAGTTGTTTTAGAATACACTTGAAAAATTGCAGGGGGTAGGGGAAGACTAAGAAACTTGAAACATTAGTAATTCACTTTTCAGACCACACAGCTGGCACTTCCTAAGGTCAAGACACAGACAAAACTAATTACAATCTGTTCCTCACAGAGCCATGGCATCAGCAAAGTACATCCCTGATGAGACTCAGCTAAGAAGCAGAAGGAGGCACGATCTCCAGGAGATGCTGACAGAAGTGGGACTGTCTGTTGACTACTGGCTGCCTAAGCATCAGGAAGAGCTGGGTGTGACCTCTGCTCAGGCTTTACACTATTTAGACAAAAGAGACCTCCAGACACAACAAACATGGGAGAAAAGGGCTCTGGAGAGACTGCTTGACCTCTCACACCCAAATAGTGTTGCAGAGCTGCACGAGACACCAGAGGAGATGATAAAGACCAGGCAGAGGCAGGCAGGACAGGCACTGCACGCTCTGAAAGCCTTGCAGTCAGAAGGGAAGTGCAGAGAAGAAGAGGCAGTGAGGAGAAGAGAAGCAGAACTGAGGCAAGCAATGGAGATCCCTGAGGAGTGTTGGCCAGTGGCTGAAGTATCCCTAAAAGACATCACTGAAATAATGGAGAGACATCTCAGTCACATGGAACAGACCTTGGCTCTCAGTCAAAACCTCTCAGATGGAGACCTGGTAAGATGGGCATCTGGAGGGCTGGCCCTGCAGGGAATTTATAAGAGCAGCCACCAAAAAAGCCTGATTCAGAAGAGAGAAGAGCTACTCAGTGTCCCTAAGCAGTTCTCACTTGTTGGCCCAGAACGTGGCATGTGGATAGAAACAAAGGAATTTTCATCTTTTCAAGAACAAGCCACATTTACACACACTATAGAGATGCTGGGTTTCAGCCCAAACTCCTTGGTTAAAGGCGAAGGTTGGGGACTTAGTCTAGAAGCTGGTATGGGTCAAAACAAACAAACAGAAACTGACGATACCCACAAATCACATTCAGAGCAATCTTATTTCTGCTCAGCCAAGTTCAGCTATGTCCCATTGGCCACCTGCCATTTTCACATCAATCATCTTCAGCTCTCCAAGGCTGCTCTCCAGGAACTAAAAAGTATTGAAGAGCTCCTGGAACAGACTACACACCCAGATGGATTCCCCTTACTGAGGCACAGGACTGAAAACTTTTTCCACAGGTTTGGCTCTCATGCTAACCAAGGTCCACTGCACCTGGGGGGAATCTACTGCTGGAAAGCCATTTCAGAAGGTTTCAAAAGTGAGCAATTGGATGATGTAAAGAAGCAAGCAGAAGAGTCTTTGAATATGTACATAAAAGGCAGCTATAGTGGCTTCGGAGTTAAAGTTGGTGCAAGTGTAAATATGTCAGACTCACATTCAAAAACAGCATCTCAGAGTACAACTCATGAGAACCTGAAAACCAAGGTGCAACTATCTGTAGCACAGACAGGTGGACCAGCAGAAGCAAATGGAATTGCCCAGTGGACAGCTGGTCTTGTAGCTAGCAATCAAACCTGGTCTGTCATTGATAGGGGACTCCAATTGGTACCTATTTGGGACATCATCCTGTCCAGTCACAGGACTGATTTTAAGGATGCCCTTCAAGTGGCTAACTGCCTAAAAGACAACTACACTGCTCTGACTGGACTCGCTGCCCAGATTCAAGAAGGAGAAGAATTTCTTACTGCTAGAGAAGAAGCTAGACTTTTCCTAGAGGATGTGAAATGCTGGGAGGTTTCTGATCCTGAAGAACAGCTTAATACATTAATACATTTTATGCAAACATTGAGTCAAAAAATAAAAAGTTATACCATTTGGATTAATACATGCCTCACAGATTGGAATCTGCAGAATTTTCTAATAAACATTGTCAACTTCTGCAAAAATGTACCCACTAATATAATTCAGTTTATTAAATCTCAATTGCGCAGCCTTCTAGAACCTCATGTCTACAAAGTGACAAACTTTCCCGGGGCACAATACATCATAGAGTGGACCAATCAGTCAGAGTCAAAGGAAGAGGACATCAAAATCACCTCATTTTCTGAATTCATTAGGACTTTAAAGAAAACTCACACAACCCTGATGGAGATAAATTTCAAAAGTGAGTCTCCAGAAACAGTGGAAGAAGCAAAAAGAACGGCTACATATGAGGTCACCACAGCCCTCAGCTCCTTCATGAAGTACCTCAGAGAAACAGAGCAGCCAGACATGCAGCTGCTGGTACTCACCATTGCAGCTGGTGCAGGCTATCAGTTGGTAAACAGCATTTTTCAGCATCTTCTAGGGTGTAATGAGTTAAACTTCCTCGTGGATCAAATGCAAAGTAATCAACACAAATACCAAGAGCTTAAAAATATTTGCAATTACAGAGCCCAGGCATTCCTGGTGCTCACAGCTCTAAGAACCACAGTTGAAATCACAGATATTTCTACAGATGATAAAGAACAACGTTTGACATTAATAAAACAACATATGGGAAAACTGTTGTCTGAAGAAGTTGCACATATTCTTACAAAACATGGAGCACATCATGACTGGGAAAATCTGGAGAATGATTTGAGATTACTCATTGATGGGGACTATAAAGCCACCACCCCGCCTTTAGAAATGGATGAGGTAAAAAAACAATTGCAAAGTCTCTGCCATGAAAAGAAGCAGACTTATAAACAACAAAGTAATGACAACAACACAAAGGAAATGATAGAAAATGGACCTTTCCTAGATTTACTCCAACGGCTAGGCCTAGACCATTACTACCCAAAAAGAATGAGCAGAGCTGACTTCCATCTGCTCTACAAGACCTCTGTGTACAATTCACAGCCGAGATCTGAAAAGGAACTTCCATTTTATTTCCTACAAAAGCTACTGATGTTGGATTATGGGTTGAGACATCTTGTCTTCAAAAATGATGAAAACATAAAAAAACAGATCTCCATAGGTTCCGACGATTACGAAAATGAAGATTTTGATCCATATGAAGATGTCATTAAAGACAATGATAGTCTTAGCTATCCTTCGGCCACTGAGTCCTGGCCCCATATTCACCCAATGGATATCCAGATGGCCATTTTTCATTGTGCAGATGATCTTACCAAGCAATATATTTTGTCCAAACTTTCCATTTGTCAATATGCACTTCCCCTTGTGGTGCCAAATCCCAACAATTCTCAGATTGAATTTTATCTCTGGTCTCTCAGACAAATTAGGAAGAGTTGGCAAGAATCAAGTGAATCACTACAAGACCAGAGCTACAGTCACAAGAATCAGCAGATATGTCGAGTCTCTACCCCTATCGTGTCCTTCATTAGAGTAGGAAATGGCCTCTCTGCTTCCAAATCTCAGATCATGAACTCTCTCCTCAGTAAACGTAAACATGATGTGTTTTTTCACAGACACTGTAGAGGAAGCAACAAAAACTGCCTCATGATGGAGGGAGTGGTGGAAATCTGCTGGTTCTGTCCTGCAGGCCAAGGTGAGGACATATTTGACAAGTGTCTGACCTTCACCAATCTTCATGGAGATGCCAAGGAACATTGCCAACAACTCACCTTCCTGCAAGATGTCTCTTCCCTCATTGTGATCCTCATGTCAGCTTCTGATAACAATAAAGAAAACCAAAACTTTGTCAGACACCTCTGTCAGTCACCAAGACCCTTGATCTGCTTGATTGATGACAAAGAAAAAGTCATAGCAAATAATTCTGGTAAAAGAATGAGAATTGGCATCAAGAATAGAAATGAGGCAGAATTAACAGAGGAGCTCACAAATGCCATCAAACATTTTCTAGAGCTCTCTAATACTGCTCTCAGTTTAGAGGACTGTTCACAGATAGCTAGAAAACAAGGATTCCTTATTGATGAAGACCAGAGGGACTGCAAGGAAGCCAAAGAAAAGGCACAGATTATGATGGCCCTCCTGGAGGAATGCAAGTTATCTCAGACAAAAGAAAATTTACTACCCCTACAAGGACAACTTTGGCACCTTTGGTGTAAGAAAGACAAAGAATTCTATCATCTGAGAGAAAAGGGGAATAGGAGCATTGAACAACACAAGAGTGAGATTGAGACAGACAAAAGAACAATTCGACATCAGCAATTGGAAAAAGCCTTTCCCCTCAATGATTTGATGCGCTCTGTTCTTCAACTCCTCCAAGAATATTCAGAAACCCATAACAATCTCTACTTTTTGCAGTGGCTGACTCTGTTTTTTGACAACCTGACTACAGAACACCTGGAAAAGTTGCACGAAAAGCAGAGATCTTTGTGGTTAATGGTGCAAAGAGAAAAGCAAAGAGCACAGAAGAACAGCTCCCTGACACTCTGGCAGGATCAAATAGAAACAATCTCCACTGAGATTCATGACTGTACTTTAGGAACTGAGCATCTTCTCCGAGAAGTTGGCCAGATCTATGAAGCTCTGGAAGAAACTTCTTCCTCTATAGAAAACCTTTCTGTCTGCCTCCCTCAAATTGCTGCAGATCTGATGATAGCTGGGGTTCCCATTGAGCTGATGGATGGGGATGCGTCTTATGTCCCTCTAAAGTGGGTAGCAGCTGTTTTTGACAAGATCTCAGAGAAAGTTGGAGACAAAAGGCTGTTTGTTCTCTCTGTCCTTGGCCTGCAGAGCTCAGGGAAGTCTACCCTGCTGAATGCCCTGTTTGGCCTACAGTTCACAGTCAGCGCAGGCAGGTGTACCAAGGGGGCCTACATGCAACTTCTGAAGGTGGAAGAGACATTCACAGAAGAACTTGGCTTTGACTTTGTGCTTGTTGTAGACACAGAAGGACTTCGAGCTCCAGAACTAAACAATAAATCCAAAAATTGGGACCATGAGTTGGCAACCTTTGTGATTGGCCTTGGAAACTTGACTCTGATCAATATTTTTGGGGAGAATCCATCAGAAATTCAAGACATCCTACAAATATCTGTTCAAGCATTTCTGAGAATGAAACAAGTGAAAATCTCTCCCAGTTGCCTCTTTGTTCATCAAAATGTGGGCGAAGTTACTGTAAAAGACCAAACTATGGAAGGAAGAAGGCGACTGGAGCAAAAACTGGATGAAATGACAGCATTGGCTGCTAAGTTGGAAGAGTGCTCAAACGTAACCCAATTCAGTGATGTAATTAAGTTTGATGCCAATACTCATGTCTACTATTTTGCTCACCTCTGGGATGGCAATCCTCCAATGGCTCCTCCCAATCTTCGTTATAGCTACAATGTCCAGGAACTAAGGAATGCTATTCTTTCAACTGCCCAGCAAGAATCTAGGGGAAGGATCTTGAAAATCTCCAATGTCAAATTCCGAGTTCAAGATCTGTGGAAAGCCCTAGTCACTGAGAACTTCATTTTCAGTTTCAGGAACACCCAAGAGCTCCTTGCCATGAGCAAACTGGAAACCATGTATAACCACTGGACCTGGGAGCTGAGGAGTCATGTACTGGATTTACAGAATCAGCTGAACAATCAGATTCAAAATGGGAAAATCTCGACACTCACATTCAGTTTACTAGAGGATCCACTTAGCAAGAAATATAAAACCATCAAACAAGAATTTGACAAATATTTTGAAGAAGACCCAGATAGTGAAACATTGGTTCAGTGGAAAGCAAATTTTGAGCATAAGCTACTAATCCTTAAAGATGCACTTATTTCAGACACCAGAAGGAAAGGCGATGAATTTATCAGTCTTAAGAGAAGCCAGGAAACACTAAATAATCAAAAGTCACAATATGAAAATGAATTGTTAGAGAGAAGCCGAAAGTTAGCTTTAAGTGTGAATGGTAAGGAATTAACTGATGAAGAGTTGTATGAGAAATTCAATCAACTTTGGACAAATTGGATCCACAATGTATCTTCGAATGTTCCTCATGTCACAGAGCCTAACATTGACTTGGATTCTGAAAATATCCTTCTTGAATACTTCAATAAAGATAAAAATATTGGGGAAAGACTAAAAATAAAGTCTGGAGAAAATTTTGAAATCATTTATGCCAAACATATCCAAATGAAAAAAATATATGGTGTATTACCAAAAAGCTTAGAAACCTATCATAAGGAATCTATCAATGAGATTACTAATAATATCGATTTAAAAGTTACTGAAGCACTGAAAAATATTTGGAAACAAAAGCGTGATTACAGTCAGAATTATTTTCATGAAATCTTAAGGATCATAGAAAATGAGCTGAAATCTGAACACTGTGTGAAAGACTACACATTTACCAGAGATTACAACATCGACTTATCCTTGTGCTTATTCCAAAGAGCATCCAAGGAATTCAAGGAAATACACGAGGCATTCAAGAGTGCGAATGACCCTGTGAACTATCTGGAGAGAAAGAAAGATGATTTCTTTATGAGTTTTAAGATCTCCTGCCAGGGTGCCACCTCCATCACATCCTTTGTTGACTTCCTATGGCTCAAGCTCACTCCTGCTATCTCTGTCACCATATGGGAAATAATAGGTCCTAAAGTAGCTGGAGACATGCAAGCCACCTTCCCTGAATTCAATGGAAATAGAGCTAACCTGGAGAGACATATTCTCTACTCTCTAGCAGAAGAAGAAAATTTTGATAAATACTGGCAATACCTTCATCATCCAGAAGCATTTTTCAGGAATTACATTAGAGACCACATTAGAAGATACTGTTTAGAAAAAAAAGGTAAAAAAATAAAGACTTTTTTAAAAATAAGTTTGGGCGACATCAAGAATGCCATCCTGTCTGCCATTCATGAGTCCACAGCAGTGGCTAAAGATAAAGGCAGCACTGCATCTGGCTGGCTGGATTTGTTCTGTGACCATCTAGGGAGCAACCTGGTCTTCCCAAGGAGAGACCTGGTAAGCATCGAGCACCAGGAGATAACGGACACTGAGTTTCTCAAAGAAGCCATGAGCACAGCTTTGGATCCTGCAATGAGGAAAGTAGAAGAGGACTGTTCAAGTAAGCAAATGGATGAAATCATTCCTGACATTGAGAAAATTCTCTCTGAACATCTCTGTGGCTGCTGGAAACAGTGTCCTTTTTGTAAAGCAATTTGTACAAACACCATTCCTCAACATGAAGGAGACCACAGTGTGCAATTCCACCGTCCTCAGGCTGTCAGTGGTTGGCATAAGCATAAAACAGACTACTTTGTCATTGACTGTTGTACCAGTTCAGTAGCAAGTAATCATTCATTTATTTTACACGACCTCCAGAAATTCCCATACAAGAAATACAGAGAAGCAGGAGGTGATTTTGCCATGTGGAGCATCACCCCAGACTCATCTACCCAACCATATTGGAAATGGTTTGTCTGTCACTTCAAATCAGAGCTAGAAAATAAATATGGCAAAAAATTTATAAATCTAGGCAGTATTCCAGATTTATGGACCAAAATTACAAAGCAAGACGTACTGGATGACTTGAGAAACAATACTTGCCACAAATATGACACTAGATGGGCTGCAGATTTTTCACTTTAACCAAGGGATCCCAATGGTGAATGCCATGCAGGAGGAGCTGCAGCAGTCAAGTGAGCTTCTTCAAGATTCCACTCTATTGGGCAATTCTTCTGCAGATCGATATGAAGATTAACTTCCATAAAACAATATTGTTTAAATGAATTAATAATTTTACAAAATTCCTGGTTTGATTTAAATAGTTTTAGGAAGTTAGGGTAAATGATAGAAAGTTTAAGGAAATGGTTTAAATTGTTCTACTAGATAGTATGATGAATTTAGGATAAGAGTAGAATATCCCCCCTTTCTGTAGAATACTAAGGAATGCATAGATTAGAAAAGTAGTACTGGAGAGATGGCTCAGTGGTAAAGAGCACTGACTTCTCTTTCAAATGTCCTGAGTTCAATTCCCAACAACCACATGGTGGCTCACAACCATCTTTAATGGGATCTGATGCCCTCTTCAGGTATGGATGAAGACAACTACAATGTATTTACATATAAATAAATAAATCTATGACAAAGTGACAACCAACAGATTGGGAAAAGATCTTTACCAATCCTACGACTGATATAGGGCTTATATCCAAAATATACAAAGAACTCAAGAAGTTAGACCGCAGGGAGACAAATAACCCTATTAAAAAATGGGGTTCAGAGCTAAACAAAAATTTCACAGCTGAGGAATGTCGAATGGCTGAGAAACACCTAAAGAAATGTTCAACATCTTTACTCATAAGGGAAATGCAAATCCAAACAACCCTGAGATTTCACCTCACACCAGTGAGAATGGCTAAGATCAAAAACTCAGGGGACAGCAAATGCTGGCAAGGATGTGGAGAAAGAGGAAAACTCCTCCATTGTTGTTGGGATTGCAGACTGGTACAACCATTCTGGAAATCAGTCTGGAAATTCCTCAGAAAACTGGACATTGAACTACCTGAGGACCTGCTATACCTCTCTTGGGCATATACCCAAAAGATCCCCCAACATATAACAAAGACACGTGCTCCACTATGTTCATAGCAGCCTTATTTACAATAGCCATAAGCTGGAAAGAACCCAGATGCCCTTCAACAGAGGAATGGATACAGAAAATGTGGTACATCTACACAATGGAATATTACTCAGCTACCAAAAACAATGACTTTATGAAATTCATAGGCAAATGCACTGGAAAATATCATCCTGAGTGAGGTAACCCAATCACAGAAAAACACACGTGGTATGCACTCATTGATAAGTGGCTATTAGCCCAAATGCTTGAATTACCCTAGATGCAAAGAACACATGAAACTCAAGAAGGATGACCAAAATGCGACTGCTTCACTCCTTCTTTAATGGGGAACAAGAATACCCTTGGCAGGGAATAGGGAGGCAAAGTTTAGAACAGAGGCAGAAGGAACACCCATTCAGATCCTGCCCAACATGTGGCCCATACAGTCACCCAATTAGATAAGATGGATGAAGCAAAGAAATGAAGGCCGACAGGAACCGGATATAGATCTCTCCTGAGAGACACAGCCAGAATACAGCAAATACATAGGCGAATGCCAGCAGCAAACCACTGAACTGAGAATAGGACCCCCGTTGAAGGAATCTTAGAAAGGACTGGAAGAGCTTGAAGGGGCTTGAGACCCCATATGAACAACAATGCCAACCAACCAGAGCTTCCAGGGACTAAGCCACTACCCAAAGACTATAAATGGACTGACCCTTGGCTCCAACCTCATAGGTAGCAGTGAATAGCCTAGTAAGAGCACCAGTGGAAGGGGAAGCCCTTGGTCCTGCCAAGACTGAACCCCCGCAGTGAACGGGATTGTTGTGGGAGGAGGGTAATGGGGGGCAGATGGGGAGGGGAACACCCATCTAGAAGGGGAGGGGGAGGGGCTAGGGGGATGTTGGCCGGTAAACTGGGAAGGGGAATAACAATCAAAATGTAAATAAGAAATACTCAAGTTAATAAAGATGGAAAAAATAATAAACATTAAAAAATAAGAAAAGTAGTACAGTGAGCTTTTATGCACTGTAAGTACATAATTGTACTAGGAAGAGAAAAATAGTCTTGGAACAAGTTAATTGTCAAAGAAAACATTTCATCCGAGGTTGGTTCTAAGTTCTGAATTTTTTGATCTAGAGATGTGGTCACAGGTTTTGGTGTGCACCGTGAAAAGGCAGATAATGAACATAGAGTAAATAAGTCTATTATGAGTGTAGAATAGTGAATAGATGATTAGCCAGTTTTTCTGAATAAGACTTCAAAAATAAGTCGTAAGATAGATGATCTGTTTCTTGGTAAATATAAATTGTCATCTGCTAAACATGAGAGAAATAGAGAGAGAAACTTGGCTTGCTTAAACTTTGTTAATTAATGACAAAAGAATCACTGCTTTGGGTTACATTAGAGATGAAGATACATGAGAGAAAGATAGATGAGAAAGGTTTAGTTAGTTATGGGTTTCAAAAGATTACATAATCAATAATCCTGTTGTAAATACCTGTCGTGTAATGATTTAAATCTGTTTTTGAGAAACATGGCTTCTGGTGACTGTTCTTAGGGAATATGTAACTTGTGGCTAGGAAGTTATCTTTTTCTTCCATAGAGAAGTTTGTCTTAGATAGTATAAAAAGGCTAAGAGAAAAATAATGTTGTTTGGCCTTGCCTGTTGGAGCTTGCTTCATCCACCAAGTGTGTGAGCATGTACCTGCTTTACACTGTCACCAACCCCACATCCGCTCCACAGATCACTGTCACAGCTACTCTTCAACATCCTAACATCAATTTAGGTTGCATTATAAATAAAATAAGGAAAAATAAATTATTTACTAATTCAAGATTTGAAGATTTTCCAATAAAATTATTTTATTTCTCTGTGATTTGAAATCTCCTATTTTGGGCTCAAGACCCCATATGAACAACAATGCCAACCAACCAGAGCTTCCAGGGACTAAGCCACTACCCAAAGACTATACATGGACTGACCCTGAACTCCAACTGCATAGGTAGCAATGAACAGCCTAGTAAGGGCACCAGTGGAAGGGGAAGCCCTTGGTCCTGCCAAGCTGAACCCCCAGTGAACATGATTGTTGGGGGGAGGGCAGTAATGGGGGGAGGATGGGGAGGGGAACACCCATATAGAAGGGGAGGGGGAGGGGTTAGGGGGATGTTGGCCCAGAAACCAGGAAAGGGAATAACAATCGAAATGTAAATAAGAAATACTCAAGTTAATAAAAAAAAGAAAAAAGAAAAAAAGAAAGAAAATCACCACACACAAAAAAAAAAGAAATCTCCTATTTTATACATATGTACTTAATATGTTAATTTTTCAGCTTTTTTTGCTTATTTACTTTAATTTTGGTTGTATTCTGTGCCTATTCTTTTGGGTAGGTACTGTTTACATGTGTTTTTTATTTTTTTATTGTAGGTTTGTTTGAAATGGAAATAAATAATAACAAAATTATGTTGGTGGGGAATCAGGGAGGTTCTGGAAGGAACTGGGAGACAGTAAAAGTCATGATCAAAATATAGCAATATAGCATGCAAAAAATGTTTTCATTAAAACAAAATGAGCATAAAACTTAAAGATAGATAAATGATAGATAGATAGATAGATAGATAGATAGATAAATAGATAGATAGATAGATAGATAGACAGATCCCTAAAAAGTTATCATTCCTGGAATTACATTATAGTGATCAGAAAAAAAGACAGAGGAGAGATGTTTAATAAAGATTGTGAACTTGACATGATCTACAGTCACCTAGGAGACAAGCCTCCAGATACACCAGTGAAAGATATTTCTATATTTGGTTAGTCTATGCCCATGAGAGATAACAAGGATTATATTTATGGAGGTGGGAGAACTGTCCCTAATTAGGAAGCACCATTTCCTGGGTGGAAGTCCTAGACTACACAAAAAGGAGAAAGTTCCCTAAGCACAAAGCATTCACTGCTCTCCCTCTGTTCGATATACAGTGCTCAAATTCCAGCCTCAACAACTTCTCCCTACTCTGAACTCAAACTATGAGCAAAAACTATTCTTTCTTTCAGTTAACTTTGTCCAGTATTTTGTCCCAGAAATGAATAATGGGCACTTTTCTGTTCTCGGGATAAAATAACCAAAAGCTACTTGCAGGACAAAAAAGAGATGGTTTTGGCCAAGGTTCCAGAAGTCTAAGAGTCCCACAGTGGGAAAGAACAGCAACAAGAAACTGGAGCAAGAAGCTGAGAGATCACATCTCAACTGCACAAAGGAAACAGAGACGGCAAACTGTAAGCCAATGGGGCTATAAACTGTTGAGCCTGAACCAGTGTTATACTTCTCATAGCAAAGCTACATAGGTCTGAGAAGAAATAAAGTATGTCCTAAAAATATCATACCCCTACAAACAGTGTAACCAATTGGTCCCCATTGAAATATATAAGCCTACAGGCACTTCCCGTCAAAACCACAATATTCCACTCCTGACCTCCATAGGCCCATAGCCATATCAAAATGCATATTAAATTTAGTTCAATGTAAAAAAATCCCCATAATATTTAATAGTTTTATCATTGATCAAAAGTCCAAAGTCAATTCTGAGACTTGAAGAAAACTCCTAACTGTGATATAATCATAAAAGATAAATAAATGTTTTTTTAAAGAATTACATATTTTCAACAGTGGTAGAATATATTTTCCCATTTCAAAATGGGGAAGATGAGGGTATATTGAGGAAAGAGTAAAGCAAGACAAAAACCCAGCAGGGAAAATATCAAATCCTGTAGCTCTGTGTCTAGAGTATAAGGTGTAGGTATATTTAGTCTCAAAGGACTTCCATGTCTCCAGCCCTCCAGCTTTGATGCCAGCAATATACAGTTCTCACTTATTCTCTTCCCACTCTCTATATGTGACTCCCCTTGGCAAATATCTTATGCCTCAGATATCTTCAACATATTGGGAATATATAGTATATATTTTCTGAAGATGATTCACATCAATTTTTATAGTGACTCCAACAGTTTGACTCCCACCAACAATAAAAGTGTCCCCCATTCCCTGAATCCTCATTAGCATTTGTTGTTATTTGTATTTTGACTTTGGCCACTCTGACTGTCTTACAAAGAAATCCAAAGTAGATTTACTTTATATTTCCATGATATTAATATTAATGATATTAAACTTTTTTAAACTATATCTTGGTCATTTATATTTCTTCTTCTAAGAACTCTGCTTAGCTCCACACTGCATTCTGCAATGGGCTTCTTTACTTGGTGCTTAGTGTTTTAAAGCTTTATATATTCTAGAAAGTAACCCTCTGTCAGATGCAAACTTGATGAAAACTTTTCCCTTCTTTCTTTTTACCAACATCATGGTGTTCTTTGCAATGCAAAAGTTTTTGTTCCCAAGAGGTTCCATTTGTCAATTGTGATCTTAATGTCTGTGATACCACAGCCCTTTTTCAAGATGCCCTTTTGATGGCCATATGTTGAAGTGCATATTCTACTTTCTCTTCTGTTGAAATCATATTATCAGTTTGTACTGATTAAATAGTTTCACTTGACAAAATCTAGGTTCATATGAGAAACTCAGGAAGAAATTTCAATATGAGAATTGCCCTGTTCATATTGAACTGTAGGTATCTGTCTATGGGGCATATTCTTAAATAATGATTGGTAAAGGATGGCCCACCCACTATTGTCATTGTCACTCCAGGAATAGTGAACCTAGATCATATTAGAAAACAACTTACCCATCAATGTAATCAACTATATAAATAAACTCATAATAAGAACCACATGATCATTTCATTAGATGCTGAGAAAGCATATGACAAAATTCCACACCCCTTCATGATAAAAGTTCTGGGAAGATCAGGAATTCAAGGCCCGTATCTAAACACAGTAAAAGCAATATACAGCAAACCAGTGGCTAACATCAAACTAAATGGAGAGAAACTTGAAGCAATCCCACTAAAATGAGGGACTAGACAAGGCTGCCCACTCTCTCCCTACTTATTCAGTATAGAACTCAACGTCCTAGCCAAAGGAATCAGACAACAAAAGGAGGTCAAAGGGATACAAATTGGAAGGGAAGAAATCAAAATATCACTATTTGCAGATGATATGATAGTATACTTAAGTGACCCCAAAAGTTCCACCAGAGAACTACTTAACCCAATAAACACCTTTAGCAAAGTGTCAGGGTATAAAATTAACTCAAACAAACCAGTAGCCTTCTTCTACTCAAAGGATAAACAGGTTGACAAAGAAATTAGGGAAATGACACCCTTCACAATGGCCCCAAATAATATAGAATATCTTTGTGTGACTTTAACCAAGCAAGTGAAAGAACTGTATGATAGGAACTTCAAGTCTCTGAAGAAAGAAATTGAGGAAGGTAACAGAAGATGGAAAGATCTCCCAAGCTCATGGATTGGCAGGATTAATATAGTAAACATGGACATTTTGCCAAAAGCAATCTACAGATTCGATGCAATTCCCATCAAAATTCCTACTCAATTCTTTATACAGATAGAAAAAGCAATTTGCAATCTCATTTGGAATAACAAAAAACCCAGGATAGCTAAAACTATCTGCAACAATAAAAGGACTTCTGGGGGAATCACCATCCCTGACTTCAAGCAGTAGTACAGAACAATAGTCATAAAAACTGTATGGTATTAGTACAGAGACAGGCACATAGATCATTGTGGAACAGAATTAAAGACCCAGAAATCAACCCACAGACCTATGGTCACTTGATCTTTGACAAAGGAGCCAAAACCATCCAATGGAAAAAAGATAGCATTTTCAGCAAATGTGACTGATGCACCTGGAGGTCAGCATGTAGAAGAATGCAAATTGATCCATTCTTATCACCATGTACAAAGCTTAAGTCTAAGTGGATCAAGGACCCACATCAAACCAGATATGCTCAAACTAATAGAAGAAAAAGTTCAGAAGAGTCTCGAACACATGGGGACTGGGGAAATTTTCCTGAACTAAACACCAATTGCTTATGCTCTAAGATCAAGAATCGACAAATGGAACCTCATAAAACTGCAAAGTTTCTGTAAGGCAAAAGACACTGTCATTAGGACAAAATGGAAACCAACAGATTGGGTAAAGATTTTTACCAATCCTACATCTGATAGACGGTTAATATCCAAAATATACAAAGAATTCAAGAAATTAGACTCCAGACAGCCAAATAACCCTATTAAAAATGGGGTACAGAAAAAAACAAAACATTCTCAGCTGAGTAATATCAAATGGCCAAAAAGCACCTAAAGAAATGTTCAACATCCTTAGTCATCAGGGAAATACAAATCAAAACAACCCTGAGATTTCACCTCACACCAGTCACACTGGCTAAGATAAAAAACTCAGATGACAGCAGATGTTGGCGAAGATGTGAAAAAAGAGGAACACTCCTCCATTGTTGGTGGGATTGCAAACTGGTACAACCACTCTGGAAATCAGTCTGGAGGCTCCTCAGAAAATTGGACATTCCACTACCTGAGGACTCAGCTCTACCTCTCTTGGGCATATACCCAAAAGATGCTCCAACATACAACAAAGACACATGCTCCACTATGTTCATAGCAGCCTTATTTGTAATAGCCAGAAGCTGGAAAGAACCCAGATGCCCTTCAACAGAGGAATGGATTCAAAATATGTGGTACATCTACACAATGTAGTACTACTCAGCTATCAAAAACAATGACTTCATCAAATTCATAGGCAAATGGAATAAACTAGAAAATATCATCCTGAGTGAGGTAACTCAATCACAGAAAAACACACATGGTATGCACTCATTGATAAGTGGCTATTAGCCCAAAAGCTTGAATTACCCAAGACTCAATCCACAGACCACAAGAAGCTCAAGAAGAAGGATGACCAAAATGCAGATGCTCCCACTTCTTCTTAAAAGGGGGGAAATATCCATAGGAGGAGATATGAAAGCAAAGTTTAGAGCAGTGACTCAAGGAATGGCCATTCAGAGCCTGCCCCTCATGGGGCCCATACATATACAGCCACCAAACTAGATAAGATGGATGAAGCAAAGAAGTGCAGGCCGACAGGAACCAGATGTAAATCTCTCCTGAGAGACACAGCCAGAATAAAGCAAATACATAGGCAAATGCCAGCAGCAAACCACTGATCTGAGAATGGGACCCCCTTTCTCTGAGAAGGAATCAGAGAAAGGATTGGAAGAGCATGAAGGGGCTCGAGACCCTATATGAAGAACAATGCCAACCAACCCGAGCTTCCAGGGACTAAGCCACTACCCAAAGATTATACATGGACTGACCCTGAGCTCTAACCTCATAGGTAGCAATGAATAGCCTAGTAAGTGTACCAGTGGAAGGGGAAGCCCTTGGTCCTGCCAAGACTGAACCCCCAGTGAACGTGATTGTTGGGGGGAGGGTGGTAATGGGGGGAGGATGGGGAGGGGAAGCCCATATGGAAGGGGAGGGGGAAGGGTTAGGGGGATGTTAGCCCGGAAACCAGGAAGGGGAATAACAATCAAAATGTAAATAAGAAATATTCAAGTTAATAAAGATTAAAAAAAATAAGATAATATAAAGTCTAAAAACATATATATATATATATATATATATATATATATATATATATATATGCTGAAAGGGACCGGATATAGATCTCTCCTGAAAGAAACATCCAGAGCATGTCCAATACAGAGGTCAATGCTAGCAGCAAAGACTAGTAGCAAAGCTAGTAGTTGAGAACAGTACCCCTTTGTGGGAAATTAGAAGTATTGAAAGAGTTGACAAACCTTGCAACCCCATAAAAACAACAATGCCAACCAACCAGAGCTTCCAGGGACTAAACCACTACCGAAAGACTATACATGGACTGACCCAGGGATCCAACTGCATATGTAGCAGAGAATAGCCTTGTTGGGCCACCAGTGGAAGGGGAAGAAGCCCTTGGTCCTACCAAGATTGGAACCCCAGTGCAGGAGAATATGGGAGGGGGGCAGTGATGGGAAAGTATAGGGGGAAATACCCATATGTAGAAGGTGGAGGGAACAGAATGAGGGCTTATGGACAGGAAACTGGGAAGGGGAATAACATTTAAAATGTAATTAAATAAATATATCTAATAAAAGTTTTTAAAAGAAACTAATGATTTATAAATATACATGTACAGAACTACCTAACTTACTTTTTTCTCTCTTTTACTTATGCCTCAGTTAAATCCCTACTATGAGGCAGGGGTTTGGGTAGGGTTGGAATAAAAAAGCAATAGAGGACAAAGTTTCTGGATGTTATCCCAAGCAAAGGACTTCAAAATAAAACTCATGTGTGATCCTCTTCTGCCATCTTGTGGTCATTTCTTTTCCTCACCTTCCTATATCCTAAGATCCACATGTTTAAAGTATTGCTTGAGGACTTGAAGGGACCTGATCAACAGCTCCCTGCACCCAAATCCCGGGGGAGGGAGAGCTAAACATTCAGAGGGGCAGACATGCCTGGGAAGCCAGAAGAGACTACACTCTGCCCATATTTCTGACTCCAGAGGAAAACACCTAATGCCATCTGGGACCCCGGTGCATGGGGGCCCCAGGAAAAGGCAGCGCAGGCCCTCCTGTTTGCCGACCTCACAGAGAGCTCAAAAGCAGCCCCCCACGAGCAACTTGAGCCATGGGAGCACAGGTAAGGCCAACTTTTCTGCTCCAAGCCACCTCCCTGGTGGACCCAGGACACACAGAGGCAATATTGCTCTGGAACCAGACACTTCTGGTTTTTAGCTGGAGCCAGAACCTCACTCATCCCAGCCCACAGCTCCCTGCTCCCAAACACCCCGGGAGAAAGAGCTCACCGTCCGGACAGGTAGGCACTCCAGAGACTGCAGAGCAGGAGAGACCACCAATACTGACTACCCCTGCCCACATCCCTGGCCCAAGACGAAATTATAGGGCCTCTGAGAACCAGAAGATAGGGGCACTCAAGCAGCAGGTCCCCCTGCAGTTCAGGCACCCCCTGTACCTGTAGGGACCCAATCAAGAGCTCCCTGTACCCAAATCCTGTGAGAGGGAGAGCTAAACCTTCAGAGGGGCAGACACACCTGGGAAGCCAGAGGAGACTACTCTCTGGCCACATTTCTAACTCTAGAGGAAAACGCCTAACGCCATCTGGGCCCCCTGTGCACAGGGTCCTGAACAAAGGCTGGGCAGGCCCTTCTGGTTGCTACCCTCATGGAGAGCTGAAACCCAGCTCTGAAAAGCGAATCCAGACCTGAGACCAGGGGTAAAACCAACTTTTCTGCTCCAAGTGACCTGCCTGGTGGACTCAGGACACAGGACCACAGGAACAGCTGAAGACTAGTAGACAGGAAAGACTACATGCCTGAAAGCAGAACACTCTGCTCCCATAACTGGCTGAAAGAAAACAGGAAAACAGGGCTACAGCACTCGACACACAGGCCTATAGGACGATCTAACCACTGTCAGAAATAGCAGAACAAGGTAACACCAGAGACAACCTGATGGCGAGAGGCAAACGCAGGAACCCAAGCAACAGAAACCAAGACTACATGGCATCATCAGAGCCCAATTCTCCCACCAAAGCAAACACTGACTATCCAAACACACCAGAAAAGCAAGATCTACATTTGAAATCACATTTGATCATGATGATGGAGAACTTAAGAAAGATGTAAAGAACTCCCTTAGAGAAACACAGGAAAACATAAATAAACAAGTAGAAGCCTACAGAGAGGCATCACAAAAATCCCTGAAAGAACTCCAGGAAAACAAAATCAAACAGGTGAAGGAATTAAAAATGGAAATAGAAGCAATAAAGAAAGCACAAAGGGAGACAATCCTGGATTTAAAAAAAAAAAAAGGGAAGAGACAAGGAGCCAGAGATACAAGATACAAGCATCACCAACAGAATACAAGAGACAGAAGAGAGAATCTCAGGAGCAGAAGAGTCCATAGAAATCATCAACACAACTATCAAAGAAAATGTGAAATGGAAAGTTACTGGTCCAAAACATACAGGAAATCCAGGACTCAATGAGAAGATCAAACCTAAGGATAATAGGTAAAGAAGGGAGCGAAGACTCCCAGCTCAAAGGACGAGTAAATATCTTCCACAAAATCATAGAAGAAAACTTCTCTAACCTAAAGAAAGAAATGTCCATAAACATACAAGAAGCCTACAGAACTCCAAATAGATTGGATCAGAAAAGAAACTTCTCCCATCACATAATAGTCAAAACACCAAATGCACAAAACAAAGAATATTAAAAGCAGTAAGGGAAAAAGGTCAAGTAACATATAAAGGCAGACCTATCCAAATCACACCAGACTTCTCACCAGAGACTACAAAAGCCAGAATATCCTGGATAGATGTCATACAGACCCTAAGAGAACACAAATGTCAGCCTAGGTTACTGTATCCAGCAAAACTCTCAATTAACATAGATGGAGAAACCAAGATATTCCATGACAAAACCAAATTTACACAATATCTTTCTACAAATCCAACCCTACAAAGGATAATAAAGGGTAAAGCCCAACATAAGGAGGCAAGCTATACCCTAGAAAAAGCAAGAAACTAATTGCCTTGGCAACAAAACAAAGAGAAGAAAAGCACACAAACATAATCTCACATCCAAATATGAATATAGCAGGAAGCAATAAGCACTATTCCTTAATATCTCTCAACATCAATGGACTCAACTCCCCAATAAAAAGACATAGATTAACAAACTAGATACGCAATGAGGACCCTCCATTCTTCTGCATACAAGAAACACACCTCAGAGACAAAGACAGACACTACCTCAGAGTGAAAGGCTGGAAAACAACTTTCCAAGCAAGTGGTCTGAAGAAGCAAGCTGGAGTAGCCATTCTAATATCAAATAAAATCGATTTTCAACTAAAAGTCATCAAAAAAGATAAGGAAGGATACTTCATATTCATCCAAGGAAAACTCCACCAAGATGAACTCTCAATCCTAAATATCTATGCTCCAAATACAAGGGCACCTACATACATAAAAGAAACCTTACTGGCCCGCCCAGGGCCCCATGCGCTGCGCAGGCCATGCTCTCTCCCTGGCGATGGGGCGCTAGGCGCCCCGGGGCGAGGCAGGCGAGGCCAGGGCGCAGGCGGTCTCCCGCAGCTGGCGGCTGCCCCGGGCAGGTGCCCTAACGGCCCCGCCGCCGCCCGCTCCCAGCCAGCGGCCCGCCCTGCCGCGGCCATGGCCAGTGACAGCGGCGGGCAGTCGTGCTGAGCGCCAGCGAGCGCGACCGGCATTACTGCGAGCTGTGCGGGAAGATGGAGAACCTGCAGTGCTGCGGCCGCTGCTGAAGCTCCTTCTACTGCTGCAAGGAGCAACAGCGCCAGGACTGGAAGAAGCACAAGCTGGTGTGCCAGGGCGGCGAGGCCCCGGCGCGCAGCCCGGGCCAGCGCAGCCCCCTGTCGCGTCCCCGCCTGGTGGGGGCCCCAGAGCCGGGCGTGCCGGCGGGGCGGCCCGGCGAGGGGACAACAGCACGGGGGCCTTGCGCGTACCGGGCCTGGAGGACGCGGCGCAGGCCGGGAGCGGCCCCCGGCCGGCAGAGCCCAGCTCCGAGGATCCTCAGCCTAGCAGGTCTCTGGGCCCTGAGCGCGCCAGCCTGTGCCCAGCGGGCGGCGGCCCAGGGGAGGCGCTGAGTCCCAGCAGAGGGCTGCGGCCCAACAGGCAGACCAAGCCGCTGCCCGCGCTGAAGCTGGCGCTGGGCATGGACATCGTGTACATCGTGCTGTGCATGGACAAGCACGGCAGGGAGACCGGGCAGCAGATTGGCGACAAGGTGAGCGCCCTGCAGGACACTGGCAAGTTCACGGCCGGGCAGCTGGTCAGCCAGAAGAGTGACTCTTCCAAGGACATGGGGGGCGGGGGGGGGAGACCAGATCACCTGGATCGAGGGCAAAGAGCCAGGCTGCGAGACCATCCGCCTCCTCATGAGCAGCATGGACGACCTGATCCGCCACTGCAGCGGGAAGCTGGGCAACTACAGGATAAATGGCCGAACGAAAGCCATGGTCGCCTGTTACCCAGGCAACAGGACAGGCTATGTCCATCACGTCGATAACCCAAATGGAGACGGAAGATGCGTGACATGTATATATTATCTAAATAAAGACTGGGACGCCAAGGTGAGCGGAGGTATTCTTCGAATTTTCCCAGAAGGCAAAGCCCAGTTTGCTGACATTGAACCCAAGTTTGATAGATTGCTGTTTTTCTGGTCTGACCGGCGTAACCCTCATGAAGTACAGCCTGCATATGCCACAAGGTACACAATAACCGTTTGGTATTTCGATGCAGATGAGCGAGCAAGAGCTAAAGTAAAATATCTCACAGGTGAGAAAGGTGTGAGGGTTGAACTCAAGCCCAATTCAGTCAGCAAAGATGTCTAGCAGGGCCTTGGATCCAGCAGTACCCGTGTCACCTACAGCCTCTCAGTTGCCTTCTGTGGACCCGTGGACATGTGGCCAGGATGAACAGAGACACCTGCCTGGCATTTCAAATAGCTGGGAGCCAGGCGACTTCACCAGGTGTCATCCAACAGAGGGCTCCATCTGCCGGGACTGTACTGTGGGGTCAGCTCCAGCTCTGTGACTGCTCTTGGCCGCTGACTGAAGAGGAGATGCTGTCGGAGGAGAATAGCTTTTCCATCTGGACACAAAACAAGGGCCCTTTGTAGGATTTTCTTCAGTCTTCTATTTTGCCAGACCTGTCACCTAACTGAGTTCATTTCATCTCTTTTTTATATCAAGTTTTGTGGAGAGCCGCAATAACATTCGCCACCACAAGATGGCGCTGGCTTCCACTGCGTCCCACGTGGAAAGCCGGGATAGCATTCGCCATTACAAGATCGTGCTGGCTTCCGCCGCACCAGCCCGACTTCCTTTCAGGAAGTTAACTGTGCGCATGTGCAAGAGTGTGTTCGTGCCAGGTCTTTGCCCACTCCGGGGCGTGCCTATGAGATCATGGGTAAGTGACCAATCAGGTGTGGATGCGCCGTGCTAGGGTGTATATAAGCCGCGCCATGCTGGCGCCCCGCGTCCCCTCTTTAAGATACAATAAACACTTTGCTGCAGAAGGATTCGTGTGTCTGCGCATGCATTCTTGCTGGCGAGACGATAGCGCGGAACATATGGTGCTGAAACCCGGAAGAAACGCCACACCATCGCCAGGCGCCAAAGAGGCCCTCCGTCCGCGGAGAGGATCCAGAACTGCAGTGTCTAGGGTAAGCTCTGAGAGATATGTTTGGTCTTGACCTCTTTCACTTCTCTCCCCCACTAAAAGATGCGGCGGAGGCTTTTGTTATCGTTTTAGCAGCCTTCATTCTTTCTCTTTTGGTTTTTGATTTTGCGGCTGCTGCTAGGCACCATCAGAGGTCGTGCCTAGAAGATGGCAAATGCCGCCCAACTGTGATAGCAGGACAGAGAGTGCTAGGGGAATTACAAGACAACATGTCAGAAACAGAGCGGGATAAAAGATTAAAAAGCTCAAAGAAAAAAGGTACAAGTAAGAAAACAGACCCTCCCAAAGACTTTAGATCTGAGGGAGCGAGAGATTGGGGAAAGAACGCCCCGGGAGAGAAACAGAGAAAAGAGAAGAAAGCTCTGAAAAGGAAAAGCCTTTATCTGGTAAAGGAGTTAGAGACTTTAGAGCTTGATAGTTCAGAAACAGACGAGCTTAGCTCTTCTGAAGAAGAGGATCTAGAAGATGAGGCAGCTCGCTATGAAGAAGAAAGATGTGGGCCTACGTGGAGAGCCACTGTGAGGAAACCGAAAGTTATGGATCCTTTGTGGGCAAGGCTGGTAATTTTGTTTAAACTTCACAGAGTCATACTGATCAGATTTGATAGAGGTAGACTGCCTGAAAAACTTATTCAGGAGAATCAAACAAAAAGATTCACTTCCATACCATTTGTGAATGTCAGTTGTGCTGCTCAGATATCCCGTAATATATCTCAGTATCTTACAGGAATTTGGTTTCAACACGTTGATGGACTAGTCCAGGAATTGAGACAATCCATCATCCATATCAACTCCACTCGAGTGGATGGTCACCGTGGAAGTGGTGGGAAAGGGGAAATCCTACCTCTCTGCTGACTCCTATTGGAACCTGGATTCCTTTGCTGGGACACCATCTAGTTTTTCCCCTTTGTCTATTGTCTGTCCTTGGTGCACCAAGCTGTCCATGTCTGTCAGTTTATGTCTGTGGTTTTTGTTTCTCATTGTTTAAATGTTTTATGTTTCATGTTCAAAAGAGAAAATGGTAAAAACTTTATCTGCTGGTCATTCACATCTTGATTTGGTTTTAACTCGTTTCAAAAAAAGGAACAAATGAATAAAAAACTGTTTCAATCAGTCCTTAGAGCCCTATACCTGTAGCCAGGTGTCTAGGTCAGCTGGAGAAGCTGCCCAGGGGTGAGCATCAGCATGAGCTGATTATTAGACTCAACAGGTGACAAGGTGCTTCTCTTAAAATCATAGCTAGAAAAGTAAAAATGGTGTTTGGTCTAAATATTAAAGATATGTGTAGCCACTTCAATTTTGTTTCTGATTGGTTTTAAATGTATAAATGTGCTCTATATGCCTTGGTTATGGACTATTGGCTTTTAAGTTATCGGATATGGTTAAAAAGGTATAATATTGGTAACAGAAAGTTGACATAAAACTGGTAATTTGGATAAAGTCATTCTAGACAACATGTGGCATGAGCCAACGTAGTGAAACAGGTCTAAATTGAGACAATATTTTTATGGAACTCTTAGAAACCAGGCTTCTAAAAGAATTTAGGACAATGTCTCTTTGTTGAGGTACTGGCAGTCAAACTTTGTAGCATAAAAGATAGACTTGGGGTGTTTTGGAGACTAGATTTTGGAGACTAGATCGTTCGTTGGAGGTTGAGTTTTGCTTTCCAAAGTTGTGGTTTGCCCTGAAGTTATCTGTATTTTAATGCTAATTCCACTGCCCCAAGGACAGCTGCCTAGTCACTACTCAGAACTCAGGTGACTTCCCAAAGTTGTGGTTGTGCTCTGGTGTTACAAGGAGAATTTAAGGATTGTGATTAAGGATTGCCAATGTTACATTGACTAACTCAAACTTATTTGTAATTAAGAAAAAAATCAAACAGGTAGAGATTGTTATACAATTTACGAAGGATTGATGAGGTTTTAGAACTTGTGAGAGCATTACAGCTTGTTTGCTTACTTCAACCGCCATTTCAAGATAGATTTAGAGGATTACTAATAGCCTTGTATTATGTAATTTTGTTGCTTCTTCAATGTAAGAAGTTAGAACTTTGAATCTTTCAGTGTATATGGAAATTTTTACTACAAACCTTTGATCTCAAAATGAGCTTCAATATTTGGGGAGTAGTACACTACTCCAAAAAAGAATATTTGAAACTAATTTTAAGCTTCTAAGGATATGTTAATTGGCTAAGTACCTCACCTTACTAGAGGACTTAGGTCCCTGTTTGTTATCCTCATTGGAGATAAAGCTTCAGTTGTGTTAATACAGAATTGTAGGCTAGAGTCATGGAAGTATTTTAAAAAGAAACCTGGTAAAACATATCTTATTCCAAACAACAGTTAAATTGGTTATTACAAAATGCTGATATTTGGCCTATTACATATACAAATTTTTCAGGCAAAATTGATAATTTTACTCTTTGCATGCTTTTGTATTTACTGTAAATTTGTACATACAACCCATAGAAAATGCGCTTAGTGTATTTATAGGTGGTTCATCTAATGAAAAGGCTACATATATGATTGGATCACTTGTTTATTCTCTTGAGTTTCTGCTGCTTCAGCACAGATTATTAAATTCCGTGCTTTAGCCACTGTTTTAAAAATCAAGCTTTCAGAACTGGAAGAGCTTGAAGGGGCTCGAGACCCCATATGTACAACAATGCCAAGCAACCAGAGCTTCCAGGGACTAAGCCACTACCTAAAGACTATACATGGACTGACCCTGGATTCTGACCACATAGGTAGCAATGAACACCTTAGTAAGAGCACCAGTGGAAGGGGAAGCCCTGGGTCCTGCTAAGACTGAACCCCCAGTGAACTAGACTGTTGGGGGGAGACGGCAATGGGGGGAGGGTTGGGAGGGGAATACCCATAAGGAAGGGGAGGGGGAGGGGGAGGGGGATTTTTGCCCGGAAACCGGGAAAGGGAATAACACTCGAAATGTATATAAGAAATACTCAAGTTAATAAAAAAAAATCAAGCTTTCAATTCATATACTGATAGTCAATGTGTGGCTTGTGGTTTACAATTGATTTCAATTACTTAATGCTTTACTAGAAACAAGTTTTCTACATGAAATCAGTGAGTGATAATTTCAGTGTAAATTGTCTGACAACTCACTGTCCTTTCAGTGCTCTGGCTCAGACAACTAAACAAAACCATAGACCCAGCTCTTTGAAAATGGTAATGGAGTTGATATGAAAAGAGGAAGACTCCATTTGCTTACTTTCAATTCCCAGCCTCACCCTGCTAGCTCAGGAATTTCTAGTACAACTGAATCTGGACAATATTTACAAGATTTGACATTTCTAATTAATGCTTATGTTTAGGTAAATAAAGTTTGTGAGGTGCTAGAGAGATGGCTTAGTGGTTAAGAGCACTAAGTACTGTTCCTTAATAGACCATTTAAGAACTCAAACTGGATTGCCTGGACCCCTTAGCAAGGGAGGACAATGATACCAGGCAGATTATAGGCCTTACATAGAAACAATTAGTCAAAAAATCTCATTCTTTTTTTTTTTTTTGGTTCTTTTTTTCGGAGCTGGGGACCGAACCCAGGGCCTTGCGCTTCCTAGGTAAGCGCTCTACCACTGAGCTAAATCCCCAGCCCCAAAAAATCTCATTCTTTATATCACCAAAACAATAATGCTAGAAACAATAATTTGGTATACAAGTCAATTTATAAATACAAGTGCTCAGTGTCCTCAATTGTCTTAATAAATAATATTTTAACAATTTTAATAAATAAAAAGGGAGAGTTATCCCTGTATGCTAAATAATGCTCCTTTTATTTCAATTTTAAAATTTGGATGCCAAGGAACTCTGAGTGTTTATGGCACCCTACAACTAGGCATACTTCTGCCTAGGTGAAATAGAAAGATTCACGTATTGGCATGATCCTGTTCAGATATTTTATATGGGGAAGAGGGAATGTTTGTGTTTTTTCTACAGGATGCTACAGGAGTATGCCAGCTGCCAGAGGTGGTTGCTGAGACTTGCTGATCCTGGTTACATGAAGATTCAGCTCTCGTGGTTCGGGTCCCTGGAGTCATTCCTCTGCCCTGAGAGGAAGATGGAAGATTCCCCTTCATCTTTTGTCATCACAGAGATTTTGGCGTTGCTGCAGTCAGTGTTACCACTGCGTGTGTCCCGTCCCACTGTGGCCTACGCTCAGACCCTCTGTGCACTGCTGCTTGCTGGAGAAGACTGGACTCCGTTACCCTTGCCCCCCTCATTCCCCTGGTGACTTTTGCTGCCTTAACTGGTGTTGTCATTTTGCAGTCTGTAGCTTCACAGGAATGCCATCTGCGTGAAGCTGCTGTGGACTGGGGAACTCTGCCCTGGTTGTGCAGATCTCAGACATGGTTCCCTTGCCTGCTGTTTGTTCCAGAGATCCTAAACTGTCCTGGGAAAGACCTTGTTATTTTTGCTGCTATTGTAGCAGCCATTTACTGCTGCAGCCATTGTGTCTACAGTGTCTAGAGTTACCCTCCCCCAATCTATTGTTAGGCAAACACAGTGGGTAAACTTTCTGGAGTAGTTGCTAACAATTGGGAATTCTAAATTTTATTATAGGAGCGGCTTGATTACGGCCCTTGGTGGTAACAGCTGAGGAGAACCAGATGAGGTGCCCACTACTTATCGGGAGTGGCTCTGTTTGGTGCAGCCCTATGCTGTGGATTAGTGTTCATGCTATGGTTGGTTTGCAAACTCAGATCTCAACAGAAACGTGACAAGGTCGTTGTCACTCAAGCACTTGTGGCCATTGAACAAGGGGCCTCCCCTGGAATTTGGTTATCTATGCTCAGGAATTAGTTGGTATCTGAGTTCTCTGCTCTTGCACCCCATGGATCTGTGGATCCATTACACTGGGATGAGAGAGACTCAATGATTCTTTGATCAGCCCTTCTACATCGCTGAGGTTTCCTCATTGCACGCGATAGGGTGATCATGATTTCCCCACTAACTCATTTTCTGGATGGCCTCTTTTGTAGAGTTTGCCCTAGGTCATTTAGCAGTTACTGTCACACAGCACTGCGGTATCCAGAGACGGGCAACTTTCCTCATGCACAGACCAATCTAAGACACGGGGCCCGGTGGCGATAGGGTTACCCTACGACGGATAAGGCTGTGACATAGAGGAACAACCTAAGACAGGAGCCACAGCAGATGGACATAACTGCAGGGACCTAGACCAGCCTCATACTAGTAAAACAATAAGGGGGAGATATGGAGAGCCGCAATAACATTTGCCACCACAAGATAGCGCTGGCTTCCACTGCGCCCACGTGGAAAGCCGAGATAGCATTCGCCATTACAAGATGGTGCTGGCTTCCGCCGCGCCAGCCCGACTTCCTTTCAGGAAGTTAACTGTGCGCATGTGCAAGAGTGTGTTTGTGCCAGGTCTTTGCCCACTCCAGGGAGTGCCTATGAGATCATGGGTAAGCAACCAATCAGGTGTGGATGCGCCACGCTAGGGTGTATATAAGCCACGCCATGCTGGCGCCCCGCGTCCCCTCTTTAAGATACAATAAACGCTTTGCTGCAGAAGGATTTGTGTGTATGCGCGTGCGTTCTTGCTGGCGAGATGATAGCGCGGGACAAAGTTTGAATTCGGGGAATTTTTGTATTAGGTACAATTTATCAAAACTGAATTAAGAAAAAAATTTACAGTATTATTCTCAAAATAACATCTATCTTTGTAAACCTCTTCATGCTATTAAATTTTGCCCTAAAGGCCTCCTACGATGATTGTCGCCAGTGCATGATGATTCCGTTTCTTCTGCCTGAAAGTAAAGGAAGGACCCCGAGTCCTGGCTCAAGTGCGCGAAGTTTTTCTTGGCCTGTCTCTCAGTGATTCGAACTCGGAAAGGTTGCTGCCCTCACGCTTCAACCTAACAGTGGATGGTCACCACCTAACACATAGTTCCGAGAGGAAACATGCCACAGGAAAAGGCTCTGTCTCTTTGGTTAATTTTTTTTAAAGCTAAGTGACGGGCACTAAATGAGCTTCTCCTCCTCAGCTTCGGGTTCCCAAGACAAAGGGCTTTCTTCTGTGTCAGGTCTAGCCTGTAGCTGGCCTTGTCTCACGGCTGCAGGTTTCCCTGTGGCTTCTCCTTAGTTTGACTGTACTTTCCAGACCCTTCCAGGTCAGGACCTTGTCCTTGCAGCAAGGCACCTGGTGGCCCCAGGCACATGGCTGTGTGCATGTGATCCTCGGCTCCCTGGACGGCCATGAGGCATTCTCATAACCAGTAATGAAAGCCGCGTGTGCCAGCTTAGAGAGCAAAAGGTGTAAAGGCACATTTTCTGTTTCATGGGTTTTTCTCTTTGTAGGGGACAGAGGGACAACCACACAAGGCAGCCAGACTGCTGTCACCTCTACAGTCCCCTTAGCCAGAGCTTGCACAGATCATAGGTATAACCCGTGTCCCCTTAGGTGTTATGTCTCCAACCCCGGTCTTTGCCAAGACGTGCTTATAAAGAACTATTTCTGTGTGTCTCCCTTCATACCAAACTTAGCACCCACACAGTTCATATCCAGTTAGAAACCTTTTCTATGGGAAGCTGAGAACTTCTTAAGAGACTGCCATTGTTCATGTAAAACATGAACACAGCCAAGTAAAGCTGAGAGTGGACGGGGCTTACTCAGCACTGTGCTCCCATGAGGGGCTCATGGCAGGCAGCCCACTTCTGACCCACATCCGCTGACCAGCAAGTGCCTCTGAAGCCGGACCAGCTCAAGGTTTAGCCGCCTGGCTCCGAAAGCACCGTGTTTCACATTTGGGAGGAACTGTTTGACCTTGAAGCACAAGTTCTGATTGACTAGAGCAGCAGACCCTGGAGTCCTTTGTATCTCAGACTTTTACTGATGTACCAGGTCCCAGGTTCTGCTACAAGGGGTGGGGTGGGGTGCGCATGCCAAGCAAAATTTAAATTCTATATCTTTAAGCAACACCCCACGAGCAAACTTGAGCCTCGGGACCACAGGCAAGACCAAATTTTCTGCTCCAAGTGACCTGCCTGGTGAACTCAGGGCACAGGCCCACAGGAACAGCTGAAGACCTGTAGATAGGAAAAACTGCACGCCTGAAAGCAGAACACTCTGTTACCATAACTAGCTGAAAGAAAACAGGAAAACAGGTCTACAGCATTCCTGACAAACAGGACAGTCTAGCCACTGTCAGAAATAGCAGAATAAAGTAACCCTAGAGATATCTGATGGCAAGAGGCAAGCACAGGAACCCAAGCAACAGAAACCAAGACTACATGGCATCATCGGAGCCCAATTCTCCCACCAAAGCAAACATGGAATATCAAAACACAACAGAAAAGCAAGATCTAGTTTCAAAATCATATTTGATCATTATGCTGGAGGACTTCAAGAAAGACGTGAAGAACTCCCTTAGAGAAACACAGGAAAACATAAATAAACAAGTAGAAGCCTAAAGAGAGGAATCACAATAATCCCTGAAAGAATTCCAGGAAAACACAATCAAACAGTTGAAGGAATTAAAAATGAAAATAGAAGCAATAAAGAAAGGACACAGGGAAACAACCCTGGATATAGAAAACCAAAGGAAAACACAAGGAACGAATACAAAAGATAGAAGAGAGAATCTCAGGAAGAGAAGATTCCATAGAAGTCATCGACTCAACTGTCAAAGATAATGTAAAGCGGAAAAAGCTACTGGTCCAAAACATACAGGAAGTCCAGGACTCAATGAGAAGATCAAACCTAAGGATAATAGGTATAGAAGAGAGTGAAGACTCCCAGCTCAAAGGACCAGTAAATATCTTCAACAAAATCATAGAAGAAAACTTCCCTACCCTAAAGAAAGAGATACCCATAAGCATACAAGAAGCCTACAGAACTCCAAATAGATTGGACCAGAAAAGAAACTCCTCCCGTCACATAATAGTCAAAACACCAAACGCACAAAATAAAGAAAGAATATTAAAAGCCGTAAGGGAAAAAGGTCAAGTAACATATAAAGGCAGACCTATCAGAATCATACCAGACTTTTCACGGGAGACTATGAAAGCCAGAAGATCCTGGACAGATGTCATACACACCCTAAGAGAACACAAATGTCAGCCCAGATTACTGTATCCTGCAAAACTCTCAATTAACACAAATGGAGAAACCAAGATATTCCATGACAAAATCAAATTTACACAATATCTTTCTACAAATCGAGCGCTACAAAGGATAATAAATGGTAAAGCCCAACATAAGGAGGCAAGCTATACCCTAGAAGAAGCAAAAAACTAATCGTCTTGGCAACAAAACAAAGAGAAGAAAAGCACACAAACATAACCTCAAATCCAAATATGAATATAACAGGAAGCCATAATCACTATTCCTTAATATCTCTCAACATCAATGGTCTCAACTCCCCAATAAAAAGACATAGATTAACAAACTGGATATGCAACAAGGACCCTGCATTCTGCTGCCTACAGGAAACACACCTCAGAGACAAAGACAGACACTACCTCAGAGTGAAAGGCTGGAAAACAACTTTCCAAGCAAATGGTCAGAAAAAGCAAGCTGGAGTAGCCATTCTAATATCAAATAAAATCAATTTTCAACTAAAAGCCATCAAAAAAGATAAGGAAGGACACTTCATATTCATCAAAGGAAAAATCCACCAAGATGAACTCTCAATCCTAAATATCTATGCCACAAATACAAGGGCACCTACGTAAGTAAAAGAAACCTTACTAAAGCTCAAAACACACATTGGACCTCACACAATAACAGTAGGAGATTTCAACACCCCACTCTCATCAATGGACAGATCATGGAAACAGAAATTAAACAGCGACGTAGACAGACTAAGAGAAGTCATGAGCAAAATGGACTTAACAGATATTTATAGAACATTCTATCCTAAAGCAAAAGGATATACCTTCTTCTCAGCTCCTCATGGTACTTTCTCCAAAATTGACCATATAATTGGTCAACAAACGGGCCTCAACAGGTACAGAAAGAGAGAAATAATCCCATGAGTGCTATCAGGCCAGCACGGCCTAAACCTGGTCTTCAATAACAATAAGGGAAGAACACCCACATATACGTGGAAGTTGAACAATACTCTACTGAACGATAACCTGGTCAAGGAAGAAATAAAGAAAGAAATTAAAAACTTTTTAGAATTTAATGAAAATGAAGGTACAACATACCCAAACTTATGGGACACAATGAAAGCTGTGCTAAGAGGAAAACTCATAGCTCTGAGTGCCTGCAGAAAGAAACAGGAGAGAGCACATGTCAGCAGCTTGACAGCACACCTAAAAGCTCTAGAACAAAAAGAAGCAAATACATCCAGAGGAAGTAGAACACAGGAAATAATCAAACTCAGAGCTGAAATCAGCCAAGTAGAAACAAAAAGGACCATAGAAAGAATCAACAGAACCAAAAGTTGGTTCTTTGAGAAAATCAACAAGATAGATAAACCCTTAGCCAGACTAACCAGAGGACACAGAGAGTGTGTCCAAATTAACAAAATAAGAAATGAAAAGGGAGACATAACTACAGATTCAGAGGAAATTCAAAAAATCATCAGATCTTACTATAAAAACCTATATTCAACAAAACTTGAAAATCTGCAGGAAATGGACAATTTCCTAGACAGATACCAGGTACCGAAGTTAAATCAGGAACAGATAAACCAGTTAAACAACCCCATAACTCCTAAGGAAATAGAAGCAGTCATTAAAGGTCTCCCAACCAAAAAGAGCCCAGGTCCAGACAGGCTTAGTGCAGAATTCTATCAGACCTTCATAGAAGACCTCATACCAATATTTTCCAAACTATTCCACAAAATTGAAACAGATGGAGTACTACCGAATTCCTTCTATGAAGCCACAATTACTCTTATACCTAAACCCAAAGACCTAACAAAGAAAGAGAACTTCAGACCAATTTCCCTTATGAATATCGACGCAAAAATACTCAATAAAATTCTGGCAAAACGAATCCAGGAGCACATCAAAACAATCATCCACCATGATCAAGTAGGCTTCATCCCTGGCATGCAGGGATGGTTTAATATATGGAAAACCATCAACGTGATCCATTATATAAACAAACTGAAAGAACTGAACCACATGATCATTTCATTAGATGCTGAGAAAACATTTGACAAAATTCAACACCCCTTCATGATAAAAGTCCTGGAAAGAATAGGAATTCAAGGCCCATACCTAAACATAGTAAAAGCCATATACAGCAAACCAGTTGCTAACATTAAACTAAATGGAGAGAAACTTGAAGCAATCCCACTACAATCAGGGACTAGACAAGGCTGCCCACTCTCTCCCTACTTATTCAGTATAGTTCTTGAAGTTCTAGCCAGAGCAATCAGACAACAAAAGGAGGTCAAGGGGATACAGTTCAGAAAAGAAGAAGTCAAAATATCACTATTTGCAGATGATATGATAGTATATTTAAGTGATCACAAAAGTTCCACCAGAGAACTAATAAAGCTGATAAACAACTTCAACAAAGTGGCTGGGTATAAAATTAACTCAAATAAATCCTTCCTCTACACAAAAGAGAAACAAGCCGAGAAAGAAATTAGGGAAACGACACCCTTCATAATAGACCCAAATAATATAAAATACCTCGGTGTGGCTTTAACCAAGCAAGTAAAAGATCTGTACAATAAGAACTTCAAGACTCTGAAGAAAGAAATTGAAGAAGACCTCAGAAGATGGAAAGATCTCCCATACTCATGGATTGGCAGGACTACTATAGTAAAAAATGGCCATTTTACCAAAAGCGATATACAGATTCAATGCAATCCCCATCAAAATACCAATCCATTTCTTCAAAGAGTGAGACAGAACAATTTGCAAATTCATCTGGAATAACAAAAAACCCAGGATAGCTAAAGCTATCCTCAACAATGAAAGGACTTTAGGGGGAATCACTATCCCTTAACTCAAGCAGTATTACAGAGCAATAGTGATAAAAACTGCATGGTATTAGTACAGAGACAGACAGATAGACCAATGGAACAGAATTGAAGACCCAGAAATGAACCCACAAATATGGGCACTTGATTATTGACAAAGGAACCAAAACCATCCGATGGAAAAAAGATAGCATTTTCAGCAAATGGTGCTGGTTCAATTGGAGGTCAGCATGTAGAAGAATGCAGATCGATCCATGCTTATCACCATGTAAAAAGCTTAAGTCCAAGTGGATCAAGGACCTCCACATCAAACCAGATACACTCAAACTAATAGAAGAAAATCTAGGGCAGCATCTCAAACACATAGGCACTGGAAAAAATTTCCTGAACAAAACACCAATGGCTTATGCTCTAAGATCAAGAATCGACAAATGGGATCTCATAAAACTGCAAAGCTTCTGTAAGGCAAAGGACACTGTGGTTAGGACAAAACGGCAACCAACAGATTGGGAAAAGATCTTTACCAATCCTACAACAGATAGAGGCCTTATATCCAAAATATACAAAGAACTCAAGAAGTTAGAACACAGGGAGACAAATAACCCTATTAAAAAATGGGGTTCAGAGCTAAACAAAGAATTCACAGCTGAGGAATGCCGAATGGCTGAGAAACACCTAAAGAAATGTTCAACATCTTTAGTCATAAGGGAAATGCAAATCAAAACAACCCTGAGATTTCACCTCACACCAGTGAGAATGGCTAAGATCAAAAACTCAGGTGACAGCAGATGCTGGGGAGGATGTGGAGAAAGAGGAACTCTCCTCCATTGTTGGTGGGATTGCAGACTGGTAAAACCATTCTGGAAATCAGTCTGGAGGTTCCTCAGAAAATTGGACATTGAACTACCTGAGGATCCAGCTATACCTCTTGGGCATATACCCAAAAGATCCCCCAACATATCAAAAAGACACATGCTCCACTATGTTCATAGCAGCCTTATTTATAATAGCCAGAAGCTGGAAAGAACCCAGATACCCTTCAACAGAGGAATGGATACAGAAAATGTGGTACATCTACACAATGGAATATTACTCAGCTATCAAAAACAATGACTTTATGAAATTCATAGGCAAATGGATGGAACTGGAAAATACCATCATGAGTGAGGTAACCCAATCACCAAAAAAAAAAAAAAAAAAAAAAAACCACACACACATGGTATGCACTCATTGATAAGTGGCTATTAGCCCAAATGTTTGAATTACCCTAGATGCCTAGAACACATGAAACTCAAGATGGATGATCAAAATGTGAATGCTTCACTCCTTCTTTAATGGGGAACAAGAATACTTTTGGCAGGGAATAGAGAGGAAAAGATTAAAACAGAGACTGAAGGAACACCCATTCAGAGCCTGCCCCACATGTGGCCCATACATATACAGCCATCCAATTAGACAAGATGGATGAAGCAAAGAAGTGTAGACAGACAGGAGCCAGATGTAGATGTCTCCTGAGAGACACAGCCAGAATACAGCAAATACAGAGGCGAATGCCAGCAGCAAACCACTGAACTGAGAACAGGACCCAGTTGAAGGAATCAGAGAAAGAACTGGAAAGCTTGAAGGGGCTTGAGACCCCATATGAACAACAATGCCAAGCAACCAGAGCTTCCAGGGACTAAGCCACTACCTAAAGACTATACATGGACTGACCCTGGACTCTGACCTCATAGGTAGCAATGAATATCCTAGTAAGAGCACCAGTGGAAGGGGTAGCCCTGGGTCCTGCTAAGACTGAACCCCCAGTGAACTAGATTGTTGGGGGGAGGGCGGCAATGGGGGAGGATGGGGAGGGGAACACCCATAAAGAAGGGGAGGGGTAGGGAATAGGGGGATGTTTGCCCGGAAACCGGGAAAGGGAATAACACTCGAAATGTATATAAGAAATACTCAAGTTAATAAAAAAAAACTGGTGCCCTTGGGAGGATCTTGTTATTAAAAAAGAAAAAAAGAAATTGAAGGTCCTAATAGTTTAGATCTAAAGGTTATAAAATATTCAGGAGATGTTGATGAAGTCTGTAGAGATGTTAGTATAAGGTCTTGATTAGGAAAACTGGAGAGTAGGAGTTTCTCATTGAATTAGCATATATTTGGGAGAAATGAAATTCTGAGTGACTTAACTTACTTCTGGAGTCTGAAGAAAGAAACAAAATGGGGAGGAGAAGAGAGATATGCGGGGCGGAGGGAAGGAGAGAGTGAAAAGAGGACAGAGACCAGGGAAGGAAGGATGATAAAGGAACAGAAAAAAAAAGGGTAAACGAGCACAGGGAAGAGGAGCAGAGGAGAGAAGGGGGTAAACATCAGGGGTATTAAAGGGAAGATGACATTACTACTAATAATAAGCCCGTGCAGTGGCACATGCCTTTAATCCCAACACTCAAGAGGCAGAAGCAGGTGTATCTCTGTGAAGTCAAAGCTGGGTCTACATAGTGATTTCCAGGTCAGACAGACATACATAGTAATATTCAATTTAAAGACTCTGACCTCATAGGTAGCAATGAATATCCTAGTAAGAGCACCAGTGGAAGGGGAAGCCCTGGGTCCTGCTAAGACTGAACCCCCAGTGAACTAGATTTTTGGGGGAGGGCGGCAATGGGGGGAGGATGGGGAGGGGAACACCTATAAAGAAGGGGAGGGGGAGGGGGATGTTTGCCCGGAAACCGGGAAAGGGAATAACACTCGAAATGTATATAAGAAATACTCAAATTAATAAAAATAAAAAACAAAAAAAACAATAGAGTTGGAAAGAAGTTTTTTTTAAAAAAAAAAGCAATCATAAGCAAATGATGAAAAATTAACCAGGTCAAGAAGCAGAATAAGTTCATTTTTTGTCACATAGGATTTAACATTTAAGTTTATTCAGTTAGAAGAAATGCCAATGGAATCTAGATATATAATTTCCCTGTTTTTGATGGGACTAATTAACAAAGGTCACAGTTTTTTCAATAAAATGCAACTTTGTGTTTTGAAAATATTAATAAAAGTATTGACCCTTGTATGAGTTATAGAAATAGAAGAATTTATGGAATAGAATACAATTGAAGACACTAGGAAAGAGAGAGACACAATAGGCAAATAGCTAGGAATATGGAAATGTTGTGGATATTGATAAACATGGCACACCATCTTGTACAGTACCTCCATTTCAATTACACAACTTCTCCCTGAGATAACAAAAGGCTTCACACAGCTTTCCTTCCAAGTGAAATTTGCTACACTGATCAAGCCTAACTTCTCCAGGTGACACTCAAGTCCTCTTTCTTTGGAGGAACCCCGATTTCCTATACCACTGGTATACCACTCCTATACCACTGGTCTGGGGATTGGGGCACTCCCTTCTGGCCATTCTTCACCTCCACACAGCCAGGCACCTAAAGGGCTGCAAGCCTTCACCAGACACTGTTTCTCCCATGGAAAAACCTACTGTGCCTCCATATGCACCTCCTCCAGGCCAGAGTTCTAGATCATGAAAAATGCAGAATTCTCAGCCTACCAAATGGTTAAGTTTATGTTCACCCACTGGCTTTTTTACTGACTTTAATCTATCCCTTAGAGCCCATCCTACATGCTATCCCCTTGAGTTACTTTTTTTCTTTTTCAAACCTAAACTATGTTCTATCCCAGGACTTTAAGACAGCTTCAACAGTCAGCAAGAATCCCTTCAGCTATACGAATTCCCAGTCTTCTTCTCACCTCCAATAGAGAAAAGTCCCAATCGGCCCACATCCCTTACCCTTCAGCTCTGAGCCACAGGTGGAGAAATGAAGTGTGCCACGAGGAGCAAGTCAGTTAGCAGCACTCTTTATGGCCTCTGCATTGGCTCCTGCCTCCAAGTCCCTGCCTTGTTTTGAGTTCCTGCCTTGATGCAGAATAGTGATGTGGAAAAATAACCAAAATAAAGCCTTTCCTACCCAAGTTGCTTTTGTTTTAGTGGTTCATCTCAGCAATAGAATGCCTGACTAAAACAACCCATAAGAAAGAACACCCACTCTTCCACAGGAACCTGATCCTGCTCAGAGTGCCTATCATGCTACTGTCTTGCATTGACATTAATCACTTCTAATAAATCTATTCAAAAAGGAAGGAAGGAAGGAAGGGAGGGAGGGGGAGGGAGGCAAGACAGACACAAACAGAAGAACAGAAGAACAGGAAGAAAGAAAGAAACAAAGAAAGGAAAGAGTCCTTGAGCTGGGCAAGGTGGTGCATGCCTTTAATCCCTGCATTCAGAAGGCAGAAGCATGCATGTCTCTGTGACTTCGAGGCAGCCAGTGCTATGGAAAGAAACCCCAGCATAAATTTTAAAATTTCAAATAAGACGGTCCATCACAGTGTCCCCTTGAAGTCCAAACCTGAAACCTTTCAGGTATAAGTTGACATTATTCAAGGCTAATTTTAAAAACTTAAAGAAAAATTTTTGCACAGAGGCCTCATTAATCTAATCTAATATTAGATTAATGTTCAATTTTTGTATTGATGCTGTATGTCAACTAAATTATTTCAAAGAATTATTTACCAACTGATCAGAAAATAGAAGTGCAATCGCTTCTCGGCCTTTTGGCTAAGATCAAGTGCAGAAAATAGAAGTGTTCATTGTATTTTCTAAGATTTATCAGCTCTATGTTGCCCCACCTTCTTTTGGCAAAACTATCTGAAAAGAAAGCACTGCAAGACACCCGCGGATCCCGGCCCGCAGCAGCTCTCTGCTCCCAGACCCTGTGGGAAAGAGACCTCACCGCCTGGTCAGGTGGGCACTCCTGAGACTGCAGAGCGGAAGAGACCACCAACACTGCTCACCCCTGCCCACATCCCTGGCCCAAGAGGAAACTGTATAAGGCCTCTGGGCTCCCGTGGGGGAGGGCCCAGGAGCAGCAGGACACCTGCCTGAGACACCGCCGGAACCTGAAGGAAACAGACCGGATAAACAGTTCTCTGCCCCCAAATCCCGTGGGAGGGAGAGCTAAACCCTCAGAGAGGTAGACACGCCTGGGAAACCAGAAGAGACTGCACTCTGCATACACATCTCGGACGCCAGAGGAGGACACCAGAGGCCATCTGGAACCCTGGTGCACTGAGGCTCCCGGAAGGGACAGCGCGGGTATTCCTGGTTGCTGCCGCCACAGAGAGCCCGTGGGCAGCGCCCCGCGAGCGAACTTGAGCCTCGGGACCACAGGTAAGACCAGCTTGTCTGCGGCAAGAAAGCTGCCTGGTGAAATCGGGACACAGAGGCGGAATTCCTCTAGGACCGGGCATGTCCTGTGTTTACCGGAAATCCCACACCCGCGGATCCCGGCCCGCAGCTGCTCTCTGCTCCCAGACCCTGTGGAAAAGAGACCTCACCACCTGGTCAGGTGGGCACTCCTAAGGCTGCAGAGCGGAAGAGACCACCAACACTGCCCACCCCTGCCCACATCCCTGGCCCAAGAGGAAACTGTATAAGGCCTCTGGGCTCCCGTGGGGGAGGGCCCAGGAGCGGCAGGACCCCTGCCTGAGACACCTCCGGAACCTGAAGGAAACAGACCGGATAAACAGTTCTCTGCACCCAAATCCCGTGGGAGGGAGAGCTAAACCTTCAGAGAGGCAGACAAGCCTGGGAAACCAGAAGAGACTGCTCCCTGCACACACATCTCGGACGCCAGAGGAAAAAGCCAAAGACCATCTGGAACCCTGGTGCACTGAAGCTCCCGGAAGGGGCGGCACAGGTCTTCCTGGTTGCTGCTGCTGCAGAGAGCCCCTGGGCAGCATCCCACGAGCGAACCTGAGCCTCGGGACCACAGATAAGACCAAATTTTCTGCTGCAAGAAAGCTGCCTGGTGAACTCAAGACACAGGCCCACAGGAACAGCTGAAGGCCTAGAGAGAGGAAAAACTACACGCCCGAAAGCAGAACACTCTGTCCCCAGAACTGACTGAAAGAGAGGAAAACAGGTCTACAGCACTCCTGACACACAGGCTTATAGGACAGTCTAGCCACTGTCAGAAATAGCAGAACAAAGTAACACTAGAGAAAATCTGATGGCGAGAGGCAAGCGCAGGAACCCAAGCAACAGAAACCAAGACTACATGCCATCATCGGAGCCCAATTCTCCCACCAAAACAAACATGGAATATCCAAACACACCAGAAAAGCAAGATCTAGTTTCAAAATCATATTTGATCATGATGCTGGAGGACTTCAAGAAAGTCCTTAGGGAAACACAGGAAAACATTAATAAACAAGTAGAAGCCTACAGAGAGGAATCGCAAAAATCCCTGAAAGAATTCCAGGAAAACACAATCAAACAGTTGAAGGAATTAAAAATGGAAATAGAAGCAATCAAGAAAGAACACATGGAAACAACCCTGGATATAGAAAACCAAAAGAAGAGACAAGGAGCTGTAGATACAAGCTTCACCAACAGAATACAAGAGATGGAAGAGAGAATCTCAGGAGCAGAAGATTCCATAGAAATTATTGACTCAACTGTCAAAGATAATGTAAAGCGGAAAAAGCTACTGGTCCAAAACATACAGGAAATCCAGGACTCAATGAGGAGATCAAACCTAAGGATAATAGGTATAGAAGAGAGTGAAGACTCCCAGCTCAAAGGACCAGTAAAGATCTTCAACAAACTCATAGAAGAAAACTTCCCTAACCTAAAAAAAAGAGATACCCATAGACATACAAGAAGCCTACAGAACTCCAAATAGATTGGACCAGAAAAGAAACACCTCCCGTCACATAATTGTCAAAACACCAAACGCACAAAATAAAGAAAGAATATTAAAAGCAGTAAGGGAAAAAGGTCAAGTAACATATAAAGGGAGACCTATCGGAATCACACCAGACTTCTCGCCAGACACTATGAAGGCCAGAAGATCCTGGACTGATGTTATACAGACCCTAAGAGAACACAAATGCCAGCCCAGGTTACTGTATCCAGCAAAACTCTCAATTAACATTGATGGAGAAACCAAGATATTCCATGACAAAACCAAATTTACACAATATCTTTCTACAAATCCAGCACTACAAAGGATAATAAATGGTAAAGCCCAACATAAGGAGGCAAGCTATACCCTAGAAGAAGCAAGAAACTAATCGTCTTGGCAACAAAACAAAGAGAATGAAAGCACACAAACATAACCTCACATCCAAATAGGAATATAACGGGAAGCAATAATCACTATTCCTTAATATCTCTCAACATCAATGGCCTCAACTCCCCAATAAAAAGACATAGATTAACAAACTGGATACGCAACGAGGACCCTGCATTCTGCTGCCTACAGGAAACACACCTCAGAGACAAAGACAGACATTACCTCAGAGTGAAAGGCTGGAAAACAATTTTCCAAGCAAATGGTCAGAAGAAGCAAGCTGGAGTAGCCATTCTAATATCAAATAAAATCAATTTTCAATTAAAAGTCATCAAAAAAGATAAGGAAGGACACTTCATATTCATCAAAGGAAAAATCAACCAAGATGAACTCTCAATCCTAAATATCTATGCCCCAAATACAAGGGCACCTACATACGTAAAAGAAACCTTACTAAAGCTCAAAACACACATTGCACCTCACACAATAATAGTGGGAGATTTCAACACCCCACTCTCATCAATGGACAGATCAGGGAAACAGAAATTAAACAGAGATGTAGACAGACTAAGAGAAGTCATGAGCCAAATGGACTTAACGGATATTTATAGAACATTCTATCCTAAAGCAAAAGGATATAACATCTTCTCAGCTCCTCATGGTACTTTCTCCAAAATTGACCATATAATTGGTCAAAAAACGGGCCTCAACAGGTACAGAAAGATAGAAATAATCCCATGCGTGCTATCGGACCACCACGGCCTAAAACTGGTCTTCACTAACAATAAGGGAAGAATGCCCACATATACGTGGAAATTGAACAATGCTCTACTCAATGATAACCTGGTCAAGGAAGAAATAAAGAAAGAAATTAAAAACTTTTTAGAATTTAATGAAAATGAAGATACAACATACTCAAACTTATGGGACACAATGAAAGCTGTGCTAAGAGGAAAACTCATAGCGCTGAGTGCCTGCAGAAAGAAACAGGAAAGAGCATATGTCAGCAGCTTGACAGCATACCTAAAAGCTCTAGAACAAAAAGAAGCAAATACACCCAGGAGGAGTAGAAGGCAGGAAATAATCAAACTCAGAGCGGAAATCAACCAAGTAGAAACAAAAAGGACCATAGAAAGAATCAACAGAACCAAAAGTTGGTTCTTTGAGGAAACTAACAAGATAGATAAACCCTTAGCCAGACTAACGAGATGACACAGAGAGTGCATCCAAATTAACAAAATCAGAAATGAAAAGAGAGACATAACTACAGATTCGGAGGAAATTCAAAAAATCATCAGATCTTACTATAAAAACCTATATTCAACAAAATTTGAAAATCTTCAGGAAATGGACAATTTCCTAGACAGATACCAGGTATCGAAGTTAAATCAGGAACAGATAAACCAGTTAAACAACCCCATAACTCCTAAGGAAATAGAAGCAGTCATTAAAGGTCTCCCAACCAAAAAGAGCCCAGGTCCAGACGGGTTTAGTGCAGAATTCTACCAAACCTTCATAGAAGACCTCATACCAATATTATCCAAACTATTCCACAAAATTGAAACAGATGGAGCCCTACCAAATTCCTTCTACGAAGCCACAATTACTCTTATACCTAAACCACACAAAGACACAGCAAAGAAAGAGAACTTCAGACCAATTTCCCTTATGAATATCGACGCAAAAATACTCAATAAAATTCTGGCAAATCGAATCCAAGAGCACATCAAAACAATCATCCACCATGACCAGGTAGGCTTCATCCCAGGCATGCAGGGATGGTTTAATATACGGAAAACCATCAACGTGATCCATTATATAAACAAACTGAAAGAACAGAACCACATGATCATTTCATTAGATGCTGAGAAAGCATTTGACAAAATTCAACACCCCTTCATGATAAAAGTCCTGGAAAGAATAGGAATTCAAGGCCCATACCTAAACATAGTAAAAGCCATATACAGCAAACCAGTTGCTAACATTAAACTAAATGGAGAGAAACTTGAAGCAATCCCACTACAATCAGGGACTAGACAAGGCTGCCCACTCTCTCCCTACTTATTCAATATAGTTCTTGAAGTTCTAGCCAGAGCAATCAGACAACAAAAGGAGGTCAAGGGGATACAGATCGGAAAAGAAGAGGTCAAAATATCACTATTTGCAGATGATATGATAGTATATTTAAGTGATCCCAAAAGTTCCACCAGAGAACTACTAAAGCTGATAAACACCTTCAGCAAAGTGGCTGGGTATAAAATTAACTCAAATAAATCAGTTGCCTTCCTCTATACAAAAGAGAAACAAGCCGAGAAAGAAATTAGGGAAACGACACCCTTCATAATAGGCCCAAATAATATAAAGTACCTCGGTGTGACTTTAACCAAGCAAGTAAAAGATCTGTACAATAAGAACTTCAAGACACTGAAGAAGGAAATTGAAGAAGACCTCAGAAGATGGAAAGATCTCCCATGCTCATGGATTGGCAGGATTAATATAGTAAAAATGGCCATTTTACCAAAAGCGATCTACAGATTCAATGCAATCCCCATCAAAATACCAATCCAATTCTTCAAAGAGTTAGACAGAACAATTTGCAAATTCATCTGGAATAACAAAAAACCCAGGATAGCTAAAGCTATCCTCAACAATAAAAGGACTTCAGGGGGAATCACTATCCCTGAACTCAAGCAGTATTACAGAGCAATAGTGATAAAAACTGCATGGTATTGGTACAGAGACAGACAGATAGACCAATGGAATAGAATTGAAGACCCAGAAATGAACCCACATACCTATGGTCACTTGATCTTTGACAAAGGAGCCAAAACCATCCAATGGAAAAAAGATAGCATTTTCAGCAAATGGTGCTGGTTCAACTGGAGGGCAACATGTAGAAGAATACAGATCGATCCATGCTTATCACCCTGTACAAAGCTTAAGTCCAAGTGGATCAAGGACCTCCACATCAAACCAGACACACTCAAACTAATAGAAGAAAAACTAGGGAAGCATCTGGAACACATGGGCACTGGAAAAAATTTCCTGAGCAAAACACCAATGGCTTACGCTCTAAGATCAAGAATCGACAAATGGGATCTCATAAAACTGCAAAGCTTCTGTAAGGCAAAGGACACTGTGGTTAGGACAAAACGGCAACCAACAGATTGGGAAAAGATCTTTACCAATCCTACAACAGATAGAGGCCTTAAATCCAAAATATACAAAGAACTCAAGAAGTTAGACCGCAGGGAAACAAATAACCCTATTAAAAAATGGGGTTCAGAGCTAAACAAAGAATTCACAGCTGAGGAATGCCGAATGGCTGAGAAACACCTAAAGAAATGTTCAACATCTTTAGTCATAAGGGAAATGCAAATCAAAACAACCCTGAGATTTCACCTCACACCAGTGAGAATGGCTAAGATCAAAAACTCAGGTGACAGCAGATGCTGGCGAGGATGCAGAAAAAGAGGAACACTCCTCCATTGTTGGTGGGATTGCAGACTGGTACAACCATTCTGGAAATCAGTCTGGAGGTTCCTCAGAAAATTGGACATTGAACTGCCTGAGGATCCAGCTATACCTCTCTTGGGCATATACCCAAAAGATGCCTCAACATATAAAAGAGACACGTGCTCCACTATGTTTATCGCAGCCTTATTTATAATAGCCAGAAACTGGAACGAACCCAGATGCCCTTCAACAGAGGAATGGATACAGAAAATGTGGTACATCTACACAATGGAATATTACTCAGCTATCAAAAACAACGGCTGTATGAAATTCGTAGGCAAATGGTTGGAACTGGAAAACATCATCCTGAGTGAGCTAACCCAATCACAGAAAGACATACATGGTATGCACTCATTGATAAGTGGCTATTAGCCCAAATGCTTGAATTACCCTAGATGCCTAGAACAAATGAAACTCAAGACGGATGATCAAAACGTGAATGCTTCACTCCTTCTTTAAAAGGGGAACAAGAATACCCTTGGCAGGGAAGAGAGAGGCAAAGATTAAAACAGAGACTGAAGGAACACCCATTCAGAGCCTGCCCCACATGTGGCCCATACATATACAGCCACCCAATTAGACAAGATGAATGAAGCAAAGAAGTGCAGACCGACAGGAGCCGGATGTAGATCGCTCCTGAGAGACACAGCCAGAATACAGCAAATACAGAGGCGAATACCAGCAGCATACCACTGAACTGAGAATAGAACCCCCGTTGAAGGAATCAGAGAAAGAACTGGAAGAGTGTGAAGGGGCTCGAGACCCCATATGTACAACAATGCCAAGCAACCAGAGCTTCCAGGGACTAAGCCACTAACTAAAGACTATACATGGACTGACCCTGGACTCTGACCTCATAGGTAGCAATGAATATCCTAGTAAGAGCACCAGTGGAAGGGGAAGCCCTGGGTCCTGCTAAGACCGAACCCCCAGTGAACTAGACTGGTGCGGGGAGGGCGGCAATGGGGGGAGGGTTGGGAGGGGAACACCCATAAGGAAGGGGAGGGGGGAGGGGGATGTTTGCCCGGATACCGGGAAAGGGAATAACACTCGAAATGTATATAAGAAATACTCAAGTTAATAAAAAAAAAAAAAAAAAAGCACTCCAATGGTCAGCATCGGTGAATTAAACTCTAAACTTAGGACCATTCACGTAAAGTTAAGCAGAAGCGAAAAGCTCACACTCAGAAGGAAGACACACCTTGACTTTTGGGCACAGCACACAAAGCACTGGACAGCTAGTAATTCAGATGGAGACAGAGCACTTTCTACTCTAACTGCCTCTTAAAATTCTTATCTAACTCAAACTTCAAACCGCTGAAGCAAATTAAATAGCTCTATATGCCTTCTGGATAATATTTAGCCTGGAGATCATAATCACATATTCCCTCACATCATACACAACAACATTCAGAAGATGTCTGGTCTGTTTTAGATAGTCAGAAAAATAAATTCGATTTCTGATTTAAATTTTTCTCCCTAATTGTTAAATATTAAAGTCCTTCCTTATCAAAGCACCAGTCTTCTAACACTAAAGAAGGGTCAAAGAATGCTATAATAAAAAGCTTTAGTGCAGGCACGGTATTTGTAGATAATCAAAGCTGCACCACCTTTTTAATTTTATATTTTATTTGTTTTACTGTTAATTTTTAATGATCTTTGATCCACCATAATTATTATATAACAATACAGATATTCTTGGATATTTTATGTATTTACATTTCAAACACTATCCCCTCTCTCCCCTCTCCCATACCCTCTCCTGCTCCCCCTGGTTCTATGAGGATGCTCTCACTCCCACCCACACACTCCCACCTGAACACCCTGGCACTCGCCTACATCAGGGAAATAGCCTTCACAAGACCAAGGGCTTTTCCTCCTATTGATTCTGGACAAGGCCATCCTCTGCTACATATGTGGTTGGAGCCATGGATCCCTCCATGTATACTCATTGGTTGGTGGTTTAGTCCCTGGGAGCTCTGGTGGGGTCTCATTGGTTGATATTGTTGTTCTTCCTATGGTGTTGCAAACCCCTTCAGTGCCTTCAGTTCTTTCTCTAACTCCCCCTTTGGGGTCTCTGTGCTTAGTCTGATGATTAGCTGCAAGCATCCTCATCTGAATCAGTAAGGCTCTGGCAGAGCCTCTCAGAAGACATCCATATCAGGCTCCTGTCAGCAAGCACTTCTTGGCATCAGCAATAGTAACTGGTTTGGTGGCTGCTTATGGGATGGATCCCCAGGTGGGGCAGTCTCTGGATGACCTTTTCTTCAGTCCCTGCTTTACTCTTTATCCCTGTATTTCCTCCCGTGAATATTTTGTTCTCCCTTCTAAGAAGGAATGAAGCATCCACATTGTGGTCTTTCTTCTTCTTGAGCTTTATATGATCTGTGAATTTTTTCATAGGTATTCCAAGCTTTTGGGCTAATATCCACTTGTCAGTGAGTGCATACCATGTGTGTTCTTTTGTGACTGGGTTACATCACTCAGAATATTTTCTAGTTCCATCCATTTGCCTAAGAATATCATGTAGTCAATGTTTTTAATAGCTGAGTAGCACTCCATTGTGTAAAGACAATACAATTTTTAATTAATTTATTTATTTTTACATTCCAGATTGCCATATCCCATACCTCATCCCGCCCCCGGTCTCCACAAGGATGTCCCCACCCTATCCACTCCATTACATCTCTAAAGTTCCTGGAGTCTCCAGTCTCTTGAGGGTTAGGTGCATCTTCTCTGACTGAACCCAGACCGGGGAGTTCTCTGCCTGGTTGGTGATCCAGTGTCAGAGATCTCAGGGGTCCAGGTCAATTGAGACTGCTGGTCCTCCTACAGGGTTGGCCTCCTCAGCTTCCTCCAGCTTTTCCTAATTCAACCAGAGGGGTCAGCATCTTCTGTTCATTGGTTGAATACAGATATCTGCATCTGACTCTTTCCGCTGCTTGTTGGGTCTTTTTGGAGGGCAGTCATGGTAGGTCCCTTTTTATGAATGCCCCATAGCCTCAGTAATGGTGTCAGGTCTTGAGACCTCCTCTTGAGCTGGATCCAACTTTGGGCCTGTCACTGGACCTTCTTTTTCTCAGGCTCTTCTCCATTTCTATCCCTGCATTTCTTTTAGACAGAAAGAATTATGGGTCAGAGCTTTGACTGTGAGATAGTAGCCCCATCCCTCACTTGATGCCCTATTTTTCTGCTGAAGGTGGGTTCAATAAGTTCCCTCTCCCCACTGTAGGGACTCTCTTCTATGGTGTCCCCCTTTGAGCCCTGAGGATCTCTTACTTGCCAGGTCTTTGGTACATTATAGAGCGTCCTCCCAACCTCCTTCCTCCCAAGGTCACCTGTTTCCATTCTTTCTGCTGGCCCTCGGGGCTTCAGTCCTTTACCCCTACCCAATACCAAATCATGTTCTCCTCTCCCCACATTCCTATCCCCTTTCCCTCCCCTGTCCCTCTCTTCCTCCTCCCTTGTGGTTGCTTTCTTCTCCCTCCCAAGTGGGACTGAGGTGTCCTCACTAGGGCCCCTCAGCTTGTTGACATTTTTGAGTTCTCAGATCATATAAACCTTTCGTATTTACAATAAAACTTGTTTTAAAATCTAAAATGCTTCTAGGCCAATGAGGCACATTCTCTAGTTGATGCACAAAAGCATCGAAAAATTAAAAGAAATGAAGATTGCTCTTTCAAAAGTTCATTGGAAATAAAAAGGGGGTAACAAATATGTAAAACATTTAGCAATCTAGGAAGAAAATCTTGTTTTGTTTAACAGAAAAATAATTGAGATCCAAGCACCCTTTAATAAATTAGTTTTGTACCCAGCACATTTAAATAGAAGCTCTAAGCTCTATTTATGTATGTTTGTACAATGTACAAAGATGTTAAAATTAAATTGTAAAAGCTCTAATTTACTGATCTAAACAGAAACAAATATATACACAAATGAAGCTTTAGAAAACTAAGAACTACGAATCCAATACAGCCCGCCTCCCCCATTGATGTGTTCAGACATGATGTCCAGAGTGACAATATCATAAGGGAGTGGAGCTGTAAGGGCAGGGCCTACTGTAAGGTCCTAATGTCACTAGGATTAAAAGGTGTTTTTTCATGTCACCTTAGTAACTCCAGTAAGAAGACTGCTCTACAAGGAGTAAGATTGGTCCCATTAGATCAGATATGACAACCATGGCAGACATAACAGGATACAACCCCCACCAGAACTGAGCTGATACAAAAGCATGAATAAACCTCTCCCCTTTATAAAGGTATCTCTGACAGATACAGTAAATACTGAAACAAAATTACAAAACCCAAATGTTTTCAAGTTTACAAGACTTGCTTAATCTTTAGAAAAATAAGAATATTGGTGATTCGATTAAAGAAGAAATGCAAGAGCTTTCACTATTAAATGCAAGACAAATACATGACTTTCCATGCTGTGATTACTGCTAAAATACAAAGTTTATCAACCAGAAAAATAATTTTTTTATTAACTTGAGTATTTCTTATATACATTTCGAGTGTTATTCCCTTTCCCGGTTTCCGGGAAAACATCCCCCTCCCCCCTCCCCTTCCTTATGGGTGTTCCCCTCCCAACCCTCCCCCCATTGCCGCCCTCCCCCCATAGTCTACTTCACTGGGGGTTCAGTCTTAGCAGGACCCAGGGCTTCCCCTTCCACTGGTGCTCTTACTAGGATATTCATTGCTACCTATGAGGTCAGAGTCCAGGGTCAGGCCATGTATAGTATTTAGGTAGTGGCTTAGTCCCTGGAAGTTCTGGTTGCTTGACATTGTTGTACTTTTGGGGTCTCGAGCCCCTTCAAGCTCTTCCAGTTCTTTCTCTGATTCCTTCAATGGGGGACCTATTCTCACTTCAGTGGTTTGCTGCTGGCATTCGCCTCTGTATTTGCTGGATTCTGGCTGTGTCTCTCAGGAGCGATCTACATCCGGCTCCTGTCGGTCTGCACTTCTTTGCTTCATTCATCTTGTCTAATTGGGTGGCTGTATATGTGTGGGCCACATGTGGGGCAGGCTCTGAATGGGTGTTCCTTCAGTCTCTGTTTTAATCTTTGCCTCTCCCTTCCCACCCAAGGGTATTCTTTTTCCTCATTTAAAGAAGGAGTGAAGCATTCACATTTTGATCATCTGTCTTGAGTTTTGTTTGTTCTAGGGATCTAGGGTAATTCAAGCATTTGGGCTAATAGCCACTTATCAATGAGTGCATACCATGTATGTCTTTCTGTGATTGGGTTAGCTCACTCAGGATGATATTTTCCAGTTCCAACCATTTGCCTACGAATTTCATAAACTCGTTGTTTTTGATAGCTGAGTAATATTCCATTGTGTAGATGTACCACATTTTCTGTATCCATTCCTCTGTTGAAGGGCATCTGGGTTCTTTCCAGTTTCTGGCTATTATAAATAAGGCTGCGATGAACATAGTGGAGCACGTGTCTTTTTTATATGTTGGGGCATCTTTTGGGTATATGTCCAAGAGAGGTATAGCTGGATCCTCAGGCAGTTCAATGTCCAATTTTCTGAGGAACCTCCAGACTGATTTCCAGAATGGTTGTACCAGTCTGCAATCCCACCAACAATGGAGGAGTGTTCCTCTTTCTCCACATCCTCACCAGCATCTGCTGTCACCTGAGTTTTTGATCTTAGCCATTCTCACTGGTGTGAGGTGAAATCTCAGGGTTGTTTTGATTTGCATTTCCCTTATGACTAAAGATGTTGAACATTTCTTTAGGTGTTTCTCAGCCATTCGGCATTCCTCAGCTGTGAATTCTTTGTTTAGCTCTGAACCCCATTTTTTAATAGGGTTATTTGTTTCCCTGCGGTCTAACTTCTTGAGTTCTTTGTATATTTTGGATATAAGGCCTCTATCTGTTGTAGGATTGGTAAAGATCTTTTCCCAATCTGTTGGTTGCCGTTTTGTCCTAACCACAGTGTCCTTTGCCTTACAGAAGCTTTGCAGTTTTATGAGGTCCCATTTGTCGATTCTTGATCTTAGAGCATAAGCCATTGGTGTTTTGTTCAGGAAATTTTTTCCAGTGCCCATGTGTTCCAGATGCTTCCCTAGTTTTTCTTCTATTAGTTTGAGTGTGTCTGGTTTGATGTGGAGGTCCTTCATCCACTTGGACTTAAGCTTTGTACAGGGTGATAAGCATGGATCGATCTGTATTCTTCTACATGTTGCCCTCCAGTTGAACCAGCACCATTTGCTGAAAATGCTATCTTTTTTCCATTGGATGGTTTTGGCTCCTTTGTCAAAAATCAAGTGACCATAGGTGTGTGGGTTCATTTCTGGGTCTTCAATTCTATTCCATTGGTCTATCTGTCTGTCTCTATACCAATACCATGCAGTTTTTATCACTATTGCTCTGTAATACTGCTTGAGTTCAGGGATAGTGATTCCTCCTGAAGTCCTTTTATTGTTGAGGATAGCTTTAGCTATCCTGGGTTTTTTGTTATTCCAGATGAATTTGCAAATTGTTCTGTCTAACTCTTTGAAGAATTGGATTGGTATTTTGATGGGGATTGCATTGAATCTGTAGATTGCTTTTGGTAAAATGGCCATTTTTACTATATTAATCCTGCCAATCCATGAGCATGGGAGATCTTTCCATCTTCTGAGGTCTTCTTCAATTTCTTTCCTCAGTGTCTTGAAGTTCTTATTGTACAGATTTTTACTTGCTCGGTTAAAGTCACACCGAGGTACTTTATACTATTTGGGTCTATTATGAAGGGTGTCGTTTCCCTAATTTCTTTCTCGGCTTGTTTCTCTTTTGTATAGAGGAAGGCTACTGATTTATTTGAGTTAATTTTATACCCAGCCAATTTGCTGAAGTTGTTTATCACCTTTAGTAGTTCTCTGGTGGAACTTTTGGGATCACTTAAATATACTATCATGTCATCTGCAAATAGTGATATTTTGACCTCTTCTTTTCCGATCTGTATCCCCTTGATCTCCTTTTGTTGTCTGATTGCTCTGGCTAGAACTTCAAGAACTATATTGAATAAGTAGGGAGAGAGTGGGCAGCCTTGTCTAGTCCCTGATTTTAGTGGGATTGCTTCAAGTTTCTCTCCATTTAGTTTAATGTTAGCAACTGGTTTGCTGTATATGGCTTTTACTATGTTCAGGTATGGGCCTTGAATTCCTATTCTTTCCAGGACTTTTATCATGAAGGGGTGTTGAATTTTGTCAAATGCTTTCTCAGCATCTAATGAAATGATCATGTGGTTCTGTTCTTTCAGTTTGTTTATATAATGGATCACGTTGATGGTTTTCCGTATATTAAACCATCCCTGCATGCCTGGGATGAAGCCTACTTGATCATGGTGGATGATTGTTTTGATGTGCTCTTGAATTCGGTTTGCCAGAATTTTATTGAGTATTTTTGCATCGATATTCATAAGGGAAATTGGTCTGAAGTTCTCTTTCTTTGTTGTGTCTTTGTGTGGTTTAGGTATAAGAGTAATTGTGGCTTCGTAGAAGGAATTCCGTAGTGCTCCATCTGTTTCAATTTTGTGGAATAGTTTGGATAATATTGGTATGAGGTCTTCTATGAAGGTTTGATAGAATTCTGCACTAAACCGGTCTGGACCTGGGCTCTTTTTGGTTGGGAGACCTTTAATGACTGCTTCTATTTCCTTAGGAGTTATGGGGTTGTTTAACTGGTTTATCTGTTCCTGATTTAACTTCGATACCGGGTATCTGTCTAGGAAATTGTCCATTTCCTGAAGATTTTCAAGTTTTGTTGAATATAGGTTTTTATAGTAAGATCTGATGATTTTTTGAATTTCCTCTGAATCTGTAGTTATGTCTCCCTTTTCATTTCTGATTTTGTTAATTTGGACGCACTCTCTGTGTCCTCTCGTTAGTCTGGCTAAGGGTTTATCTATCTTGTTAGTTTTCTCAAAGAACCAACTTTTGGTTCTGTTGATTCTTTCTATGGTCCTTTTTGTTTCTACTTGGTTGATTTCAGCTCTGAGTTTGATTATTTCCTGCCTTCTACTCCTCCTGGGTGTATTTGCTTCTTTTTGTTCTAGAGCTTTTAGGTGTGCTGTCAAGCTGCTGACATATGCTCTTTCCTGTTTCTTTCTGCAGGCACTCAGAGCTATGAGTTTTCCTCTTAGCACAGCTTTCATGGTGTCCCATAAGTTTGGGTATGTTGTACCTTCATTTTCATTAAATTCTAAAAAGTTTTTAATTTCTTTCTTTATTTCTTCCTTGACCAGGTTATCATTGAGTAGAGCATTGTTCAATTTCCACGTATATGTGGGCATTCTTCCCTTATTGTTATTGAAGACCAGTTTTAGGCCGTGGTGGTCCGATAGCACGCATTGGATTATTTCTATCTTTCTGTACCTGTTGAGGCCCGTTTTTTGACCAATTATATGGTCAATTTTGGAGAAAGTACCATGAGGAGCTGAGAAGAAGGTATATCCTTTTGCTTTAGGATAGAATGTTCTATAAATATCCGTTAAGTCCATTTGGCTCATGACTTCTCTTAGTCTGTCGACATCACTGTTTAATTTCTGTTTCCATGATCTGTCCATTGATGAGAATGGGGTGTTGAAATCTCCCACTATTATTGTGTGAGGTGCAATGTGTGTTTTGAGCTTTAGTAAGGTTTCTTTTACGTATGTAGGTGCCCTTGTATTTGGGGCATAGATATTTAGGATTGAGAGTTCATCTTGGTGGATTTTTCCTTTGATGAATATGAAGTGTCCTTCCTTATCTTTTTTGATGACTTTTAGTTGGAAATTGATTTTATTTGATATTAGAATGGCTACTCCAGCTTGCTTCTTCTGACCATTTGCTTGGAAAGTTGTTTTCCAGCCTTTCACTCTGAGGTAGTGTCTGTCTTTGTCTCTGAGGTGTGTTTCCTGTAGGCAGCAGAATGCAGGGTCCTCGTTGCGTATCCAGTTTGTTAATCTATGTCTTTTTATTGGGGAGTTGAGGCCATTGATATTGAGAGATATTAAGGAATAGTGATTATTGCTTCCCATTATATTAATATTTGGATGTGAGGTTATGTTTGTGTGCTTTCATTCTCTTTGTTTTGTTGCCAAGACCATTAGTTTCTTGCTTCTTCTAGGGTATAGCTTGCCTCCTTATGTTGGGCTTTACCATTTATTATCCTTTGTAGTGCTGGATTTGTAGAAAGATATTGTGTAAATTTGGTTTTGTCATGGAATATATTGGTTTCTCCATCAATGTTAATTGAGAGTTTTGCTGGATACAGTAACCTGGGCTAGCATTTGTGTTCTCTTAGGGTCTGTATGACATCAGTCCAGGATCTTCTGGCCTCATAGTTTCTGGCGAGAAGTCTGGTGTGATTCTGATAGGTCTGCCTTTATATGTTACTTGACCTTTTTCCCTTACTGCTTTTAATATTCTTTCTTTATTTTGTGTGTTTGGTGTTTTGACTATTATGTGTCTGGAGGTGTTTCTTTTCTGGTCCAATCTATTTGGAGTTCTGTAGGCTTCTTGTATGCCTATGGGTATCTCTTTTTTTAGGTTAGGGAAGTTTTCTTCTATGATTTTGTTGAAGATATTTACTGGTCCTTTGAGCTGGGAGTCTTCACTCTCTTCTATACCTATTATCCTTAGGTTTGATCTTCTCATTGAGTCCTGGATTTCCTGTATGTTTTGGACCAGTAGCTTTTTCCGCTTTACATTATCTTTGACAGTTGAGTCAATGATTTCTATGGAATCTTCTGCTCCTGAGATTCTCTCTTCCATCTCTTGTATTCTGTTGGTGAAGCTTGTATCTACAGCTCCTTGTCTCTTCTTTTGGTTTTCTATATCCAGGGTTGTTTCCATGGGTTCTTTCTTGATTGCTTCTATTTCCATTTTTAATTCCTTCAACTGTTTGATTGTGTTTTCCTGGAATTCTTTCAGGGATTTTTGTGTCTCCTCTCTATGGGCTTCTACTTGTTTATTTATGTTTTCCTGGAATTCTTTCAGGGATTTTTGTGTCTCCTCTCTATGGGCTTCTACTTGTTTATTTATGTTTTCCTGGAATTCTTTCATGCATTTTTGCGATTCCTCTCTGTAGGCTTCTACTTGTTCTCTAAGGGAGTTCTTCACGTCTTTCTTGAAGTCCTCCAGCATCATGATCAAAAATGATTTTGAAACTAGATCTTGCTTTTCTGGTGTGTTTGGATATTCCATGTTTGTTTTGATGGGAGAATTGGGCTCCGATGGTGCCATGTAGTCTTGGTTTCTGTTGCTTGGGTTCCTGCGCTTGCCTCTCGCCATCAGATTATCTCTAGTGTTACTTTGTTCTGCTATTTCTGACAGTGGCTAGACTGTCCTATAAGCCTGTGTGTCAGGAGTGCTGTAGACCTGTTTTCTTCTCTTTCAGTCAGTTATGGGGACAGAGTGTTCTGCTTTCGGGCGTGTAGTTTTTCCTCTCTACAGGTCTTCAGCTGTTCCTGTGGGCCTGTGTCTTGAGTTCACCAGGCAGCTTTCTTGCAGCAGAAAATTTGGTCTTACCTGTGGTCCCGAGGCTCAAGTTCGCTCGTGGGGTGCTGCCCACGGGCTCTCTGCAGCGGCAGCAACCAGAAAGACCTGTGCCGCCGTTTCCGGGAGCTTCAGTGCACCAGGGTTCCAGATGGTCTTTGGCTTTTTCCTCTGGCGTCCGAGATGTGTGTGCAGGGAGCAGTCTCTTCTGGTTTCCCAGGCTTGTATGCCTCTCTGAAGGTTTAGCTCTCCCTCCCACGGGATTTGGGTGCAGAGAACTGTTTATCCGGTCTGTTTCCTTCAGGTTCCGGAGGTGTCTCAGGCAGGGGTCCTGCCGCTCCTGGGCCCTCCCCCACGGGAGCCCAGAGGCCTTATACAGTTTCCGCTTGGGCCAGGGACGTGGGCAGGGGTGAGCAGTGTTGGTGGTCTCTTCCGCTCTGCAGCCTCAGGAGTGCCCACCTGACTAGGTGGTTGGGTCTCTCTCTCACGGGGTCTGGGAGCAGAGAACTGCTGCGGGCCGGGATCCGCGGGTGTGGGACTTCCGGTAAAAACCCAGAAAAATAATTTAAAATGATGATATACTGTTTATTGCATCATCTTCATAAGCAATCCAAGTGTGTTGAGTAAGGGATGTAGCTCACTGGTACAATATTTTTAAGCATACACTGTATCATGAATAAATAAATAAATAAATAAATAAATAAATAAATAAATAATCAATAAATAAAATAAGTAACTTGAAAAAATTTAAAAAAAAATGGAAGGTGATGATTACAGAATTCTATACCAACAACTTAATTCCTACGTCTTCAAAAACCTAAATTTTGCTCTTTAGTTTAATAGAAAGATTAAGAAATCATTTAAGACTTCTAGGAAACATGTCTCTTTCACAGTGTCAAGTTGACCATGAAAGAATCATGCTTCTAGAAGCTATGATTCAAAGACAGTGCAATCAGACCCAAATCCCTTGGCAGAGAGAGCTGGACCCTCAGAACTATGGACACTCCTGAGAACTCAAAGTACGCGACTACTTTCTCTCCACATTCCTGACCCAAGAGGAAATCACTTAGTGCCATCTGTGCCCCCTGGGACCAGGGACCTAAGAGCAGTCAGGGCAGGACCCTTCAGGTTTCTGCCTGCGTCGAGAGCTGAAAGCAAGGAGTACCTACACACCTGAGAGAAGAGCTTCCTATCCCCAGATCCAGCTGAAAGAAAACTGGTCTACAGGAGTGCTGACACACAAGCCTGCAGGAGGGGAAAGCCACTGTCAGACATGCTAACACCAGAGACAACTTGAAGGCTAGAGGCAAGCGGAGGAACCTAAGCAACAGAAACCAAGACTACTTGGCATCATCAGAGCCTAGTTCTCCCACCAAAGCAAATACCGGATATTCAAACACACTGGAAAAGCAAGATTTAGATTTAAAATCACATTTTATGATGATGATAAAGGACTTTAAGAAGGACATAAAGTCCCTTAAAGAAATACAGGATAACACAAGTAAAAAAAGTAGAAACCCTTAAAGAAGAAACACAAAAATCCCTTAATGAATTATAGAAAAATACAACCAAACATGTAAAGAAATAGAACAAAACAGTCCAGGAATTAAAAATGGAAATAGAAACGATAAATAAAGCACAAAGGAAGACAACCCTGGAGATAAAAAAAACCTAGGGAAGAGATCAGGCAGGAGTCAGAGATGCAAGCATCACCAACAGAATACAAGAGACAGAAGAGAGAATCTCAGGGGCAGAAGATACCATAGAAAACATTGACACAACAGTCAAAGAAAATGTAAAACGCAAAAAGCTCCTAGCCCAAAACATCCAGGAAATCCAGGACACAATGAGAAGATCAAACCTAAGGATAATAGGTAGAGAAGAGAGTGAAGATTACCAATTTAAAGGGCCAGTAAATATCTTCAACAAAATTATAGAAGAAAACTTCCATAACCTAAAGAAAGAGATGCCCATAAACATACAAGAAGCAGAACATACAGAACTCCAAATAGATTGGACAAGAAAAGAAATTCCCCTGTCACATAATAGTCAAAATAACAAACGCACAAAACAAAGAAAGAATATTAAAAGCAGTAAGGGAGGGGTTGGGGATTTAGCTCAGTGGTAGAGCCCTTGCCTAGGAAGCTCAAGGCCCTGGGTTCGGTCCCCAGCTCCAAAAGAAAAAGAAAAAAAAAAGAATGCTGAACCTCGCATCATCAGCACATTCAGCAAAAGCAGTAAGGGAAAAGGGTTAAGTAACATAAAAAGGCAGACCTATCAGAACTACACCAGACTTCTCACCAGAGACTGTGAAATCCAGAAGATCCTGGGTAGATGTCATACAGACCCTAAGAGAACACAAATGCCAGCCCAGGCTATGTTATTTAGCAAAACTCCCAATTAACATAATGGAAAAACTAAGATAGTCCAAGACAAAACCAAATTTACACAATATCTTTCAACAAATTCATCCCTACAAAGGATAATATATGGAAAACTCCAACAGAGGGAAGAAAACTACACCCTAGAAAAAGCAAGAAAGTAATCTCCTTGCAACAAAACCAAAGAAGAGAGATACACAAGCATAATTCCACCTCTAACAACAAAAAGACAGGAAGCTATAATCACTATTCTTTAATATCTCTTAACATCAATGGACTCAATTCCCTAATAAAAAGACATAGACTAACAGACTGGATATGTAAAGAGGACCCAGTATTTTTTTTTAATTAAAATTTTAAAAAATAAAAAATAAAAACAGGGGGAAGGGGAATGGGAGAGGGGGAACCAGGAAAATGGATAATATTTGAAATATAAATACATAAAATATCCAATAAATATGTACTGAAAAAAACTTTTAATAAAGTATATACTCTGTTGACAGAAACATACCAGTTGCATGCTCAGAATCACTCCTCTGAGAGGGAATGAAATCCTTAATTAGAGGTGTTTTGTTTTGGGGGAAAATGTGCTTCTGGGTTTCATTTGGTTGATTTTGTTTTGGTTTTATTTTTTCTTTATTTATTCAATTTACATCCTGATCTCAGCTACCCTCCCTCCTTGCCTTCCAGTCACACACACCAAACACACACACACACACACACACACACACACACACACACACACACACACACACACACACACACACCTTCCCCTTCTCCCCTCTTTTGCTCTTTTGAGAAGGGAGCTTCCCCTTCCCCTTCATGGGTATCAATCCACCCTTGGACATGAAGTAGCATCAGGACTAGGCACATCAACTCCCACTGATGTTATACAAGGCAGCTCAGATAGGAAAAGGGGAGGCAACAGAGTCAGAGCTGGCAGCTCCCCTGCCTCAAACTATTAGGGAACCCACTTGGAGACTATGCTGCACATCTGCTATATATGCCTAGGGAGCTTAAGTGCACCCCATACTTGCTCTTTGGTTTGTGGTTTAGTTTCTGTGAGTTCCCATGGGCCCAGGTTAGTTGACTCTAGGTCTTTCGGTGGTGTCCTTGATCCCTCTGGCTCCCTCAATCCTTTCTCCCACCCTTCCACAAGACTCCTTGAGCTCTGATTGATGTTTGGCTATTGGTCTCTGCATCTCTTTCTATCAATTGCTGGACGAAGCCTATCAGAGGACAGTTATACTTGGCTGCAATCAGAGCAGAATATCATCAATATAGTCAGGGGTTGGCTCTCTCCCGTGGTCTGGGTCTCAAGTTGGACAGTCATTGGTTGGTCATCCCCTCAATCTCTGCTCCATTTTTATCCCTGCACATCTTGTAGGTGGGACAAATTTGGGGTTGAAAGTTTTTAGGGTTCCCTCTACTGGGAGTCCTACCTGGCTACTGGAGGTAGCCACATCAACCTCTAAATCCCCCACTGCTAAGAATCTCAGCTAAGGTCACCTCCATAGACTCCAGGAAGCCTCCCTGACACAGGTCTCTAGCTTATCTTGATTCAGTTTTGAAAGGTGTTAATCTAAAGACCACTACCTAGCATAGTCACTCCTGGAAAATCTATATTGTGTTTAAAAACGTTCTGTATTCCGGGGCTACCTATATAGGTATGATTGTTTGTGTGATGTGCTTAAATTAAATCCAGAAATATTTCTTTCCCTTAAATGTGATTGTGTTTCCTTATACCATACTACAAAGAAAACACAAACATCTTGGGACTAGAGATGTGGAGCAGTGATTAAAAATACTAGCTACTTCTGTAAGGCAAAGGACACTGTGGTTAGGACAAATCGGCAACCAACAGATTGGGAAAAGATCTTTACCAATCCTACAACAGATAGAGGCCTTATATCCAAAATATACAAAGAACTCAAGAAGTTAGACCGCAGGGAGACAAATAACCCTATTAAAAAATGGGGTTCAGAGCTAAACAAAGAATTCACAGCTGAGGAATGCCGAATGGCTGAGAAACACCTAAAGAAATGTTCAACATCTTTAGTCATAAGGGAAATGCAAATCAAAACAACCCTGAGATTTCACCTCACACCAGTGAGAATGGCTAAGATCAAAAACTCAGGTGACAGCAGATGCTGGCGAGGATGCGGAGGAAGAGGAACACTCCTCCATTGTTGGTGGGATTGCAAACTAGTACAACCATTCTGGAAATCAGTCTGGAGGTTCCTCAGAAAATTGGACATTGAACTGCCTGAGGATCCAGCTATACCTCTCTTGGGCATATACCCAAAAGATGCCCCAACATATAAAAAAGACACGTGCTCCACTATGTTCATCGCAGCCTTATTTATAATAGCCAGAAGCTGGAAAGAACCCAGATGCCCTTCAACAGAGGAATGGATACAGAAAATGTGGTACATCTACACAATGGAATATTACTCAGCTATCAAAAACAACGTCTTTATGAAATTCGTAGGCAAATGGTTGGAACTGGAAAATATCATCCTGAGTGAGCTAACCTAATCACAGAAAGACATACATGGTATGCACTCATTGATAAGTGGCTATTAGCCCAAATGCTTGAATTACCCTAGATCCCTAGAACAAACGAAACTCAAGACGGATGATCAAAATGTGAATGCTTCACTCCTTCTCTAAAAGGGGAACAAGAATACCCTTGGCAGGGAAGAGAGAGGCAAAGATTAAAACAGAGACTGAAGAAACACCCATTCAGAGCCTGCCCCACATGTGGCCCATACATATACAGCCACCCAATTAGACAAGATGGATGAAGCAAAAAAGTGCAGACCGACAGGAGCCGGATGTAGATCGCTCCTGAGAGACACAGCCAGAATACAGCAAATACAGAGGCAAATGCCAGCAGCAAACCACTGAACTGAGAATAGGACCCCCGTTGAAGGAATCAGAGAAAGAACTGGAAGAGCTTGAAGGGGCTCGAGACCCCATATGTACAACAATGCCAAGCAACCAGAGCTTCCAGGGACTAAGCCACTACCTACAGACTATACATGGACTGACCCTGGACTCTGACCTCATAGGTAGCAATGAATATCCTAGTAAGAGCACCAGTGGAAGGGGAAGCCCTGGGTCCTGCTAAGACTGAACCCCCAGTGAACTAGACTGTTGGGGGGAGGCTGGCAATGGGGGGAGGGTTGGGAGGGGAACACCCATAAGGAAGGGGAGGGGAGAGGGGGATGTTTGCCCGGAAACCAAAGAATTATTATTAAGTATTAAATAAATTTAAAAAAAATACTAGCTACTGTTCACAAGAGTAAGGTTTGGTTCTCAGCACACATCAGATGTTCACATCTATCCCTAACCCTAGTTTCAGAGGATCCAGTTCCCTCTTCTAAACTCCACGAACACCAGGCATGCACATGGTACATATATATACATGCAGATCCTTAAATATACATATAAAATAAAAACAAACAAATCTTTTGGTTTTTTTTTCTGTTTTGTCCTGAATCTTGTTTGGAATCTACACAAACATGGGAGAATTTAACTGACCTCTGAACATCACTAGAAGACCCTCTTTTACATCCCTGTGGGATCTACATAGGGTCTGGGATAATTTGTTTGCTGTGTTCTGCCCCCTTGCTGGTTAGAAGCTTGACATTTAGACTGGTTCATTACAACCTTCTCAGAGTTCTAAACAGTCCCTGAAACTTCCATAATCTTGTTTAACAACTGAAATTAATTCCAACCTCAAAACACATGAAAATGTGAGTGCCTCCACTAAGAAAGAATGACTGAGTGTTCACTTTTGCCAGAAGTAGAGGGCAATAGTGTAGGAATTTAAGTTAAACTATAATCTGGGAAAGTTTTTATAGCATAGCCAATCAGACCTCCTAGGAGTTCACAGGTAGAAGCTACCTCTGAAAGGAATATTAAAACATTTGTTTAACAAAAACATTCAGTGAAACATCTTTTTTTTTCATGCAGGGGAGCATGTGCATGGTGTTGAGCAAAATTAATCTTGTACTTGTCTCTCTTCTGATGTTTTGCTACTAACAGAACAGTTAACTTAAAAGGTGGCTGATGGTGGTATTTCTCCACCCATTGCAACCAACACACTAAGGAAAAATTTTATGGGGAAGGAACACACCCAGTGCATTTACAGGATCAGAGAACAGTCTGGTTTCAGGAATGGCCAGTGGATAGTAGACTTAGCTCTCCGACCTGTTCCAAGTGTTTAGTGGCTCTCCGGGTTGGGTTATTCTGACTTGTACTGCCAAGCTAACTAGAAAAAACTGTAAATGTGTGTTTATATCAGGTCATTTTATTTGGAGCTGTTGTTCTGAATTGCTGTTATGGCCCCAGATGGGCTCAAATTCTGTTATGATATCTTTATTACCTAAACTTTGAGCTGTTTGAATTATATCAGTTAGGTTTATGGGGCAGTTGGGAAGGTGTGTGCTTGAACCTCTTGATAATTTTTAAGCATAAGAATCACAATAAAACATAAGCACATCACAATAAAATCTTTCATAAAAAATTAAACCAGTTTTTTTTCCCGCTTTGAGGATAAATTCAGTCCCCTCTTACACAGAGAGCCAAACCCTGGGCTGAAGCTGTGAGTAAGCAGAAAGTGCCTGCTCTCCATCAGGTCTCTTGGGAGCAACATGCTACAGGAATTTGGCCTCAAGAAGACAAGTAGGTGAAAAGAATATGGGAAAAGGGGTAGACAGAGATACAACAGACCTAGAGACTAAAATAAAAGAGCAATTAATTAAATGATCAGAGAAAATAGAGATGCAAAGAGATTAAAATATGCTAAAAAACATGGACTTGACATAATCATTAATGTTTAAAACAAAAGCAAAACCTGGGTGTGGTGGCACACACCTTTAATCCCAGCACTCTGGAAACATAGGCAGGTGGATTTCTGTGAGTTTGAGCCCAGCCTTGTCTACGTAATGAGACCCAGTCTCACTTCAGGGTCCTAGCGGAAGAATCTTACCCAGTGTTTGGTCTTACCCAGTGTAAGAAACTTTTTTAAATAATCTTGAAGGATAAATAATTCAGCTAAACTATGCTGCAAAGAACAGGAACTGGAAGATCCTGTGATTGGCCTGTCACTAGCTATAAAGGGAGGCATGAATCATATCTAAGGCTTCTGAAACTCTGAAGTAGGCACTTTATCAAAACAAAGGATGAATGGATTTTTTAACTATAGTTAAAAATTTTTCCAAGAACAAAAGGTTCAAATTGGTTATAGCATTGTTATTACAAATCAGGTGAGTGGCAGGGACTATTGTTGCTAGCACAGAAGAGAGCCGATCATTTGACTAGTATGGTCTATAAAAGATACCACAAAGATATCACTGAGATAGGAATATAAAGCCCTAAGCAGAGAAGCATGAAAGTGACCAGGCAATAATGTGCAAGGTCAGCAATCATAAAAAGGAAGGAAGATGCAAAGGATGGGCCCTTAAGAAAAGGATGTATTATTGTAGCCCCTAACCTAAGGTCTGGGCCTGCATATAAACGTTTACCTGCAATAAGGGGAAATGAAATAATATATGTAGAAGTTTAAATGATTCATTTACAATTTTAGCAAAAACTGGCGATATTAAGTGTAATGGCACATGACAGCATGTGAAGAGGGCATCCTGACCAGTTCCCCTCACCCTTAGGGACTTTCTACTCAGGTGAAATAATCCTTAACTTCACTGTACAAAATACTTCGGTATGAGCCAAGTAAAACAAATTGATAAGCTGGTTAAGTATTTAGACGTAGATACATAAAAAAGGACAGTACACCCCCACCCCAAGACTAAGATTCCAATTTCCCAAGAGCAATTCTTGGGTGTCTTTACAATGGCCATATATACCATTATGTGGCTAAGTTACATTCTTCAAAAGCTATGATTTATATCAAGGTTTAAGATGAAGCTAAGGTTACCTTTTTTAAAAAGCTTAAAATTAAACATATATAAGCTTGTTTACTTAATTTTATCTTAAAGAATTTTCTTTCAGTTTTGTGAATGAAACTGTGTTCTTACGAGGTACACCATTCAGATTTGGAGAAGTAATAATTTGACAAAACTCAAAATTACAAATGTTCTTTCCCTAAGTAAACATAGTTCATTTGTTAATGTTTTTAGCCTGCTTGAGATGTCTTCAGGAAAAAAGATAATCTGTACAGTTGATTTTGGCTTTCTCAGCTGTATTGAAGTTTCTTGATTCTCAGTCATCAGGAAACTCAACCTAGATCCCAAGGTAAGAGACTTTTTTCTTTTCTCATAGACCATTAGTTTTCTTTGTCTTTTTATCCAGCCTTGATTTCTCCTTCTGAGACTTTGGTCCTTTAATCTTAGGAATTGGTGATGGTAAAAGATCCACTTTCTAAAGCTTATTCAGGCTGGATGTTCCTGCCTATAAGGGAGCAATAAATTTGTATGCCTGGTCTAAGGAAGATATGCGAGAGCTTGCACTTAGAGATCTGAAAATCTTCATTTTATAGGAATATGAAAGAAATTACTTGGATGTCCTTCTTTTCTAAAGGCATAGTTATGTCAGTAGGTCCTTTTTTAGACTAATTAAGCTATGATATCCTTTAACAATTATTTTATTGTTTTGTTTGGGACAACAGACTCTTATGTTTCCCTTAAATTCAACAGCCATCTTTACCTCACTGAGAGGCCCATTCCTCTTGGACTGTGAGATAAATTTGTTTTCGCTTTGGGGATAAGAGCATCTCTATTGCCCCTTGGAGTGGTGCATGTGTAGCACATACATCTATGGACTTTTCTTGCTGGAATCAAAATTCCTAAAATACATTTGTGCCTGAAGTAAATATCAAAAACAATACAAGCAAAGGCAATCATTGTTAAGTAACCGTATATAACAACTTTTATATACAATTTATAGCCACTGAAAATCTGTATTCCAGCCAGCTGGGAGGTGGGCATTACACAAGCAGAAGTTTAACAGAAGCTAAGATAAATTATCTGGGGTATCCTGGCCTCAGATCCTAGAATAGAATTGGGAAATTTTCCATAGGTTTCTCCATCAAAGAGATCAAATTCTAGTTAAACGTAAAATAGCCTTGTCAAGAATACAAGATGGAGGACCCTTCACACTGTTTGGCCCTGTCACAGAATCATTTTCTATAATCACTTGCCTTTAGATACTTTTGGAAGAGTTGACACAAGTTACTTAACTTGTGTTGTTAGCTTTGAGATAAATTCTCAATATGAAACCCAGGCTGCAAACTCATTATCCTCCATCTTTAGCTATTTTGGTCAAGGTGTGCCTTGCTCATCATTGATCCATAGTTGTTTAGGCTCTAGTCTCCTGGGCAAAGTGGTCTGGGAATATAATTCCAACCACTTGGAGTGCTCTGCTTCAACAATCCAAACAGCTGGAGCAAGGAAGCATTTCTTTAAACTATCCTCAGACGTTCAGGGCATTCTGATTGTAAAACTTAGGATGTTTTACCATATACTATAGCCAAACCAATACAGGAGAAAGTGGTTTCTTGAGAACAACAGATTACTTCAAATGAGTAACAGTTCTGCGGAATAGTCCCTTATAATTGTGATCAAAATTTCCTAGAAAGAAGCTATAACCTCAGAATAAAACCTGGAAGGCTGATTAACTGATTAGTATTCCACTGATTGTGGAGAGTTTACAATGTTTCAGGTTCACAGCCTAATTTCAATTTACCTTGGGCTATCTTTAACCCCCTAACTGGCCTTTCCCACTTCTGTATCAGACCTAACATCCTGTGACTAACAGATAAAAACTTATTGGACTATGTTAACATAAACCTAGTTTCTATAGATCAAAACTTAGTTACCAGGTAGCATCTGAGACCTATACCTGAGATCTCACCATTCTGTTTTAACTACCTATTTAATGTTTCCACCAATGCATTTCAAGAACACCTCTATTTATGGCTTTCTTCATTCTGTTATTATAAAAACTTCATGAATTTGGGTAACCTGAACCTATGTTCCCAGGTCATAATCGGAGATATTAATGGGGGAGGAATGCTGAGGGACCTTGATCAGGTGCAATTATCTGCTAGTTAAAGAATGAAAATGTAGGAAAATTCTTGAGCACAACAAGTAGAAGAGAAATCCTAAATACTTCATACAACAACAGTCAGCACTTGGAGAAAGTTGTTGGGGAAAAGTTGCACACAGCAGACAGGAAAATAAAAGACATGAAAAATCAGTCTCTTATTGAGGGCTAAATTTTTTGAAGCCTCTGAAGCGTTTTCCTTCCCTAATTGGGAAGGATTGGTCAGTTTGAAGGAAGCTAATGTAGTTGATTGGCCCAGAATTGTTGTGTGACATGTCCTGAGTAGACCTTTAACTTGTTGAGCCAGTCCACCAGCAGAGGCCGACTGATGGTAGACAAAGGCCTAAAAGGACTACCAGGTGTTAGCCTCAAGTTAGGAGGATAAGGAAGAAGCTGGCCATCTTAGAAACAAACCACCTTTATCACTTCTCCCTATGTAACTGCCTACCAAGGAGCCAGTCTCACTCCCGGTCTCAATATTTGACTCAAGAATAAATTTCTTGAGCTTGAAGGGGCTCGAGACCCCATATGTACAACAATGCCAAGCAACCAGAGCTTCCAGGGACTAAGCCACTACCTAAGGACTATACATGGACTGACCCTGGACTCTGACCTCATAGGTAGCAATGAATATCCTAGTAAGAGCACCAGTGGAAGGGGAAGCCCTGGGTCCTGCTAAGACTGAACCCCCAGTGAACTAGATTGTTGGGGGGAGGGCAGTAATGGGGGGAGGATGGGGAGGGGAACACCGATAAGAAAGGGGAAGGGGGAGGGGGATGTTTGCCCGGAAACCAGGAAAGGGAATAACACTCGAAATGTATATAAGAAATACTCAAGTTAATAAAAAAAAAGAAAAAGAAAAAAAACAACAAAAAAAAGGAATAAATTTCTTATCCCATTTGAGTTGAGTGTTATGTTTTTGTATTGCTACATCAATGGCCACCAAAGCCACCCTGGACCAAGTAGCTTCTATGTCATCTGATTTGTAGTCTTAAAGAATAAATTTCACAGACAACAGTAGGATAAGATTTTAGAAGAGTTCTAAACTCTTTTTAGGTTCCCAGAACAGAAAGAAAACAAGAAGAGCTCCTGTCTAAAACTGGTACTGCCACTGGGCTGCTAGATTAGGAAATTTCCACTTAATGGCTGAAACTGAGTAAAAGCACAGAGATCAGTTGGTCAGTACAGTTAGCCCACCCATGTGGTGACCCTGGTCTAAAATTTTGGTCCCACCTTTATGTACAGCTGCTATGCTACTAATGTTTCTATATAAAAGAAAAAGAAAGATAATGAAAATGTGAGAGGGAACTACGAAGAAGAGAGCAAGTGACTTGCCCGCAATGCCAACCTTCATTTAGAGGGAAAAAGGCAGAGAGGTTGCTGTAAGGATCAGAGCCTGTTGTCCACTTATAAGATGGGAAGTTAAAGGACAGAAGTGTGGCAGGAAAGATCTTTTAAAGTTTCCCTTTTTGACATACCATTTGGCCACTATTAGGGGTCACCAGTTAGTCAAAGAATATTAGGTCCTCCATAAACATCTATCCTAGGTGGCCATGATTTGGGGCCCATAGGAAGGCAAGAATCTAGAGAAACTTTAGTTTACATTAGTTCTGGAAACCAAGTTAAGTGAGTTAACACAGTTCAACCAAAATGGAAGTGGTTTTACAAAAAATTATGATCCTGGCTAACAAACAAAAAGCAAGAGTGTGAGCCAGTAGTACCCCAAAATATTTCTAGCATTTCTGTCCTCTAACAAGAACAGCCCTCCCATAGAACCAAAACCATTTCAGACCAAGAACAAGAAGAATCACTGCTCATCCCCTGTCCTGTCCCTAACCTTCCTTACTTGTTTCTTTTCCCTTCCCACCAAAACTAAATTGCATTTTTTAAGTTTTGGCACCATCTGTTTTAAATCACTCCTATTCTAGATTATTAAAAGGACTCAAAAGGAGAGTTCTCAGAGATGTATATTTGATTCCCCCTAGTATGTGCTGTGCTTTTACTCACTTGTATACCTAAAAGATAAAGGGTTCAGACAAAGTCTGTGGTACACATTATTCTGAGTCTCCTCTTTTAAAACTCTGGGAGGCTCCTTTATCCAAATCCCCCTTTCTGTGGTAGACACTGTGAACATTACTGTGCTTTGCTGCCATTTTTCCGGTGTGATGTAGCTCAGGTGACAAATTTTCCTCCATGGGCATCTGGGAGATCTCTGAGCATATTGCATCTCCTTGTATTTATCTCCTTACAGAGTTTTACAGATAAAGCCAGATAGCACACCATACTGCATCTCCTTTCTAAGCTTTAAAGATAAGACTGGCTATATAATTTAAATACAGAGTCAGTTAGATATACAGAGTAGCCCTAGAGGTTCAACTACTTGCTTCCTCTACCTTACCTGAAGCATTTATGAGAAGCAACCAGCAGACAAAACATAGTGGTGTTTTGCAAGTCTAGGCTTGGAAAAATGAGATAAACTATTTGTATCAAAGAAATTCATTTCTTAAGTGTCTTAAGGGGTGGATAGATGTTGGGTTGCCAGGTGAAAGATGCTTGTGCTTAGAGAAAATCATTGTCTGATTCATTCTTTGAAGGATATATAGGACAGAAACTAACTTCATTTTTCTCATTGAAATTGACCTTTAGACCTGATCTCCTGTGACCATGTTAAAATGCTGGATTTTTCAGGTTAAAAAATCACAGCTTGCACAAAGGAGGAAGCAAACTGTCTCTCCCTAAGACATAGAGCCCATGTAATAATGGTTGATCGCTGCTGCCTAGGCCACTGGGAGGAAGGGTTGGCAGAGCTTTGTTGATACTGCTAGTCATAAGCTGACAAGGAAAGGCTATTTCCTAGTAAGGTGTGGCTCCTTTCTTACAAGTTTATTTTTATTTTCTCAGTAGTGTTTAGTCTGTTCTGCTAGATTTGGCTATTTCCTACTGAGTAGGGGATCACAGCCAGAATTAAGGAGAAACAAACAGACAAAAAATACTTTGAAAGATTGAAGTCAATGGTGAAAATGTTTAACAATCAACTTTCCGAAAACAAGAGGAAATTCCAGGCTTGTAATATTTAGCTACTTCCATTATAAAAGGTCACCCTTCTTCTGTGGCCAATTTCAAGTTCCTAACTCCACTGGAAAGTTGGAAGGAATGTGCGTTAGCACCTAATTCTACATCATATCTATTATACATATACAACCACCCAAAGTGAGCTCCAGAACATAGCTAATAATAAGTCCTTGGGAAGTAATGGGTTTTGAGTTTTATTATATTTGTTTTACATATATCTTAGTCACACATCTATAGAACTTAATTTATACAACATAAAATTAATCATTTTAAGTTGTGCAATTCAGTGACATTTAGTAAATTCATAAAGTTGTGTAACAACCATCTTTAGCAAATCTCAAATATTTTTCTTACCACAAAAGAAAACCCCACACTCAGGGACATAATCGGCTCCCACTCTTACCTCTCCAATTCCTTGGCAATGATCTGCCTTTAATCCCTAGTATTTGCCCAGTATAGATTTTCAAAGTGTTTGAATTTCCGGTTTTCTTCACATAGAATAATGTTCATAAAGTTCATCCATATTGTACCACACAACAATATTTTATTTCTTTTTCTGACTTTATTTTATCATGATTAGTCCACAATTTGTTTATCTACCATAAGTTGATGGACATTTGGGTTCTTACCATCTTTTTGGATACTGTGACTCATACATTTATGTACAAGTACATATTTGGACACCCATTCTCAGTTCTTTAGAGTATGTGTCTAGCAGTAGAACACCTGCCTAGTATAATAAATTCAATACTAGATTTTCTTAAGAACTAACAGGTGTTTCATGCCTTTATTATTCTGTGAAGGTAGCCTCAATTCCTAGTTTGTTATTTTTATCATGAAACAAGGTTGGATGTTGTTAAGTGCTCTTCTTCCTGGAATTCAAGTGGAGTGTTTTCCCTTCAAACTATTTATGACTATGTTACATTCAATAAGTCAAATGATGTTTATATGCCTGAAAGAAACTATAGCTGGTTAATGCATAATCTTTTATATTTCTGGATTACAGTTTCTAGTACTGTTTTCACATCAACATTCATAAAGGATATTTATCTATAGTTTTCTTGACATCCTTGTCTAACTTGGATACTAAGGTAATACTGACCTCACAGAACAAGAAATGTTTCCCCCTCTTCTATTTTTGTAAGAATGTGCTAAAGATTGGTACTAGCTTGTTAAGTGATTGGTGGAGTTTACCATTGAAGATATTTGGCTTATTAGGAAGTTTGTGATTGTTCAGGCTATCTATTTATTATAGATCTATTGAGTTTTTGTCTCCCTGCTTCAGTTCTGTGTAGTGCTCTTTTTTTCTCTTTAATAAAGATTATCAAATGTATTGGGTTATGAAGACATGTAATTTTGTTTCATTTTGTTGTGTGTACATGTACAGTATATGTGCGTATGGTATCATAGCACCAAAGTTATGCTTTATAATGTGGTATAGTGCAGCTACAGCAGAAACAAGTTGGCAGCCTGGCCACTGCCAGTATAGTATATAGAAAGTCTATTGGTAAAGGGGAGGGATTGAGGACCTAGAAAGGAATAGAGACAGATAAAAAGGGGTGGGGGCAGAAGAGGACAGAAAAAGAGAGAAGAGAGAAAGAATCTGGTCAGAAACATTTGGGAAAAGAGAGAGAAAGAAGATGAGAGAGAGAGAGAGACAGAGAGATACAGAGACAGAGACAGAGAGAGACAGAGACAGAGAGAGACAGAGACAGAGAGAGAGAGAGAGAGAGAGAGAGAGAGAGAGAGAGAGAGAGAGAGAGAGAGAGAGAGAGGCGCTTGGGTAGCCCAGCAGTCCCACCTGGCTGCTGGTGGTGATTTAAGTTGTTGCTAGGTTGCTGTTGCTAGATTTCTAGGGGGAGCCTTGTGGAATAGTCTGTAAACTAACTAACAGCACATGCAAATAACTAAAATTTGATGCTTTCACAAGGCCTTGTGGGCAGCTAGATCCTGGGATCTACTTGTCTCTGCTCTTCAATCTAAGATTACCAGCAAATGAAATCATGTCTAGCTTTTGTCTTTTTGTTTTGGTTTTTGTTATTAATTTTGTTTTCTATTTTTTCATTTTTTATTGGGTATTTTCTTTATCTACATTTCAAATATTATTCCCCTTCCTGGTTTTCCCTGCAGAAACCCCATACCCCATACCACAACCCCTGCTTCCATGAGGGTGTTCCCCTACTCACCCACTCACTCACTAACACCTACCTGGCCTGGTATTCCCCCTACACTGGGGCATCAAGCTTTCACAGGACAAGAGCCTCTCCTCCCATTGATGCCCCCCAAGGCATCCTCTACTACATATGAGGCTGGAGCCATTGGTCTCTCCATGTGTACTCTTTGGTTGGTGGTTTAGTCCCTGGGAGCTCTGGGAGGTCTAGTTGGTTGATGTTGTTCTTCCTATGGGGTTGCAAGCACCCTCAGCTACCTCAGTCCTTTCTCTAACTCCTCCATTGGGGACCCCCGCTCAATTCATTGGTTGGCTCCAAGCATCTGCCTCTGTATTTGTCAGGCTCTGGAAGAGTCTTTCAGGAGACAGCTATATTAGGCTCCTGTCAGCATGCACCTCTTGGCATCCCCAGTAGTGACTGGGTTTGGTGACTGCATGTGATGGATCCCCATGTGGGGCAGTCTCAGGATGGCCATTCCTTCAGTCTCTGCTCCACACTCTGTCTCCATATTTCCTTCTGTGAGTACTTTGTTTCCTCATTCTAAGTACTGAAGCATTCACACTTTGGTCGTTCTTCTTGAGCCTCATGCAGTCTGTAAATTGTATCTTGGGTATTCCAAACTTTTGGGCTAATATCCACTTATCAATGAGTGCATACCATGTGTGTTCTTTTGTGATTGGGTTGGATGATATTTTCTAATTCCATCCATCTGCCTATGAATTTCATGAAGCCATTGTTTTTAATAGCTGAGTAGTACTCCATTGTGTAAATGGACCACATATTCTGTATTCATTCCTCTCTTGAGGGATATCTGGGTTCTTTCCAGCTTCTGGCTATTATAAATAAAGCTGCTATGAACATAGTGGAGCATGTGTCCTTGTTATATGTTGGGGCATCTTTTGAGTATATGCCCAGGAGTGGTATAGCTGGGTCCTCAGGTAGTACTATGTCCAAGTTTATAAAGAACCTCCAGACTGATTTCCAGAGTGGTTGTACCAGTTTTCAATCCCAACAATGGACTATGTCTTCACATCCTCACCAGCATCTGCTGTACCTGAGTTTTTTATCTTAGCCTTTCTGACTAGTGTGAGGTGGAATCTCAGGGTTGTTTTGATTTGCATTTCCCTGACGACTAAGGATACTGAGCATTTCTTTAGGTGCTTCTCAGCCATTCGATATTCCTCAGTGGAGAATTCTTTATTTAGCTCTGTACCCCATTTTAATAGGGCTATTTGGTTCTCTGAATTCTAATTTCTTGAGTTCTTTGTATATTTTGGATATTAGCTCTCTATCGGATGTAAAATTGGTAAAGATCTTTTCCCAATCTGTTGGTTGCCGTTTGTCCTATTGACTGGGTCCTTTGCCTTTCAGAAGCTTTGCAATTTTATGAGGTCTCATTTATTGATTCTTGATCTTGGAGCAAAAGCCATTGATGTTCTGTTCAGAAAATTTTCTACATGTTCAAGGCTTTTCCCCACTTTCATTTCTGTTAGTTTCAGTATATCCAGTTTTATGTGGAGGTCCTTGATCCACTTAGACTTGAGCTTTGTACAAGGAGATAAGAATGGATCAATTTGCATTCTTCTACATGCTGACCTCCAGTTAAACCAGCACCATTTGCTGAAAATGCTGTTTTTTTTTCCACTGGATGGTGACCATAGGTATGTGGGTTCATTTCTGGGTCTTCAATTCTACTCCATTGATCTACTTGCCTGTCTCTTTACCAATACCATACAGTTTTTATCACTACTACACTGTAATACAGCCTGAGGTAAGGGATGGTGATTCCCCCAGAAGTTCTTGTATTGTTGAGAATAGTTTTCACTATTCTAGGTTTTTTGATATTCCAAATGAATTTACAAATTGCTCTTTCTAACTCTATGAAGAATTGAGTTGGAATTTTGATGGGGATTGCATTTTCTCTGTAGATTGCTTTCAGCAAAATGGCCTTTTTTACTATATTAATCCTGCCAATCCATGAGCATGGGAGGTCTTTCCATCTCCTGAGATCTTCTTCAATTTCTTTCTTCAGAGACTTGACATTCTTGCAGACGTCTTTCACTTGCTTAGTTAGAGTCACATCAAGGTATTTTATATTACTTGTAACTATTCTGAAGGATGTTGTTTCCCTAATTTCTTTCCCAGCCTGTTTATCCTTTGAGTAGAGGAAGGTTACTGATTTGTTTGAGTTAATTTTATACCCAACCAGTTGTTTATCAGGCTTAGTAGTTCTCTGGTTGAATTTTTGGGGTCACTCAAGTATACTATCATATCATCTGCAAATAGTGATATTTGGACTTCTTCCTTTCCAATTTTTGACCTCGTTTTGTTGCCTGATTCCTCTGGCTGGGACTTTGAGTACTATATTGAACAGGTAGGGAGAGATTGAGCAGCCTTGTCTAGGCCCTGATTTTAGTGAGATTGCTTCAAGTTTCTCGCCATTTAGTTTGATGTTGGCCACTGGTTTGCTGTATATTGCTTTTGCTGTGTTTAGGTAAGTTTTGCAAAGTTGGGCCTTCAGTTCCTGATCTTTCCAAGACTGTTAACATGAAGGGGTGTTGAACTTTGTCAAATGCTTTCTCAGCATCTAATGAAATGATCATGTGGGTTTTTTTCTTTGAGTTTGTTTATATAGTAGATTATGTTGATTGATTTCCATATGTTGAACCATTCCTGCATCCCTGGAATGAAGCCTAATTGATCTTGATGGACGACCATTTTGTTGTATTCCTGGATTCAGTTTGTAAGAATTTTACTGAGTATTTTTGTGTCAATATTCTTAAAGGAAATTGGTCTGAAGTTCTCTTTCTTTGTTGGGTCTTTGTGTGGTTAAGGTATAAACATAATTGTGGCATCATAGAATGAATTGGGTAGTGTTCCCTCTGTTTCTATTTTGTGGAATAGTTTGAAGAGTATTGGTATAGGTCTTCTTTGAAAGTCTGATAGAATTCTGCACTAAACACATCTGGTCCTGGGCTTTTTTTGGT